>NC_140925.1:24139958-24399958 GCF_045865225.1 Trachurus japonicus
TTCCTTGACTGGAAAAGCTTTCTAATGGAAGGGAGGGTAACAACAGGGTCATAAAGTAAGGTCAGATTGTCTGCATCACCACACTAGTCAAATATTTACATTTGTTTGCATGTGGAACCAAACCAGTCAAGATGTTAAAATAAAAATGGCTGTATGGCAGAGCCTGAGAACATTTGGAAATTCTGCCTGTTAAGTTTAACTGGAGATTTGTAAATAACTGAACGTCTGGATTTCTATTCTGTAAAACCATTAACAAAAAGACTAGATACTTTCAGTGGGCAAAAAGTCCAATTACTGGGAATGAGAGAATGAAAAAAATAACCATACAGTTGTTTACCATTGGTGGGTTTATTTCTAGTTGTTATCTTTATTACCATTGGTTCAGGATTGAATAAGCTATCATGTGAAATCCCCTGTTTACTACTAAACTTTCCAAAACATTAGCAATGTGTGGAAAATATATTTACTTTGTGTAGAAACATATACTGGAGCCTAAAATGTACAAAAAAAAGTTTTTGACTTAAGTCTCCCTCAAATACATTTGACACAAACCTTTAAGTATATTACCAAGTGGATATTTGAAAGGTAATATTAAAATAATAACTTACCATAACAGGCAATGACCAGCCAGAGGACGGCCAGAAGTCTGAGTTTTCCAGCCATTGAAAATGACCTTCAGGATAAAACTTTACTCCAGGAAAGGTAGTGAAAGTCAGTGAGGATTGTAGAAGAGACTTTAGTGCCCTAAAAAGCTGGAATGATGAGGGCTCAGGTGTCCTGCGCTGGTAGTTTTAATGATTGGCCACACCTCTGGGGGCAGGACTGTCTGATCTGTTTCCTGCACAGATTGATCAACGATTGATGACATACCTGTTTCTGTCAGTTTGTTTTTGTTAAAGGATGGAATGTGTGTCACAGAATTAGGAACTGTAGAAAATCCGGTAAAGTCACAGACACACAGGGATTTATAGAAAAGAGTTGGCTATGCTGAATATTTGACAAGTGATCTCAGGGAAGCACAGAGTGAAATTACCTCAGCAAACACATAACTGAATCAACATAGGTCACGTGGCAGTTTCTTGTTGGCCAACTTCAAACCGAACAGGGTTCGTAGGCTGTGGTGGCTGCTAAAGACAGGCTTTGGATTGACATTCTGTTACATGAGATAATACTGACAAATGCATATTGCTATATAAACCATTTTTATTCTAAGGTTGATCTTAAAGTAAGATTATTATTATTAGATTATTAGAATTTAACTGCTTTGACCCAAGATGACATCTTCAAAATGTCTTAATAATAATAATGGCTTATAACATATGCCAAAGAAATGGCTCTTGACAACCGAGAAGCTGCAAGTAATACTAAATGTTTGGCATTTTGGCATTTTAGAAATGTAGCGGAAAAAAGTGTTAAAATGGTTCATCATTGGTTGTCACAATAGCTGCAGATTAATATTTTGTTGATTGAATCACAGATGCAATGTTTCAGTTTTGTAATCCCAGGTCAGATAACAGGGACAACAGATGTAAATTAGCTGTCAGCTAACTCTGGTACAGTTACTTTAATTGTGCGCTATCTGTCCCTGTAAAAAATTAAATAATAAATAAAATAACTTCCTCAAAACTCCCTATGTGAAATATAGCCAAATCAATAAACCAGACGTCTGTTCATGACAGATTAAAACCTCCACACATTTGTTCATTAGTTAGAGTTCTGCTTCCTCATGCCCCCCAAACTAAACTGAAAGTTATTTGTGGATTATATGAGTCCTATTGACTTCTTTTTCCTTTCTTAATATTGAGAGCTGCATTTTTACGTCATTTTAATTTGAAGCCTGTAAAATGGTCACTGAAACCCAATGTTCAGAAAACCACAGTTGTGGAAATACAAAATAATAATAATAATAATAATAATAATAAATAGTACTGTCTGCCAGTAAGAAGTCCCTGATAAATAGATATGTATAGAGTGTTCTGTGCTCATGGGTCAAACTAAAAGGCCATTAGACATCTTGAATCAAGACTTTGATTTCTTTTTAGATAGAGAGATACCAGTGTTTTAAATTAGGACAGAGCTTTATAGCAGAGGACACAGTTCACTGACAGACATTATTATTGTGCTATATAAAAGCACAGCCCATCACGTTGGCACTGAGTGATGTCACGTATAGCTACATTCTTCCTGAGATTTATCTACATAACTGGGAAATTGTAAAGTTGGATACATTGGAAATTTTGCACAAACAAAAAAACAAAAAATACTTAAAACAAAAACAATTATGTTCAGTTTTATTTCAGGGTACATAGCAAAGTTTCCTTTGGGCGTTTCAGCATAAAATTTTATATGTTACTGATAGGGCCAGTGATTAAAAAGAGGAACAGAGGTTACATTCCTCAACAGTGTTCTTTATCAATTTACGGCAGTTCCACCTGTCATCATTTAACCCCGAGACAAGCTCTAAAAATATGATTTCTCCACAGGCACATGGATGTGTCCACACACCATAACAAAAAAAAGATGTTTCTGCAAAGCATAATGCTAGCAAGTCTAACAACTTTTTTTCAGAAAGTGGCTTGGTTCACTTACAACAGTGTTATCTGAAACTAGGAGGGCAATAAAACAGGGCAGGACAAACGACAAGGTGACCTTTGATTTAAAACGTCATAAGATGTAAGATATAACAACTGTGGTGTACACTGTAAAATAAAATAAGACATAATAAAGTTTGAACATTTGTAATATCAAAGTGTTTAAAACTGTCACTTTCGGAATAAAGAATCATGCATAAAGTCTAATGAAAACTATGAGATTTTGCGCCGCCGCCACCACTACCACTACCCAAAAATGATTCCAGCTCTCAACATGACCTTATACCTAGTTTCATATTTGAGCTGACAGACGAACAAAGTCTTTTACCACTTTGGCGTCATCATGGGTGTTTATGGAAAAATTATACAACCTGAAGATAAAATATATTTTAAATGTCCATGTTGGTAGCAGCAGCAAAAAAAACCAACAAACTCCAATCTTCAGTACATAGAATAACATACTGTGTTTTAGGTTTACATCAGCACTACTGGCATATCTGAATGTGTTCAGATGAATGAACTCTATTTGGAACCTTTTCTCCCATGGACTAGGATATGGCTACAGTGTTATTATGAAATTTGCGAGCCACAAGGTTTTACACATAACAAAAACTAACATAATTCGACATAGCACTAATGACAATCCATTTCAAAAACCCTGTGATTACTAACTGTGAGACACATTCACTCACACATATTAAAGCCCTATATAATTCAGCAGAGACATTAACAGACTAACAACAAACTACCAGCAGAACTGAAATCAGCCCCAACTGTAAGCCTTTTTCAATACATTTCTCTTTTCATGTGCTTATGGCAGAGCTCTTTTAAAGAACTTAAATCTTAATCTTGGATTTGCACTGTAAATCATCTTAATTGTGTTAATACAAATCAATATTTCATGCTGCAAACTCATATTTTATGCATATTTTATCCAACTCTTACTGTTAAATTGTTTTTGCACATTGAGTTGCCCCTTGGTATATAATGCGCTATATAAATAAAGCTGCCTTGCCTAAGAACATGTGACTTAGTGTTTAATAGATAATCGAATAGTGGTATGAATATTGAGTATTTTATAAAGGCAGGCCATATGGAAAGTGTTGGTTGGTTAGAAGGAATGACTGCAGTGCTCTTTTAAACTGAAGATAAGTTGTTGTTTTTTAAAGTGCTTTGTCTACTAGGTGTGTTACTGAAGGGAAGTGGGCTAACTGTCCACCAGATAACAGCACTTATTACTGGATGTAGGGTAGTGTTGCAACACTGGAAACCATAAAGGAATGGTTCGATGAGATGGCCAAGATTGCTTATAGGTTGCGAGACAAGGAAGAGTTATACATGATAATATGGAGCTCTTATACTGCAGCATTTTGATACAATGGTGGGTTGCACCCTTACGGGTAACTCCCGTCACCAGTCTGCATTTGTATGTAGGCTATATATTTGTATAGGTGTAGTATGTATACTGTCTCTGTTGGACTCCCTCTGTTTGTTCGTCTTTTTTTTGTTTTTTTTGTAGAGGCTCTGTTTGGGCTTGGTTTAGACTCGTGGTATGGTATGTTGTACTATGTCTTTTCTTGTTGAAAACTAATAAAAGTGAATTACAAAAAAATTTTAGGTATAGGCAATGAATTCCACATTCTGGACCTTTGGCAGAAGATAACTTAACTGAGATTGAGAGGAAGGAATTATCATAATCTATCAGATAATCACTGCATTTGCCAGGAATATTCAATATAAATCAGTTGTGTCCAGTTCAATTAAGTTCCCACAATTCCTTTTGCTTTGCCAAAAGGATGTGACTCACAATGCTTGCGTCACTGGGGACATTTTAACGTCACAAAATGTTGTCAGCAACAGTGATGTCCACTAGTCCAAGAAATAACTTGATTCAATTAACATTATCAAACTGCTAACTGCTCACTCAGCAATTTGTTCCTAAGAACTAGAGATACATCGATTATTCCCCAGCTGCATTCTTCTCTCGCAGGTTTTATGAAGACATCACTGTGCGAGTGTCAACAGAGGTGTGATCGTGCGTTCGAGCAATAACTGCCTCGGTGTCTTCTCACTACTGCCAAAAGTCCAAAGTCACATGCACCTTATTGCCCTCATTAAAGCTGCTGTTCCAGGCAATGACAGGTGTAACTAGGACTCAATGTTCATGAAGAGGTGGGGTCAAGAGGGGAGCAGATACTCCGTCTGACATGTTGCTCCAAAACCTCCCACTATGTTGAGCTCCAATGACTCTTAAAGGGATAGTTCACCCAAAATTGAAATTTCACTCATTATCTACTCACCCTCATGTCGACTAAGGGCTCGGAGAAGTTTCAGAGTTATCCGTGGCTTCTCTGAGTTACAGGGGGTCTTGGCATAGCAGTGCATGTCAATATAACGGTTGCAAATGGATACCAACTGTCTTGGTAACAAAAAGACACACCAAAAAACATCCAAATACCTCCATGCTGCTCGTATGTAATGTCCGTCTTGTATTGAAGCCCCGAAATGCGGAATTGTCCCAAAAAAAATTTAATAAGTCTATATTTCAAGCTTGTTTTGTAGCGGAAGCTTCTCAAAGCTCCTCTACCCGGTTCGTCAAATTTGGACGAACTGGGAAGAGGACAGACCCTGGTTCGTCCAAATTTGACGAACCGGGAAGAGGAGCTTCGAGAAGCTTCCGCTACAAACAAGCTTGAAATATTAAATTTTTTTCGGGACAATTTCGCATTTCGGGGCTTCAGTACAAGACAGACATTACATACGAGCAGCTTGGAGGTATTTGGATGTTTTTTGGTGTGTCTTTTTGTTACCAAGACAGTTGGTATCCATTTGCAACCCTTATATTGACATGCACTGCTACGCCGAGACCCCCTGTAACTCAGAGAAGCCACGGAGGACTCTGAAACTTCTCCCAGCCCTTAGTCCACATGAGGGGAAGGAGATAATGAGTGAAATTTCAATTTTGGGTGAACTACCCCTTTAAAGACCCCCTCCCATGAAAATTGTGTTTTTCGTGCTTTTCACATGTTCCTGTGGCATTTTTCTTGTGTTAGAGCACATAGCAGCAGAAAAGGAAGTGCAAAATTGCATTTCTGAGTTTTTCTGAGCAAATTGCTGTGAACCAATGGCAGACGCAAACTGGCAGTTTCAGGGAGACTGGAGCTGACGTGTCACAGCTCCAGGGGAGGGCACTAGTGCTACAAGCTCCCGCCCCGCTCTGCAGCTGGCTCAGAGGTGAAAGACTTGGCAGCTCGGTGTAGTTGTTGAGGTATATCAGGTATAGCTCACCTGGTAGAGCAGCTCGCACTGGGAGCAATGACTATGTTCCAGTCTGGGATTGAATCCCAGTGTGGAGTTTTACGCTAAATGCACTGAATCTGTAATTGTACAATGTTCAGCTGTCAGCAAGCAGGAGGTGGGGTGCGAGGAGGTGGCTGGGCGGGGTGCAGAGCAGCGCAGTCTCCGCCCACCCTCCAGAGGTTCATTGCTAATGAGCTGGTTTTAAAATGACCAAAAAGGGTCGCGGGAGGGGGACTTTAAGACCTCTTTAGGCTTCCCATCATACTCATTATGGTCTGTCTGGAAGTATCTGCATGTGTTATCGTTCTCTCATTTCTGGACAAGCGCAGACTTCAGTTTCTACAGTGTGGGAACTACAATATGGTTAAGTTTAGGGAAAGGTTGTGTGGTGATTGTGGTAGCAAAGAAACTAGTTAAGCTATGATTCAGGTCAGGAAATTAACATTCTCAGGTAAGGTTAAAGCAGAAGTAAGTGATCTGGTGGTTTTGGCTAACTTCCTGTCAGCCGATGGAGTTAGCAGTCCCCGCCCTCGTCCCTACGTCACCACATTCACGCACATCCCTTGGCTGCACACACAGAGAGGACCGCCCCTTTATGTCGTTCTCTCTCCTCATTGGATAAAGGTTGTAGGATACAAGGAAAGTTTTCTCCTCGGCTTACAGCAGAGCAGAGTGACTGACAGACCAGTGTTTCAGACCAAACACTCTATAGAAGTGATTGCTGTCGGAAGATATAACTATTTAAGACTTACATTAACACAAACATTCCACTTACTTCTGCTTTAATAAAAGATCATGGTTATGGGCTGATTTGCTAGATACATGTATGGACAATGTACAGCTGGGTTAAAGCTGAAAACAGTGCAATACTCCCGCATTGTTTAAATACTCAGCGTGAAAACAAAACTGTTATTGAGACTTTTTACTAGTATTCTTTATAAAGCGTGCCGCTATTCCCTCCTTGGGACTCTCTAATTATCTCCATGTGTAGCTGAGCACCTTTTCAAGACCAGAGGATGTGCACCTGCTTCACATCTTGTTATTGAGACTGTTTGACTAGGTTTACATTCGATATTGGTTACCCTATAGCACACACTAATGAGACCATTTGTACAGAACAGCGTATGGAGCTGTCAGTGTTCCTTAAGGAAAACAGCTCCATCCTCTGGCAACAGGCTCTTACTGTTTGTCTACAGGACAGTGTGATTAACCTCACACGACACGTTAAACTGGGTTCACTCACAGCAACAAGGTGCATCACGTGCACAGACACCTGCATAAAACTCAGTTATAAACATCTAATTTGGCACAGCCATTGTTTTACTGCTGCCCTTGATTAATTTGGTACATGATGATGAACCACCTGACTGTTTACTCCTGTTTTCCCAACAGATAGATAGACAGATAGACAGATAGACAGATAGATAGACAGATAGATAGATAGATAGATAGATAGATAGATAGATAGATAGATAGATAGATAGATAGATAGATAGATAGATAGATAGATAGATAGATAGATAGATAGATAGATAGATAGATAGATAGATAGATAGATAGATAGATAGTCTGCCCCAAAGGGTAGCAGAAATAGATAGCGTGTGAAATACTGCTATTAAGTGTAGTTATTGTTATCATTAATATACATGTTCTACAGCTTTGGCTTTTAGTTTGTTTTTCTTTTTTCTGTTTTATTTCGTTTGTAAATCATGTCGTTGGTCCAATATAAGCTACACATTTCATTCTACAGTTGATGAAATAGATAGCGTGACAGGTACAATGGAACAAACAGTTTGACTTTTTTCAGACTAGTTGAATGTGCAGTTGTGCACTATGCAACAGTATCATTCTATTACAGTCAAAACAATGCACAAATAATGAATTAACTGTACATGGGCCGTGCTTTAGTGCATTTTTAAAAAAGTATTATTATTTATAGTTTTGTAGATATTAAGCTCTTTTTTGTTGTTGTTTGGGTATAGATAGAAAATTACAATTGCAGTTATTTGCGAAGTCAGATTTTACATTGTTAGCTAGCTTCATCACTAGTTCGACCTTTGATACTTTAGCTTCTGATAAACAATAAAATGCCGCTTTGAAGTGTGAGTGCCTGACAAATTTGTAGCATTGTTACCAGTGGCCTACTGGCTGACACAGATCTGGGTCATGTCAAACAAAGCAGCAGAAGTACATGTCTCAACCTGGGCATTTTTCAGTCTTTACTGACAGGACAAAGCTCAAGGTTGCCTTTTTAGTGCTTTTGAAAGGACAAAAGAAATGCACCATGTGCTTCTTTTTTTGTAACAAAAAGTTTTTATTGGCTTCTCTAATCCGTTCATCATCTCAATAACAGGTACAGCCTGGGAAATCATATCACAAGGGGTCTAGAACAAATAAGACAAAGGAATGGGGAGGCTTCTGCTACAAAATTTGGTATTGAGGTGACAGAAAAAAAAGCCATACAAAAATGTCTTTATCATGCATACTGGAGAAGAACTCAAAAAAAAAAAAAAAAAAATTGAGAACACACATTTTTAGTGTTTTTGTACATTTTTGTAAACAATATCCTTCTAGAGATCATATCAAAACACATTATGGCAAGTAACAAAAATAAGGGATATAACATGAGAAAAATGAATGTTCTATGAGGCATCTAGAATGCAACACTGCTTGGCGTGGATGTTTTTTTTTTACAGAAAAAAAATAATACATTTGCATTTTGAGTCATTCGCTCTATAATTGTAAACACAGGCAGTGTTAAATGATTATACAATATGTCGAACCTATACTACAAATATTTCCACTACATACATGAAACGCGTGTCCCTGCTTTCTTACGCTTTAGTGATATGAGGTATATTTAGGTCAATCTTATTGTCTTTTTTTTCTCTCCTTTAAAAGCATAGTGTGTGTTTGGAGTGAAGTGGCTGGTCAGTCAGTCTTTGTTCCCTGTGATCTGAGCAGCTTCAAAGTCTCTTGGCTGTGCAGCTCACAGACATAGGAAAAGGAAAGAAGAGGGGAGGTGGTCTCACAGGAAATCAACTAAATTAAATATCAACCCTGGCTGCCGGGATAGAATGGCTTTAGCCATGGAAGACAAAGAAGGCCATTGTTTATTCTTGTGAGTGCAGGGCTGCATTTTGGGGAGGGAAGATAGGTATAACTTAACTTTTCAGGTGTGTTTAGTTGTTTTTAAGCAGTTTCTTGCAGTGACTAGAACAGTGGGGTTTTGAAAAAGAATCATTAAAAATAACAACAGGAAATACGGGGGGGTGTAGGGGGTGTAGGTCCGGTGATTACATGCCAAAAAATATCTGCTACTGAGTTCTGTTGTGGCTAGTGGAGAATAAATAAAAGGGTTTGGGTATGCATCGGACATACCTGTGGGGGGGTTAAAGATATAAGGGTTCCAGCATGTCAGCCCGTCTCTCAAAACACTTAAATACAAAGAGGTACTCTCAAAATATTGTATAACAAAATTATGGCAAATCATCTTTTTACAACATCACCCGACAAACCGTAAGAAAAAAAAAAAAATCCCCCACCCCAAGCCCTCCCCCAGCCCTCCCCCCTCTCTCTCTCTTCTACCCTTGAGAAAAAGCAACAAAATACATTTAAATGCCCATGGTCATGCCTAGTCAACCCCTATCAAACCCCAATAAACAATAATCCAACCCTCCCATTCCTCCCTCCCAATCCCCCACCCACCCACAGTCCATGCCTCCCTCCCTCCCCCCTTCCCTCCCTCTCCCCATTCACAGTTTTCTCCTCTTAAAATAATATGAATAAGCATTAGCATAATACTCACGTATCACATATGCAAATTGAATGGGTTGTTGTTGTTTCCAATGATGATTTGTTTAAAAAAGTGCTTGTTTGATTTCATTGACACAAAAAGGAACAGCAAGGAGTGGAGCAGAAAAGTAGTGACTGGTTTTTTTTTTCGATTAAAAAGAAAACAGAAATCACTTCAGCAACAGCATGTTAAAAGATTGCAGATGGGTGTTCATTGCATTTCTGAGACAGCCATTAACGGTGATGCGTAGAAGTTTAGTCTATGCCGTCTTTTCTACTGGCCACGGGCGGGCACAGCCGGGAGCTGACTGACACTTGCGTGCCGATAAAACAACAGTCAGTTATGTTCAAGCATCGCCTTCACCTCAGAACATGCTGCGTGTGCACTCCACTACAATTTGCACTACCTCGTGTACACATGTGGCTCTCAAAAGAAATGTGGATGTCTTCACATTGACACAACAGTACCATAATCTCGACAAAGCTACACGCAGTGGAAACCAAACATGATCGTGTATTGTAATTTGTTGTTCTGACGAGTTTTAAAAAAACACAAAAACAAAATCAAAGCTTTGTAGTCTCAAAGTACACCTGTAAAAACTGTGCTAATTGCATCTCATAATACAAAGTCTTATTACACAATTTTGCCTATTTTCCTGAGTTAAAACGTTTCTTGTAACAGACAATATATACTTTTTTGCCATTTGAATTCTGGGCCTTTCCCTGCCACAAATGTTATTATTATTGAAGTTATCAACATTATTCATTATTACTTTACAATGAATGGTATGATGATTGGTAAAACACAAGGGTTCAGGAAAGAAGTAGAAGAAAAAAAATCAAGCAAGTTTATAGCTACCCTCTAAATGTTTTAAATTACATTTAAATCTACGGTACGTTCATATCAAAATCACTACTCTTAAACAAAAATTAAGCGACTAAATACATAATAAAAATGAGAATATTTAAAAAATTGCATTTGAGGCCATGGAAGACCCTCCCTGGTCATTTTTGTATTAACATTTAATGGCAGTGTTTAAAAAACAAAACTTTGCTACAAGAACAAAATTAGGATGGGTATAGGGACTGTATGGACAGTAACAGAACAGCCCCTGCTGGATTCACCTTGTTTGACCCTTATCTGAAACTTTGGCTTGTCGGGGTTTTTGATCCTGTACTCACTGGCTCACTGACGTCAGCTAACAAACTGGTATACCCTGAGAATTCTGACACTGGAGTCCGTATTCGGTGGTCGACCTCTGCCCCAGGATCACTGCCATAGCTCAGAGGGGTCCGCCGCCCTGACTTGAACTGGGAGCCAAAGGCCTGGGCGAAGTTTTCAATCTGGTACGTGGTTTCTTTAGGGGGGTTCAGTGGGGACAGGTCTGGGTAGCTGGAGCCATTGGTGGGTGCAGCGCTCCCTCCAGCCTTGGGCTGCTGCCCCTTGGAGCCGTCTGCTTGGGCAGTCAGGTCCTGGGGAGGTAGGTTGAAGGCGCTGGGGGAGTGCTGCTTCTCCAACTGCTCCGTCAGCTCCTGAGATGGAGTCAGCTGCTGGTGGCTGGCGGCTTCCAAGCTGAGGTGGTAGCCTGCCTGGGAGGGGGAGCCCACCAGCATGCCGTAGTGGGACTTTGAAGAGGACGAGGAGGAGGTGGACGAAGGGGCGACGATGGGCATCGGGGAGGAGACGGATGGCGGGTAGCCGCAATCCAGGGGGGATGTGGTGTACACGTGCTTGTCAGAGAACAGGGGCCCCGTGGGGCTAGAGCTGCTGGACAGGAGTGGAAACGGCCCCGATGGGCCAAGGCTGGGGAAGGGCCCACTATGGCTGGTGCGCTCCAGGGCCTGCAGAAGGAATTTCGAGTACTCGCTCATCACTGCTGTCTTATCGCCACCATTGGGTGAGTCGTCCTCCAACTCTGGGGTAACGGGGGCTGCTGGTTGGAGGTCCACGTGGTGTGGGTGGTCCGACAGGTCGAAAGTCACGTCGTGGTGGTGTGTCCCCTCTGGCTTATGGCTATAATGATCCAGCAGGCTTTGCAGTACCTCGTCTGGAATGCCCGACTTGTCGTGTTTGAGTTCCAACGGCGACGAGTCCAGCATGGCCAGCGTGGGCTCGGGCCCCAGGGAGCCCTGGATCACGCTGTTGCCCTGGGTCGCCATGTGCAGTGAGCCGGCTCCATAGTCATTGTTAACTGCGTGGAGGTAGCGCCGCTTTTTCACAAACTGCATTGCATCATCATAGTTGCTGCTGGTGGTGGGCCCCTGCTTATTGCCCCCGGCTCCCTGGAGTAGACCCATGTTGTCAAGGCCGGAGCTCTCCACGTGATCCATGGAGCCGGGCTTCTGGCCCAACAGTTTTTGTCCATCAACGCCGTCTTCCAGAGAGAGGAGGCCCTTGTCAAGACCCTTGCGGCCAGCTTTTTTAAAGACCAACTTGGGAGTGCGTCCCTGCATGGTGGGGCCAGAGCCTGAGGGGTGCTCCATGTTGAAGTCCTGCAGGCCCAAGTCGCGGGCCATCCCCCCCGAGGATGAGGCTGCTGCCAGTGATGCCGAGGCATTCTTCTTCCTCTTGCGCTCACCACCCTCACCGTTTTTGGACTTGGCCCTCTTGCGTCCGGAGGTGGTAGAGTTTCCCTGAGTGAGTGAATAGCTGCCCTGGCCCAGCTCCGCTTCACTGAGCTCCAGCATGCTCGGGTCCAGGCCCTTCTTTATGGCTTCTCCGCAAGTCCGTTTGTGCTTCAGTAACCGGTCTGTTCTAGAGAAAAACTACGAGAAGGAATGACAGAAAAAAGAGAGAAGGATGAGCTTATAGTTTCCACTGGACACACAAATAGTTTTAAAAACAGCAAAGCTACTGCAGAGTTAAACAGTTTGTTTATACGACTGCTTACATGCTATAAATTATAATTACTCCTACATTATAAATAAATTTTTAGAAATAAATGACAATTTAAAATGCATTAAAATTCCATACAGTGTAAACATGAACAACATTTAACAGATACAGGCAACGCTGTAGAAAGCTACTTAGCAAACAAACTGGATGTTGCCTACTTGTTGGCAGGTATCGCAGCGATATGGCTTCTCGCCACTGTGTGTCCTTTTGTGCCGCTCCATATGGTACTTCTGGATAAAGCGCATGTTACACTGGTCACAGCTAAAAGGCTTCTCTCCTGCAAGAAACAAACAGGGGCAGTGTTAGTATAAATAAAGTACCTACAGACTGACAAACTGCTGAATATTGAAGGTGACTATTCCAAAAAAAAACATTTAGTTTAACAACAAAACCAAGTGCAGAAACTCACCGCTGTGGATCTTCTCATGCCGCTGGAGCAGGTATTTCTGTATGAAGCTCATGTTACACTGACTGCACCGGAAAGGCCTCTCACCTGTGCGATCAAGAGTACAACCATCCGCTCACCACATTAATATACACCCAGCCCGTCACAAAACTCTGCTCGCTGAATGGTCACAACAATAAGGAACCTCTGGCATTCTGTCAAATACCTGGTGCATGACCGCAAATACTTACAGTCTACACACCACCAACAGATGTTGGAGAGGATTCACTGCATTGTCAATTTTGGATAGCATAGAGCTCCTTACGGTATTTTTAAAAAAATACATAAGCAACTTATTTCACATGTGAAAGTTGTACTATATATTAAAAGAAATACAGTAAAATGGATGGATTCTCATTAAAATATTTATGGGTTCAAAATTCAAAGAACCACGTGACAAGTTCCCAGCAAAGAGAATGACTAAGGCATCCAGAAACACATGAGTAATCACTGAGTCACCCTGGGCTTTAGCGACTGTCTGGTTTTAAATTAAGTCACACTGAAGTACTAAAGAGAGGATCAGTAAGACTGAAGGATTCCTCAGGGAGCAATTTATTTGTTTCTTGAAACTGATTCTGTTTTGAGAGTGTTATGTTTATTCATAACAAATCTCATTTCACTTATCAAACTTTGGCAATCGACATGGGACTAAATATTTTTTAGCAGAATTTGTCCTCTGCATTACAGAATTTTATGTTATATAGACGAATGAAAACACTGTGCCTGACATAACTTGTAAGGTTTGCATCTCAAATCACTACATTTTTGTCAACACAGTTGGTAAGGAAAAACATATTGTAACTGTAGAAAGCCTGAGGGAAGAGATAAGGCACAAACAAGCAGCGAAAGTCTCTTACCTGTGTGTATGAGCACATGTCTGCGCAAGTGGTAGGAGCTGCGGAAGGCCGCATTACAGTGCTCACAGATATGTGGTTTTGAGTTGGGGGACAGGCAGGCTCCATCTGCATCCAACATCATGGCCTACAGAGAGAAAATCATGAGTACAAGGGGCACTAATAACTTTTCGATGACCTTCCTACAGCAGGTTAGCATAGTTTAAACTCATCTAAAGCATTCCAGGTGTAATACCATTCTCATCATGTGCCAATATCTCTCAGGAAAACAAAATATTTTTTAGGTGTAGCGAATGAGACCAGGAAAACAAAGAGATTAACCTTTGCAGCATCGTTACGTTTCCGTCGGGCTTTGCCTCCCTGCCCGTCCCCGTTGCTCCTCCGCCCTCTTCGACCTGTGGACTCTTTTGGATCTTTACCTGGTCTTCCAGGCATCTAAGAACAAATAACAATACATGTATAACAATCAGTATTGTAAGAGATAAAAAGTGTGTACAAGCAGAAAAAGTAAAATGTACGAAATATCACTTGAAACAATAGTATTTCTCACCGGTTCGCCAAGGGAACGGACATTGCTGAGGCTGAGGTCATGCAGGAGCATGTTCTGGTGGTTTTGGTGGTGGTTGCCGAAAGACATGTCCGGCATGTCAGTGCCACTCTTCCCCGCGCCCCCTCCACAGTTCACCCCTACTCCTCCGCCCCCGCTATAGAGGGGCATGCGGTAATCCAGCTCATTTAGTCGCTCCTGCTTAATGCCCATGCTGTGGAGGAAGCCCCCCGTATTCCCAACAGCGGCGCCCTGGTGTTCTGGGGGTGAGTCGCGTTCTTTCTTCAAGATCATCTCCTGAGGAAGCTCCCCCATGACCGACTGGGAGGCCAGCCGTGTAAAGCTGGTGACAGGTGGCAGGTGGCTGAACATAAGCATACCTGGTGCAAAATTGGGGTCCATGCCACCGTTGCGCAAAAACTCATTGCCTAATTTGTCCTGGATAATACTCATGGTGGTGCTTCTGCTTTGTGCAGGGGAGAAGGAGGGCAATAAATCTAAAGAGGAATGCAGGAGGAGAATATCCTGAAATAGAGAGAAGATTTAAAAATAAATAAATAAATCAGGTTATTACAGACATGAATGAGTAGATAAAATCCAAAGTAACTACCACTGGTTATATTTACCATCAACTCTCGTATTGTCGGTTAACTAAATTTGATCACCACTACATGGCACTGTACACAGCACTCATACTCGATTATTAAATGCTTGATTGGATTTACTGGACTTTATCCAACAGAAGCCCTGGGTAAAGTTACTGGAAGCCTTAGTGAATATTTTGAACACAGTTAATTTCACAGATTCAACTTCTAAACTTAAATAAATACCTCACTGTGTACAGGTTTGCTTAAATGTGACAGGGTTTATTTAAAAAATAAAATAAATGTAACTAAGCATGTATTACAAATCAGCAAACCCACCACCCACAATTTCTGGCACAGCTTACTTTAAATACTTCTCAACGCTCAGGTGCTGTATGACTACGTAAAAGAGACTCAATCGTGATCGCCTCTTTACCAAACTCCAACTGAAACTGAAATTGCTTGTCTATAACATGCATCATGTACAAAAAATTAAATAGAAAAAAACGAATTGGCAAAATCAAAGTTGGTTCAAAAGATGGCCTTAGTGATCTGTTGTGAGATGCTATAATTTAGTGAGTTTATGATAATAAAAAAAAGTGAATCTCTGCCACTAATCACATAAGTAAAGTTTTGGCAGTGAAATATTTTAGTCCCCTTTGTTCTATAAGAAAATTGAGCCCCCCGAAATATTCAATCTACACATTGTATTGTTTTTACTTGCGACATTTTGCACCACATGTGACTTGGATCACAGCCAAAATTTAATCTCTGCTAAATATCCCTATTGTTTCAACAATTTTGATGCATGCTGGATGACACCGCTTACCATGCCTGGCTAATAACCCAACATTGAACGCAAAAGCTGGCGTCATTGGGTCCAATATTGGCAAATTAATCGGTTCACTACACTTGCCTAAAACAAACAATATTTAGGTCAAATCCAACGCTACATTTCAGTGATTTTTAGACGCAGGGCACAGTCGGATGATTAAGCGGGACAAGCATCGAAACGAGCAGAACTGAATGAGTGGAGTGGGAATTTATTGTTTAGTCTAGACCGGCCGACCATTTGGCTGCGCGACACTGAATCCAACAGAAAGCGGATGAGCTTTTGTGATGCATAATAGTTAGCATCGTTAGCTGGCCGGCTAACCACAATGAGACACAATCAACGTTATCTTCAAGTCCTCAATCAAAACAATCGTCCAAAACGTCCCGCGAACTACAATCGTGCATTCAACTACAATTGGGTCCACGCTGAAAGTTATTTGAGCTGAAATTAGCTGTATTTGTAATCAATACATGTCTAATTTGATCCGTTATAGCCAATGTAACGTAACGTTTAGCCCGTTACCCTGCGTTGCTATCAAGCTAGCCGACGCTAAAACAAGGACCCATGATTTGATGATTATTAACGCAATCAGTGGAGATTTTAATGACGATACTATGAGATAGAAACACACTAAAAACCCAAATAGCGTGAAAAGGTCAAAAAGTATACACAATAGTCGTCGACAATGTGAAATTTAACAGCCAGTTTTTTTTTTTGCTTTGAAGTCAGGTCAGCGGCATGAATTGCTCATTCTCCAGTTCCCAGGCTTTGATGACGCTCATGAAATCAAATCTGTCTGGCTGCGACCAACGCTGGCGCTCTATTTATTGATAGCTAACTTTAGCTGTAATTACAACGGGTTAATGCTCACCAGCACGCCGAGCTAAAGAAACATCCCTCGTCGTTTACGGTGCATGTTGACCGATCTAAATGTGAAAAAACAAAACTGTGGGCTTCGAGGTGACTGTGTTTATAACAATCAAAGCTGCCACGAGCTGACTGGGCTAGCTAGTTAGCTGCTAGCTACCCCCCGACCGAAAACCCGCATTACGGCCCATGCAACAGAAACAATGATGCTGGCTCTCACTGCATCTCCCCGTTTGCGCCGAGCCAGACGTCTCTCCGTCGCCTAAATCTCGACAAAGGCCGAGCGCTCACCAAGAATAAAAAGTCAATTTGGTTTCCCACTCACCTACACATGACCGCAGTTGGTTCCAAACGTGCCTGTATTGTCTCCGTATTCGCCGCTTTTGGGGTTTTATTGCCAAAACATTGTTCTCCGGCGGTCGCTGCTTTCTTCCATCTTGTCCTGGCGCGGGGAATTATGGGTGTAGAGGACGGGTCGTGAGAGGAGACAGGCGAAGGCTGCCGAGGTTTCACAGAGTGTCAATGGACAGTGATGGAAACACGTAAAGGAGGTGGACCTGAGGTGGACGCATTAACATGATCACATAACGTGTGTAGTCTAGTAGCCCAATACAATAGACTTGCCACAAATTTGACCTTTATTACTAAAATGTTTTGATAGGCTTTAGACTTAATTTCCTTAATAGGATTAGCTACATGATATTTTGTTAATGTTTAGTGACTAACATTATATAAATGTCTATTCTATTCTATCAAACTGCCAAAAAAAAGTGTGCGTATAGGCTACATAAATGTAAATTGAACTGTATAGTTATCTTCAGTGCACAATCTATTAAAACAAAATCAAACTTAAAATGTTGTAGGCTACTTTTGTCTTGATGATCAATGCCTCAAAAAATGAAATAAATGTAACCTATTATTTGATTATTTTTCTTGTTGTGATGACAGACATAATTGACTGAAAGTAACTGTGGATGGTGAGTAGCTGAATGCAGGGCTTCACACTGCCCCTAAATGTGGGCATTTTGCCCCTAAAATTTGAGACAAGTAAATATAAATGCAAGTAAATATTTCATCTACTTGCATGTGATTGCGTGATTGTGATGGTGGGATTCAGTTTTTGCCTTAATACTTTATATTAATCTGGCAATGACTAAATCCATAGACCTCAAATATGGCAGCTCTGATTTTTATTGCAGTAGTAACCACAGAGTCTGTGTTCATGCAACTCTGTTGTTATTTCTTAGATTGACTTGAAAACTTCTCTTGGTATTAGACAGATTCACGTAATAGTGGCCTTTCCCTTTGGAAATTGTGGCACTACATTTGTGGTTGAGTAAAATTGGTTATTTTTATTGCTTGTATAACAAATCTTGAAAGCTTTTCTTTACCCACTGATGCATTTTTCATTTGATATTTAAAGCAGAAGTAAGTGGAATGTTTGTGTTAATATAAGTCTTAAATAGTTACATCTTCCGACAGCAATCACTTCTATAGAGTGTTTGGTCTGAAACACGGGTCTGTCAGTCACTCTGCTCTGCTGTAAGCCGAGGAGAAAACTTTCCTTGTATCCTACAACCTTTATCCAATGAGGAGAGAGAACGGCATAAAGGGGCGGTCCTCTCTGTGTGTGCAGCCAAGGAATGTGGTGACGTAGGGACGAGGGCGGGGACTGCTAATTCCATCGGCTGAATAAGAAGTTAGCCAAAATGACCGGATAGCTTACTTCTGCTTTAACATCAAGTATCAGAAAAATATAAGAGTGTTTTGCTGCACTTTGAGCTTGTTTAACATTGTTTGCTGAGCACAGAGTCAAGAACTATAAGTAAAAAAAAAAAACCAAACACAACACACATTTAATCTTTGCAGAAATAAAACGTGGTTTATCATCAGCTTAATTTCAAGGGATTTGGTTAATAATGGAAAGTCATTTCCTGGCGTGTGGGTTATAATATTGCTTTGGGGGAACTTAAAGCAATAATGTGGTAATTTAACATTTCAATGTGATGATTTGTTACCTTATATTCTTACTCGATTTTATTGGGTTGACTAATTACACCAATGATGGGTGATCCATATCTGTGTAATGGTTCAATACACTCTTGCTTGCGTGTGTTTTTGGTGAATCATAGCATTTCTGATGATAATTGACAATTAAAATGAGAAATCCTATATGACTAATTATTTTGTCACCCATATATATATATATTCATGCTCAACACAGAACAATAAAAACTTGAAATGATGTTGAACAGTTGAGTCACATATCATAAGCACACCATGTTTATATAAGATTTAGCAACTATGGTGACGTCATGCCATGTGAATTGTCCCTTTGTGACCATAGTTCAATAGCCTCCCTTTGCTCATTATGAAAAATCACTGCTATTATATTCTGTTATTGACTGTGATTGTGAGTCAGAGCTTTCTTGAAAAATGAGTTCTTTACCTCAGATAGATTAGATAAAGATCAAATAAATAATGTCCAAATACAAAAAACTCCAACCAGTAAAACTACTTAACCATGTTGTTTTCAGTCTATTTTATGTTGTATACACAGCTGTTGAACCGAATGCTGAACGACTCATTTTGTCGGAACATCTCATTTCCTGCTGACTTTGGACCAACTCTCCAACTGGATGTTTCCTTCTTTCTGTGCTCCTCGTCAGCCTCTCAGCCCTTTGTACTCACTCATTTATAACTGTGGGGTAAACAGGCAGCGCGAATGTGAGATGATATAGTTGCTTTAACAGAGATATGATACAATCTTACCACTGAAAAAAACAAAAACAACACACACCACAGATACAGTGTTGATGACATCACTGCCCTTATTAGAGATGTACTCAGCCACAGTAAATCACAGTCATTAATCCATGCTCCAATTGACAACAAACAGCCATATTAATATGGTAAAATAAGGACGGCTGTGAAGCATGCTTATAGGCCATGGTAACCTATAGCCTAACATCCCTGAGTGACCCTATAATACTCCAGTGAATGTATTGCTTTGTTGGTACATCTCACTATAAACTAAGTATATACATAGGCCTAGTGCTGATCACCTACAGTTATTGGCAAAGCTCAGGGTCATTTCCACTGCAGTAACACTAGGGGGAACCAAATAGCTGCCAAGCGCCACACATACTTTGAAATAAAATACAATTTTGTATTACAGCGTTTTAGGGATGATAGGGCGACTGAAACACGTTTAAAAAATGTGGGGAAAATAAAATTATATATATATATATAAAAAAAAGTAAATTGCACACGGTTGATTTCAATGTTACATTATTTGTTCGCTCTGATGCTTCTACCTGATTGGATACAAGCCACAGGAAAAAAAGAAAAAGAAAAAACATTTCCCTATCTATAACCCCACATCAGATCCCCCACCCCTCTGTGAAAGAGAAATTTGCCACCCGTGCTGCAGCTCCTCCACAGTCTTTAATTTGAAGTCACTCCTACTAGTGCGTGTTCCCTCAGGCAGGAGTGCGCATTGTAGCCTGGCCATTCACATTCAAAGGCTCATTGAATAGCAGCAACTCAGCGGATCGACCAAGGACAGACCGCCCGAGCCAGCTTTTGTTTAAGATGTGATTTTGAATGTGTTTCTCTTGTTTTTCTTTCATGCATGGATGAGACCTGAACAAAAAAAAAGTTGGCACCTGCAGGAGACTCCTTTGCGTAAAAGGACCGAGTCTGAATCATGTATTGCGCAGAATCTCTGCTCACTTAGAATCAATTTACAGGAGAGAAGCGCATCTCCATCTCACAGGATGGGAGTCGCACGCTGACTGTTATTGCTTGGTTTTGGCCAACGGGATACCAAACTTGCGTAAAGAGCCTTTAATTCTGCACAAGTACCATATCGATCGCCTGGCACAAGTAAGCGGGGATTGATAAGATGTCAGCCATAAGGAGGAAATTTGGAGAGGACTACCAGGTGGTGAACACCAACCGGAGCATGACTTTTTCCGCCCCGGTGAAGAAAAAGCGGCAGCGGTTTGTGGACAAGAACGGTCGCTGCAACGTCCAGCACGGTAACCTTGGCGGAGAGACCAGCCGGTACATCTCCGACCTCTTCACCACGCTGGTGGATCTCAAGTGGCGCTGGAACCTCCTCATCTTCATCCTCACTTACACAGTTGCGTGGCTCGTCATGGCATCAATGTGGTGGGTGATCGCCTACATCCGCGGCGACCTGAGCCACGGCGGCCACGACGCGTCCTACACCCCGTGCGTCGCCAACGTCTACAACTTTCCCTCCGCGTTCCTGTTTTTCATCGAGACGGAGGCGACCATCGGCTACGGCTACCGCTACATCACGGAGAAGTGTCCGGAGGGCATCATCCTCTTCCTCTTCCAGTCGCTGCTGGGCTCCATCGTGGACGCCTTCCTCATCGGCTGCATGTTCATCAAGATGTCGCAGCCGAAGAAGCGCGCGGAGACGCTCATGTTCAGCCAGGACGCGGTGATTTCGCAGCGGGACGGGAAGTTGTGTCTCATGTTCCGCGTGGGGAACCTGCGGAACAGCCACATGGTGTCCGCGCAGATCAGGTGCAAACTCATCAAGGTAGGCTACAGGTGACATACTGTAGGTGACATGCTGGGAAGCGCAAACCCATTGAACAAACAGGCGCTCTTGCTCCATCTCAACTAAATACCATTATCAAGGCTGCAACTAATTGACAGTCTCTTTATTTGTTCTGCAATTGCTCATTATGTTTTATGAGTGCTTTCCAAGCCATGCATTGATTTCCCAGTCATCTCCAGAATTGATTACGTTCCCCCGAGGGTCCCCTGTGATTTGCAGAGGAGCTATGGTTTTGAACGTGATGCTCCAACATAAGATGTATTTTAATGAGTGACCATCTACATTTACCCCCCCTGCAGCACTGTTTGGATTTATCACCAGTTCTGTTTCTTCATCTCTAAGCTGCTGAGTGTGTTGCCTAGCTGGTACACTCAGGGTCATCACAAACTGGCCCCCCCTCCACAGTCAGCAGAATGGCTGTCAATGGGCTGTATATCTAAGTTCAGCCTCTACTTCAACTGTCCACAGATGAGATGAATAGGCCCCCAGGGGACAGTAGGTGGAAACTACGCTTATTGACTAAAAGATGTATTGAACCAATTCTTATACTTAGTGGACCAAAATAAGGTAAAGACTGTGTTCCCCAAGGCTACTCCAACTATAATGGCAGAAATGTCTGTATTTCAAAGCACTGGGAGCTCCATAACAGCGTCCTGTATATACACCTATACATTCATAAAACCCTGCATTCACCTCCTGTAGCAGACAACAGGCGTGATACATACAATGTATTGCTGTAGATATCTGAAGGACAGTGGCGCTGCATGTGTTGTGACACGGAGAGTTAGTTGTACTTGTGTCGTCTCTGCAGAATAGTCTGATGATCTCAAGTGACACTTTCCTATCTTGCTCTCTGGCAGCTCTCCCTTCAGAGGAAGCTCCCAGGCCTCTTCACATCACCACGAGTGCATTAATACGGTCGTACTTAATGCTTTGTGCTGCACTCTGGTTTTATCCAGGCATATAATTTCATTTTAAGTATCACTTTCTGTCATTTCTCTTTAGATTAAGGTTAAAAATGTGAAATGGTACCCAGCAGGGAAATAAATGTGACTCAGTTAACACATAAAAAGCCATGATTAAATAACGTATTATCGCTAATGTTTTAGCGCTCTCTAGGATGATTTCCATTTCTTTTCATTATCATTTGCTTTTTAATTAATAGCCCAGAAAGGCAAAGGAGAAAAAAAAATGTTAGGCTGCGTTAATTGCAAAGCAGAAATGCAATATCATCAACTTTTGTCCTGCCACAGAGAACTGTACTTTCATACAGGCAATTTAATATTCTGTTGTAGTTTTCTCTAACTTGTACTGCTTTCATCCCATTAATTCAAAACGAATGAAACCGGTTGGACGTCACCCCATGGGGCAAACTGTCATGTTTGAACTTGGTCAGATTTGTCTGCACATGATGTTGCCTCAGTAGAACTACCTCTCCTTTAAGGCGCATGGGACGACTTCAGATTTATTATTCAAAAGGATGGAGATTGTTGGGATGGTTTAAATTAGGCTCTGTGCCCGATACCTGAACAGAATACAACTACTTGGAGCTGAATTTTGATTTGTACCCAATCAGTTCTTATTCGTGACATTCAAAGCAGAACACGCTGCAACAACTGCTGCACTACTGATGCGTATTAGTCACATTATGGAGAACCAGCTGTGGACATTACTCATTCTTGTCTTTACCTCTAAGGTCTTTTTTAATGAAGCGGTCTGAGTATAGCATAATAACAGCAAACCTAAGTACAGTATGATCATCTCCAGTTTGAAATGCTTTCACTCATCTGTTTTTTTCTGATTTTCAAAAACAGTCTCTGGCTTTCTATCAGAGATCAATTGATTAGATTTAGGTGATGATCGGGATCTGGGATTTCTGCCAGTAAATGATGATCTTTTAAATGAGCATTAAATTATCTTTTAAGCCAGAGCTATTTACGTGTTGGTGGAAGGTCAGACATGCAGGACTTTTCTAATTGGCTGCTAAGGAGCATCACATTCAGTGGCATCAATCATACCCAGGGGAAAAACAGGAACCAATCAAAATGTGCTCTCCAAATTTGTTTTAGTCCAGTGCGGTTTCTGATATTTGCTGTAGGATAATATTACAAAACAGATGTTGTGTTTTGTTAATTAGGACTGTTGATCAAATGTGTTGTTAAAAAAGTCACAGCAAAAGTCGCCGCTGTAGCATTGCCATGTGTTTTTGAATCTATATCAAAATTGACACTGCAGAGCCATAAAACTGTGCCATGCTTGTGTCGGACAGTACAGTGTACAATGAGGCACTGTAGAGTAAATTGACTCCACATCACCTCGTAGTGCTAATACCTGCACTGAGGAAACAATGCCGTGGCTCCTGTTCAGGTAACACACCGCTCAAGGTCACTGTCAGATGGGTTGCCCATAAAGCTGACTGAAGAAATGAGGCATGCTGCTGTAAATCCTAATGATGGAGCTGTGTAAACGCACCGTGGCATGGCACCTGCTATCAATTGTCAGGGATACTCTGGGGTAGGTGTGGGCTGTAAATTCCTATGGGACCTGGATACTGTGGATTCTGGTGCATATTAACTCTTTTCAACTTTATTTTCTTCACAGTTGTATTTATCTAAGAAATAGACACAGGCGACCATTATGCATTATTTTTCCATCCATCATTTTGATTTGATTTGAAATTCTTTATTCAGTCACATCACACAATAGCAAACATTATCGACACAAACATTATCGACAAAATAGTGACTGAAAAGGCACAGGCAGAAGCATAATGCTTATATTAATGCCTGTCCTACATACCCAAATTAAGCTACCCAGCATTCTTACAATATAAAAAACAAACAAACTCACAATAAGACATAAGCCAACAACTAACAAACAAACAAGCAAACGAACAAACTAAACTAAACTAAACCAGAGGAAAAAAACAAACAAACAAACAAACAAACAAACAAAAAAACAGAAAAAAAAACCCGGAACCAATAAGGTTACCAGTATTTAAATATATTATAAATAGTAGAGAAAAAAAACAGACAAACAAACAAACAAAAAGTAAAGCTACCCCACATTGTTACAATATGAAAAAAAAGAGCAAACAAACAAGCAAGAAAACAAACAAACATAAAAGCAAAACTAAACCAGAAAAGGACCAGAACCAATAAGATTAACAGTATTTAAAGCAGATATCAGTGGAATGTTTTTGTTAATATAAGTCCTAAATAGTCCTATTTTCCGTCAGCAATCACTTACATGAAGTATTTCAGCCTAAACACGAGTCTCTCCGTCACTCTGCTCTGCTGTAACCCGAGGAGAAAATTTTCCTTGTGGGATACAAGTGTTATCCAATGAGGGGAGAGAACGGCATGAAGGGCTGTGTGTGCAGCCAAGGGATGCGCGTGAATGTGGTGACGTAGCACGAGGACCAATTGATGCCTGACAAGGGCGGGGGCTGCTAACTCATGGTGCGTTCAAGGAAACTCGTACTTTGTGTTTTTCCTTCCTGTGAAGTCATACCAGTTCGATCTGGTACGAGTTCACGGGTCGGAAGTTACGAGTGGCCGTTATAGGGAACTTTCACAGACAACAGGACGGTAAAAACACGAGCTACGGGTTACCTGGAACGCTACAAAGTCGTAGTTGTGACTTGAAGCTGTAACTTACGGTTTCAAAAGCCTGCCTTGAACACAGCATTAGCCGAAACGGCCGTGCCACTGATATCTGCTTTAAATATATAGTAGTAAATGCATTTTTAAATATAAAAAAACAAACAACAAAAAACAAATAAACATTAACATTTGTAACCTTCAAAAATTTCCCTGCATACCTTTTCCTGCATATCATTCCATCAATAGTATAAACCTTATTGCCCTTTTGTTTTGTGAAATATTTTTTTAAAGCACAAAATAATCCAGTGCATTGTCAGTGACTTCTAGTATCCAGTATGCTGTCGTAGAGTAGGGTTTGCTGGTCCTTGTGGTTTTCTCCACTACCTGTTGAAGGTCTGAGAGTAGTTTCTATTTTTTCTCAATATGGAAATATTAACTACACACGATTGGTGTATAATCAGGTTTATATGGCCTCCAACAGTAACTGAATATTTGAACTTTTTGACAAATTGTCTTTTGTCCTTCATTTTGTCCACGTCTGGATGCTCCAATACACATGAGCCGCTGTTGCTATGGAGAAAGTCAGGTTCACGAAATTGAGTGGTAGCAATCTCAAAAATGCTTTGTTGTTGATTTTGTGAAGAAAAAATGCAGCCAAACTCACTGAATTTAATATTTGACCCCGAATCTAAAAATCTGCAGTTTATCTATTTTCTAAACAGTGTTTTCTTCAGCTTTTCAGACACGTCTTGCAAAAATGCCCCTCGTGAGTTGTAGGGTTAGTTTTGTCCTACCCCAAAACTCTTATGCACCCAGGATTGAACCCTGAACAATTCTCTTTTTTTCAACATTCAGTATCCAACACCCAGGGCCGGCCCTGTACATCTGGGGGCCCTAAGCAGGATAAAATTGGGGGCCCTGCCTCACAGTGTATCATCACATATTCATAAAACCAGCTACCGTATGCAACCCCTTGCATATTTTATTGTACCTCTATCAACATGATGGCGAGCAGATATTTCATTACTAATTAGAGTCTAAACACTTAAAGCTGTCTAATTGCACTTGTCATTTTTTCTTCTACTTTGTTTTTGTCTGAATGTTAATGTTAATATTGTGAATGGCAATAGGTGGCTCCAAACCGGCAGTACTTTTGATGTAGCAGAAAGATAAAAGATTCTACAAAAGATTACAGTTTGGACAGATTTATTTTCTTTAAATTATCTGTACAGCTAAATTCTAGAACCCTTAAAACAAAACTTCAGTTGAGAAGAAGATAGAGGATGTTGGTTGGTCAGCAGCATCATCAGCAGTAACCATTGGAGCTGTGGAGAAGATTAGTAGAATTTTTTAGCCACTTTACACACAATTTAATTTTCCAACAGAGATAAACATATTGTGGCAACAAACAAGAAACTTACCAACTGTATGACTGGAACCAGCCACAGGGGATGAGGATGTGGCAACATGACAGCCATTAATAAATGGGTGATTGATCCTTTATCCCCTCACAGGAAAACAGCTGTTATCTTTTCACTGTAAACAGACCTTAAAATCAGCCAGGACATGTTAACTGCAGCAGGCTGGTATGTAGCAGCTAGCCAGCTAAGTGAGCTAACACAAGCACCGACATGTTTTTCGGCTAAACGTACATCTAGTAAACATAACATTAATTAGCCTTACCTTGTCCTTGTTTTTTTTTCATCCTTGACCTTCTTTTTCCTATTTTCCGCACCTGACGGATATATCCTTTTGGACATCGTCGCTGTCCAAAAGCTAATCACCTCCTCGCAAATCGCGATCTCAGTGAGTGAGGGAGGGAGGGGGCCAGGGGGGAGAGAAGGGGAAGGGGTGGTGCGCGCTCGTTACCGGACAACGGCCACAGTCTGCGTTACGTTTACGTATGCGTGTCACGGTCATTGTTGCCAGTTGGGTCAAGGGTTACACTTTGTCAGAGACGGTTAGACAAATGATTGAGCAAAGTTTGGGGGCCCCCTAGTGGCTGCGGGGCCCTAAGCAGCTGCTTAGTTCGCTTATTCACCTTATTCTCCGGGGCAACCATGGAGTCAATGGAACGCTGTGAGATTGTGTTGGAACTTCCGGTGACGACCGGAAGTCGTATAGTACATTAGCAGTAGCTTGATTATTTGAGTCCGTTCTCAGCTGTTTCTTGTTGGCAAATCCGGGTTTTTTTCCCCGTTGTTGATTGCAAAAAATGACGAGCATTATAAAGAGGAAGCTACAATCACTGGAAGAAAACGTGTGAGTTTTTATAGCAGTTGAGCATCGACCTCATCTTCTGTCCCAGTGTGTGTGGAGCTCTGTACGACCTGCACCCACCTCCATCTACTCTAGAGTCTGGTTAAAAATAATTAAATAAATCCCCATGTCCCCGCTGATTTCACCCAAGGTGAGCAGCTTGTTTGGAGAGTAGGAGCGAATTAAAAAAAAAAAAAAAAAAAGCTATCACAGCCCGAAGCAACACTGTTAATGCACATAAGAGGCTGCTTTTAATTTCTGACAGCTGGACATTGCGCTACTTTTAATTATGAAGCTTTATCCATTTAAACAAAATAAACTAGAGGAACAACTTTCATGTTTAAATTGTGTTGTATAGCCTACTTTTATATATTTTACTGATCGCAATTCAGGCTGGGTGTGCGTATGAAAATATGCTACAGTGTTTCTCTTTTCTTTTCTTTTTTTTTGGAGGGGGCGGGGGTAGTTTAGGTGACAAAGACATTTTTAACTGTGGAAATAGAGATGTATTCAATATTTGCATTTGGGCAATACTGCTGTAGGCGAAACAAGTTTATTCATGGCCACATTTAAGTTACAGTATTTGAGGGAGGGTTCTAAATCCCTCCGTTTATTTCTTTTACACATTAGCGAGCAGGTTCACAGCGTGAACAGCGTGTCCCGACCCGACCAGGCTCTGGACACGGAGCAGAGACCCAGGTCCGATAGTGCAAGGCTCTCTCTGAAGCAGAGGATGAGGCCAGCTTCCCGTCAGTCTTCACAGACAGTCCAGAGTTGAACGAGTTTCTGATCATATAGTTGTCAGTTTGCTCCAGGTGACAGTCGACCCTCACAACAACCCCCCCCCCTCCCTCTCTCAGTAAATAGTTCCGACGTCCATGCTGCAGCTTATATCCAAGTAATATAATAGCCTATATAAATGAGCTCCTGACGCTCAGCTCAACAGTTGGTAAACAGCAGCGGATCAGCGCGATCTCTCCCTCCGTACTGGTTCTGCCAGCTCCACTTGGATTTCAAAGTAAAAGTCACGCTGTAAATGAGTTAAATTGTGAAACAGCGGCGCTTTTATAGCCGATTTTAGGATTAAACTCTGAATATATGAGCTAAACATCTGTTACCATAAGTTTCCATGGCGATCTAGCTGGGTTGAAAGAGAGAGTACAGGAAAGCCTGGCTTTAGACTCAATAAAAAATATATAATTATAAAATATAACCCACTAAACTCGCTTCGAAGTACACCCCTCAAGTGTTGTCCATGTTGATTTGATTGTCTGTATTGTAATTGTCCCGCAATATACTGCAAATTCAGTCGATTGTTTACATCAGTTTTTACTTCCGCATTTGACCGGAAGTCGTAACACAATCGCTGCCAAACCGGAAGTGGCAAAGTGGGCGGGGCTACATAAGGTGAATAGGGAGGGCCGGCTCTGCCAACACCAT
This sequence comes from Trachurus japonicus, assembly GCF_045865225.1. Taxonomy (NCBI): domain Eukaryota; kingdom Metazoa; phylum Chordata; class Actinopteri; order Carangiformes; family Carangidae; genus Trachurus; species Trachurus japonicus. Next base: position 24,168,574 of record NC_140925.1, read on the forward strand.
CATCACAATCATCAACGTGGAGAGTGACAGAGACTTAAACATCAAGAAAACGCTGCTGCCTTAAATAACGCCTCAACTCAATCACTAAAACAAGTACAAGTGATGGACAGTGTGGGAGTTTTTGATTTCCCACACACTCGTCAAGAGGCCGTCCTGGAATGTAAGATCGTTGTAGTAAATACCTGCAGAGGGGTGTCTCATAAAAAAACTAAAAAGCAGAAGCATTTTACAACTGATACAGTAGTAAAAAAGATTGGTAAACTGTCATTTGAGATTCAGTTACATTTCATTAGATATTATTTTCAATGGTGTTGGATGCAAATGTGTCAGTGCCCACTATGTTGTGACTGAAATACAATTTTATTTTTGAAACATCATCCCTAAGCAGGCCTGTGCATTTCTCTATATCCATAATGCATATTACTGTAACTTAAAAAGATAACCTTGAATTCCCATTAATATTAATGCACCTTTCATTAATAAACCAATAGAATGCAGTGGTGCACTGACCCCTGCAGCATGACCAGAATACGATTTTGACAGAGAAACATGCTTGCATTTCTTTTGGTTGGGAGGGGGTAGTGTGTAGTGTTTCCTCTGTAGTGTGCAGAGGAAACCCACCCACACTCTAGCAAGACAAACAAAAAGTGCTCAGACAAGATGGAAACTAAGCTGCGGCAATGTGGCAAACAGCAGCAGCCCAACAATAAGACAGAGGAGAGAGAGGGAGAGAGTGACAGCTGGGCAGCGCTCGTCAGTGTCAGCAGTAGCTCGTCACAGTGGGTCGGTCCACAGCGGGAGATAAGTGATAAGGACTAGTGGTAGAAGACAGACAGGCAGGGTGGGATGCGGGCGTTTAGCTAGACAGGCCAGCAGGCAGACATGTCAGCGTGACTCTGCCGCTGTCTAACGCTGAAGGACGAGAGGAAGGAGAGGGGACAGATGAATTAGCTCTAATGGCGCGGTCTAAGGACGGGTAATGGTGGCTCATGTCATGTGTGACGTCTGTGTTAGGTTTACCTTTAATGTCCATCTGTCTCCAGCTGGACACACACACGAGCACACAAGTGCAATAATTGCATTAGAGACACACAGACTATAGGGCAAATGTACACACGACACGCGCATGCATTGCACACACACTGGTGCAACTTTTCCTGTCACTGTTTGTTTCTTTGCATCGCTCTCTCTCACACACACACACACACACACACACCTGCTCTCACTCACACACACGCTGTCAACGGAGGAGGAAGTGAGTCACCGGGGATCGGGCCTGCTTTCACTCAACCAGAATCTCAGGTGGCTTGGTAAATTAAGCTCTCCCTCTATATCAGGTCCTCTTACAAAGGCCATTAACTTCCCCCTTGTGGCAGTGACTGGTTAGCGGCGGCAGGAGAACACACAAGGCTTTCACCTTGTTAAAACCTTTCAGCATCGAGCAGATCTCTCCTTTCTTGGAAAAGGTATAATAATTCTGTGGCGACACCCTGGTGCTAGCCGACGGAGCCATGAACAAATGGCCGAAGCATGCCTTCCCAGGAAAGTGGTTTCCAATCTCATTGACTTGTAGGAGCATTGCTGACAAATGGGACACCTGCCTGCAGCATCTCAGTGACAATTTACATTTTTAAATGATTGGGTGACAGAAATTAATTCATATATGGACATGGGAGGCTTTTAAAGCATGATTTAATGTGCTCCTCTCGCTTATAGCAGAGCGAGGGAGCTTTTTCCAGAGGCAGATTTCATGGTTATGTGGAAAAATCAATTGCAAAAGTATCAGACTTTTATTTAAATTCTGATTTAGTCCTGTTTAGTCCCACTGTATGTCACTTATACAAGGTGAGACATGTGGCAAGACTGTGGTAAGAAAAGAAGGATTAATTAATATTCAAGTTGTAGATGAAAATATGCAAAGGAAATTTGAACTGCCTGAGGGAACATCAGCTGGAAATCTAGGCATATCAATATGAATGTAAGGCATAGCAATGACAACACAAAGACTATACCTGAAGACAGTATTAAAGCACAGATAGCGTTTAGTCCTGTCTGGTGTTCACAGTGTTCTGTGATTTAAGACAACGGTTTTATTTAATTTTTTTTCCTTTTAGAGATTTATCCTGATTTAACTTCAGTAGACATGAGACATAGGCTCCCTGTCTGTGTATTTCAGGGGCACCCATCACTGGTACAGCGTGATGGGTGACACTTTCCCTCACCAAGGCGAGCCAGAGATCTGTGGGCACAGACGTCTTCCTGTGAAATGTCACATCCCTCTGTCCTCAACATCACTCTGAATACAAATGGCAGTCTGTTTGCCATCTGTGGACCGAGTGGCTCCTCACTCAAAGGGCCAGAGAAACTACTCTGCATTCGAGTTAACATGAGGTGACAGAAACTAAGGAACTATTTCACTTGAGCTGTTGAGGAATATAACTTGGTTTAGGTAAAAATTTAGGTAAAAACTTGGACATGGGATTTCATTTTCTTTCCCTTTCATTCATTTATCTATCTCATGTGGATAGCGTAAGTCATATGGTTTTCTAGGTGTTTTTATTCTACTTTTATCTTAGGCCTTTTGGGTGAAACAAACAAACCCTTTTCTTTGTAAATCATTAATTCTTGATGATTAACTTGATTAAGAGGTTTTCATTTGATTGGACCGGACGTTTTATAGGCCCTGGGTTTCCTTTTTTACATTTCCTTGAGCTCCCATCCTAATTCCATGTTTTAATTTAACAGCTACTGAAGAGCAAACACCAGTGTCTTCTCCATAATCTAATGATTCCTGCCTTTAAGGACAGGCCCCTAGACAGAGTTTTAAGTACTTTAATGCTCTGGCAATGAGGGGGCTTGTACAGAATAAATGATGAGGTCAAAGTGGCTGCAAATATAAATCATAGCCATGTTGTCTGATGGAGAGGGAAGCAGGAGACCACAGGTTTTCACTCCCTTACTTCTCACCTTTATCCATGCAGCATGCTCAACAGTCAGCGCACAGAGGACAGCATCAAGGTCCTGTGGAGTGTTGTTCTTCCCCTGGGTGTATTGTTGAACTCTCTATCACTAAATGCCAAAAACATGTCCAAATGTTCCTTTTCAAATCAAAATGTGCCCCTTCCTCTGCCAAATGAAAAAGAAGACAACAAACAAAAACAATACTGTTGACTCATCCTCCTCCGAAAGAAAAATACATATTCAACCGGATAAAATGTCATGATAGATTTTCAGGGAGAGTCAGCCACCCTCCTCATTTTACAAATCATGCAGGTTTACGGTAAACATACTAATACTAACCCACCGGTCAACGATGTATTTGGACGAATCGCACAGGACAAATTTTAAAATATGCAAATTTTCATCCTTTTCATCCCAAATCCTTGATTTGATTGATTTATTGGGATCCCCATTACCCGATGCAGTACACATCAGCTATTCTTCCTAGCTTTCTTGTTCAGGAGCTACTCAGAGTTGCTGTTGCTCCATAGTCTATGTTAGCATTAGCTCTGTTTACTTACCAGGCTTCCCAAGAGCTTCATCTGGTGTTGACTAAGGTTATATAGCGCTACTTCTCCATGTCAGCCTGGTGAACATGGAACGTGGTGATGTTCAAGTCCAAACAGGTCTAGCTTGTTAGTAGGCTAACATTATATTATTATTAGATATATTATTATTAGCAGAGGAAAAGAGGTGATAGAAATGGAAATTAAAAACATGGCGAGTAAATGTTTCTTTTCTCGGGTCTGTGTTCTCCTCACTAGCAAGCAATCAGATGTAGATAATGATAATGCTATGTAGCAATGGCTAAACTTGAAAATCCCATTTCATGTGGAACTAGGCTGAATCACAGAAGGAAATTACCTTCTCAACATCATTTCATGGGGCCCTTAACACTGCTTCAGTTACAGTCCTATTACGGTTACATCTGCAAAAACTACATACGTATACAGTATCTGTAATGGATACTGGATGAAAAATATCTATCAAAGTGGCACAAATTATACAACAGAGATGCATAAAATCTTTCCCTGCTGGTGAAGTGGGCCTTGCAGACTGCTCACCAGCAAAATCCTCTGGGTCATAAAAACCCTGCAAGATAAAAAAAAAACAAAAAAAAACAAGGCCTTGAATTTTTGGAGGGATTCCATTCACAGGCTTGTTGATAATATCCATCCCTGCTGTCTGTCGGGAACACTTGGGTTTTTCACTACTTCTGTCAGACACCAGTGGTTGTGCTTTATACAGCTGAACAGACTGATCCATAAAAAAGGGACAATGATGATTGTGACTTTAACAGCTGGTCAGAGAGGTTGGAAATGGGAATGAGTTACATCTGTTATAAATTTTCTAAAAGAATCATTTCTTTGAAAAGGTTCAACTTGTATGAAACACAAATGATAGCTGTAACAAAATATTATATAAGAAATTAATTCCTGATAACTTAAATTGTTTTGGTTTCAGAACTTGATTTTTTTTCATGTATATGCATCTATTTATATACCATATACACTATTAGGAAATTCATAGGGGAATTTAAACCACAAAACTAAAGAAGTCAGGTTTCCAAATATTTCAGTGCTATAAATAAAATGGTATTAAATTTCACATTATGCATTCACCACTGGCTAAATGTCACAATTAGCCATTCACTTGCTTAGATAATCAGTTCACAGCCTTGTACTCTGACCCCACTGTGGAGGAGAAAATTCAAAGAATAATGCTGAATCGTATGTAAAAATGTAAATGTACCATGTCCTGTTTGTTTGTGTCTCCAGTCCCGGCAGACCCCTGAGGGCGAGTTCCTGCCTCTGGATCAGTGTGAACTGGATGTAGGATTTGGGACGGGAGCAGACCAGCTCTTCTTGGTGTCGCCTCTAACCATCTGCCATGAAATCAACACCAAGAGCCCGTTCTTCGATCTGTCACAGCGTTCTCTCATGAATGAGCAGTTTGAGATTGTTGTCATCCTAGAGGGCATTGTGGAAACCACCGGTTAGAGCTTACTATATTTTCCCCTAGTGTGTGTACTATCTATCTATGAATCTATGAATGAGCATTTATCATCATTTAGCCTGCGGCACAGTCCATTTTGCGGTAATAAAATGAAATATTTAACGGAATATTTAATTTCATGGTCTTTAAATATTCAATAGGACAAGCACTTCTCCATCTCTGTCGTTTTTTTTTTTTTCATATTTCCGTCTCTTCTCGCTGAAAGACATTTACCACTTTTCCTTTCAGTTCTCCGTCTGGCTTTCTGTCCATTTCTATTCAACAGCCTATACTTTCAACACTTTTCCTCAAAATAGGGTTCTGCTGATGGACTGTGATCATTTTAACGATCAGAGATTGCTCTTCTTTGCAAATGTGAGGATATCTGTCCTGTTTACCCATTAATGTAGAAGCGTATTATAATTTGTAACATCTAATTAAGATCAAATGTAATTTGCACTGTCACCACTTCATGTATATGGCACATTATTTGTGATATCAGTTTTGTTTTGTTTGTTCTTTGGTCACAAAATTCAAATTTCACTCATTATCTACTCACCCTCATGTCGACTAAGAGCTGTGAGAATTTTCAGAGTCTTCAGAGTTTTCAGAGGCTTCTCTGAGTTACAGGGGGGTCCGCGTAGCAGTATTTGTCCATATAATGGTTGTGAGTGGATACCAACTTTCTTCGTCCAAAATGACACACCAAAAACCATCCAAATACCTCCATACTGCTCATCTGTAATGTCCCTCTGGTATTGAAGCCCCGACATCAGAAATTGTTCCGCCGGTCAGTGTAAATCACGCAAGATTTGCACTGACACAGGAAGAGCAGTGAACTGAGACACTGGGAGCTTCCGCTACAAACAAGCTTAAAACATAGACTTATTTAATTTTTTTCAGAACAATTTCTCATGTTGGGGCTTCAATACAAGAGGGACATTACAGACGAGCAGTATGGAGGTATTTGGATGTTTTTTGGTGTGTCTTTTTGGACGAAGAAAGTTGGTATCCATTGACAACCATTATATGGACAAATACTGCTGCGCGGACCCCCCCGTAACTCAGAGAAGGTACGGAGGACTCTGAAAATTCTCCCAGCTCTTAGTTGACATGGGGGCGAGTTGGGTGAGAAATTTAAATATTTTGGGTGAACTATCCCTTTAATGTAGCTCAGCTGCTACCACGCAGCCCTGCATCATAATGCTTCCTTCACTTCAGCGTCTGGATTTAAATGATTCTTCGGCATTAACATCTCTTCTTTCATCCACAGGTATGACCTGTCAGGCGAGGACTTCTTACACTGAAGATGAAGTCTTGTGGGGTCATCGTTTCCTCCCTGTCATGTCACTGGAAGAGGGCTTTTTCAGAGTCGACTACTCCCAGTTCCACAACACCTTTGAGGTACCAACACCTCCACACAGCGTCAAAGAGCAGGAGGAGAAGTCCTCGCTGACGTCCCCCAACCCTCTGCCCGTTGCTCCCACCCCCTCCTCTCCTCTGCTGGGTAACGGTGGCCGTGGGGGGCGCAGGGAACGGCTCCTGTCGGCCGACTGCGCCGATCACGCAGAGGACCAACCCTACAGACTGCCCAGAAAACTCCAACGCATGAGCTCCACCAAGGAGGAGCACCTTTGGGGGGGGCTGAAGACAGGGCCAGCATTGCCGGGGGGGAAAGCCTCCAGCACAGGAGATCTGCCACTTAGTATTCAGAGGCTGAGGTCCAGCTCCATCCCGGCTGCGCGGCTGGGACAGCCAGAGGAACAGGTCCAGCTGTTGTCCTTGGACGGAGAAGCCGAGGAGGGTGAGGCGGAGAGACACAGACTGCCAGCAGCCATCAGCACGGTCTCTGCTCCAACCCCGACACCAGTCCAGATCCCTATGGTGGGGAGTCGGCCAGAGGATAACCTGCCCCCCAAACTGCGCAGAATGAATGCAGACCGCTGACTTCTGCAACCTTTAAGACTAAAAATATATTTTAAAATCGAATCAGGCTTGATGGGCATTGTACATAGAAAAAGACTACTGTGATACAAGTTTTATTTTTTCGGCAGACTTTATCCAGTATTTTACATTTACTACTTAGGCTCTCTACTAGGTTGTCCATTGCCACAAACAGAGGGACAACACCAATAAGCCATCCATCCGCTCATACTGTGAGTCGTTTTTGATATCACCATCTGTGCCCCCTACTGACTTTTAACACTTTTGTCCTTGTGCTTGTTTCTTTCACTTCTGTTCATGGAGTTGCATCAAAGACTTTATTATTATCTCAAACAACACAGTTTTTCAATTATTCAAGCACCAAAGAGGCAGTCATGAACATGACTGGCCTGAATTGACTATTCACTAAACCTCCACCAAATTCACCCTCCACCACAGTGATTGTCCAATCAAAGTTTTGTGACCAGAGGCCTGCCAAGCTCTGGATTTTCCCTCACAAGGCTGTAGAAAAAGTGACATTTAAGGAGTTTGGACATTGGCATGTTTCTTTTAACCTTCAAAAAGGAAAACAGGAGCCAGAAATGTCAGCAATTGATTAAAAAGTAACTTTTTGTGCTCTAAAGAGAGCTGCAAACATTTGCAAGGCCTGCTAACAAGTAGCGCTACCCAAGCATCATCAAGGCCAAGGAGCTGGTAATTAACTGACTAGATAAAACAGGTTATATTTTCTAAAAACCAAGTTCATGATAAATGCATAACTGTGTGGGTACAGATCCTGAAAGCTGATGGAGTTTAGGCCAACTATTAGCAGCCATAGCCTGCTCTATTTGACTTGGGAAACGTTACATACCATTAACGCCAGGCAATGCTACCTGAGATAGTGTTATGTCTACCAAGCACATTAGTATTTGTTCTAAGTTGTTTCTCTTAAAATCTTAAAGAAGAAAGTATACTGTGCAAAAAATACAAATGAGTTTGTAAGGTTAGCAGCCAAACAGGGTTATGTAAGAATAGAATAAAGCAGCCTTATCTCACATCTCTGCTCTTCACACTGAGTGGCTGTTCACAGCAACAAAACTATTTCTATTCTTTTATCACAAAAACCATGTGTGTTATATAGCTAGCCATCGAGTGCACAGTTTTAAAAAGAGTTAGACAGAGTTTTCATGGAGCTAAAGTTTAGTATCTAAATGTAGAAAATCGAAGGGTTACTGTCTAGAAATGAGAAAGCTGCTTTTGTCTACCTCTGTCTATCTGAAATCAACAACCTAATGTTTCTAAACTTCATGAGAAATGTAAGTGATAAATTACCGTTAATTACTGTAAACTGCAGATATGCCATGCAAAAAAGAGAGCTAGGTAGGCATGGGGCTTAGCGAACCGTCAATCAACATGAATTGAGTGAAAAAAAAGGATCCTAACAACTCTGATTATTAAGTCAGTTTGATACACTATATTTACTCTTCACTTGTACTGAATATTTCTTTATTTGAATGCACATTTGAGTTGTATGTTTACTACTGTACACTTTTAACAATTTTTACCCTATGGTGCAGTGTTTGCATTGGCCTGCTATACGCATGGGTGACCAAATGTAATCACATGTCAATTTTGGACGACAGACTTTCTTTCATCATGATTTATTAAAATACCTGGGAATGCAGGGATGCTGACATCAGGGGACACACATTATTGCCAATATAAAGGTAAGATGAAACTTCATATTGCAACAGCTAAATAATAAATTCTTTGAAATCACAACTGTGAGTACAGTTTTTTTTTCTCCATATGCTCCCTTTATTGTAAGATTCCGGTTGTATATGAGCTGACAATAATTCAACACCCGGAGGTATTTTAGCCGTCATTATGCATCAGCAGCTGATGCCCGCTGTGATGGTTAAACCAACATTCATTCATTATTAAAACCTTAAAAGTGAGTATGAGTGGCTTCTATTTTAAAGCAATTTTCAAAAGGGCAGGAGTTCAGCGTAAAATAAACTTTCAGCCAAAACCATAAAAATGTTAATCTACTGGGTTAACGTAGGCGCTCCACCTTCCTCTGCTCCCTTCACATCAAAGCCTTTTTAGCGTTCTCCTCTGAGCTATGAGTTTGTTATTCTGAAGCCAGCAGAAGTCAAGCTGTTTACCAGGCTGCTCAGTGGCACTTGGTTCATTTTGTCTTGATTGTGCTTATCGAGATGGAAATGCTCTAGAAAAGGGCAATTATCCAGACATTACACATCTGAGGATGTCCAGAGCTAATTAGTCATAGTGCAAAGAACAGCAGAAAATTTGATTATGTAACGCATTGACAGTACAAAATGACCTCCGTCCAGCTTTAGATAAAATTAACTCAGATAAATGATGGGAAGAGGAATAAATCACAGACCATTCTTCACACAGACATAATACTGTATAATGATGGATTCAACTAAAGAAAGTTCTGTTTTGCTTGTTACTCTGTCATTAAATTATGCTTGGGAAATGGATTAGCCTAATTTTCATTTCAATGCCACTTCCTTGGTGGAATGAAGGTCATTACGTCTATAAATAAGGGATAAAATGTGCTACAATTGTAAGACTGAGCCACTGTTAAGAAATGGATGAGAGCCAACCAAACATAAAAACTACATTTGAGCTGATGAAGAACAGAAGGTTGAAACAGGAAGTAGTTGACCACAACACAACAGTAAATCTGTTCCAGACGGTCATGGACTTCGTCAAGGTTAATAGATGTACTTCTCAAGTGATACAAATGATTAGTTTGTAAATATGATATATTATCATATCATAGGTCAAACATCCAAAAGGTTTGTAAAGCACCATTTACAGATTAAAGTGATAGTTCACCCAAAATTCTAATTTCAGTCATTATCTACTCACGCTCATGTCGACTAAGAGCTGTGAGAATTTTCCTTCCTTCTCTGAGTTACGGGGGGGTCCGCGCAGCAGTATTTGTCCATATAATGGTTGTCAATGGATACCAACTTTCTTCTTCCAAAAAGACACCCCAAAAAACATCCAAATACCTCCATACTGCTCGTCTGTAATGTCCCTCTTGTATTGAAGCCCCGACATGAGAAATTGTTCCGAAAAAAATTAAATAAGTCTATATTTTAAGCTTGTTTGTAGCGGAAGCTCCTGTGCAAATCTCGCGTGATTTGCACTGACCGGTGGAACAATTTCTCATGCCGGGGCTTCAATACTAGAGGGACATTACAGACGAGCAGTATGGAGGTATTTGGATGTTTTTTGGTGTGTCTTTTTGGACGAAGAAAGTTGGTATCCATTGACCACCATTAAATGGACAAATACTGCTGCGCGGGACCCCCTGTAACTCAGAGAAGGGACGGAGGACTCAATTCTCACAGCTCTTAGTCGACATGAGGGTGAGTAGATAATGACTGAAATTTGAATTTTGGGTGAACTATCCCTTTAAAGTTACCATGATAAAGTTGCAACCAATAATGATAAAATAATATTTCAATTTTTATGATCAGAACATGCATTTAAACTGGTAGCAGCAAAATCTGGTAGCTCTGAGTTTTTACTCAACCTTTTCTTTATTTTTGTTGTTTTTGTCGTATTTTGTATTTTGTCAAGTGGTTGATATTTCTGTGGAGAGAGGAGCTTGTTCAGGAGAGGAGCGTTTTTCATTGAAAATGGAGTAAGTCTGGAGGATACCACCCTGTTCCAGCTGAGATGAAGAAGTGTTTTCATGGTTGCCATGCTGGTGCAAAAGGCTTGGAAGTGGAGATGTACAAGTCGGTTCTCTTTGCTGTCAGTCATCATGGGAAATGTCAACTCTCTGCCCAACAAGAGTGATGAGCTGGAGATATTGCTGACTCAGAAAGTAGACATTTTTTCATATCATTGTGTACATCCCATCCATGGCAACACCTGAAGTTGTTGATAGAGACTAAACACCCTGAGGCACTTTTAATAATAAACTTCAATGATGTTTCCCTGATGGACTGCACAGTGAAGATGGTAGAGGCCAATCTGAACAACTGGGATCATCCACTTCATAATAACACCTTGATGGACAAAAAATGGCGGTGGTGATGGACGGCTCCTCTGTCTTCGCTGCAGGACGAAGACATATAGAAGATCCTTTGTCAGGCTTTTGAATTCTTCTGCAAATGGTAGATGGGCTGACGCACAAATTAATTTCCCTTTGGGGATTAATAAAGTAATTCATATTGTATTGTATTATATTCTCACACATATCATGCCATCATCATTCACTATCATGATGTTCCATACATAGGGCCTATGCTTATTTGCACGATATGCTATTATTCTATTTCGAACATAATAGTATTCCCTCCTACACAGAGCAGAGCTGTTTTCACACAGTAAACTACATTTATAAATAATACCATGCTTCCAATCATATACCATTATCCTTTTACGGACATTATTATGCAAACATAAAATGCGTAAGTGTGTAGGAATAGCCTGTGGACAGTGTTGTGTGCATGAGTGTGTGAGAGATTACAGATGTAATAGGGCATGTGTGTGAGAGTAAAAAAAAATCAGTGTATGAGCGTACAATAAAATGTGACTGTGCACAGACAGTAGTGTCTATGTGTGAGATTGTGATGTCAAGTGTGAAAATCTCTGAAACAGCCTTTTATTAAGGCGTTACAGTTGATTTTAGCAAACAATTTCATGATACTCATCGGTATAGTTGACAGCTAATGTGTTGTAAAGTTTTGTATATACATTTACCAGCTCCTTGGAGATATATAATGTTTTTGTGATTGAATTGAACTGAAATCATAATCTGCAAAGTAATTACATAGCTGTAATAAGGATAGTGGTGCATAAGAACAAAAACTCAGGTACCTCAACATCAATGCATTTTCACAATTTTTGCATTTTATAGACTCAATGCACATCCAAACGTGTATCACTGCATGATGGAAATTTGCAAACAGCTGCATCCCATTAAATCATCTTGGTTTATAATCACATGCTGAAGTCCATCAGATAAATCAACATCCACAGCAGTGGTGTTTTTTATTCTTAATGGTTCATTCTCCACATTCTAAAACTATAACTAACTATTATCAATATAATGCCTCTTCACAAGTCCATCTTCCGGTTCATTTGCTCATCTATGTTTACAAGAGCTCCTGTCACAGTCTTGTAATCTCACGTTGCAGCCTTTGTATGCTTCCACGTTGGTGCAGAGTGTGACTGTATGTGTGCATGTATAGGGAAGAAAGTGCAACACTCTGAGGAGAGGCACAGTGATCAGCTCACACATCCACATTGACCAGATGCTCATCCATAGTCAATGAGCAGAAAAATCGTTGCTTCTCTAAAACAGTGCCATTAGCTATGTGAGCACGATGAGCTTGTAGATTAAGAGATCATCTACAGTGCGAGGATAGAGTTTTGCTGCTGTTTGACCTCTTAACAGTCATGCAGGGTACCAGAATAAATCTGTATCACTGAGCTAGGATCCTGTTTCAGGTGAGTTTGCTCTCGGGGGTCGAGGAGACCATCAAACAACTGGATGGAGTGGGAGTGGGAGTCTCCCTCCTCTCACTGGGCCATGGACACTTTCTTTAACTGTAAATGCACACTGTTTTTCGTCACAGACATTTCGATTCTTTCTCGCAAATCTTTTAGTTGGATGGAATAAAATGTCAGAGAGAAGAGCAGCGCCTGAACAGAAATTGTCCATGCAGTTTTTAAAATTTCCTGTTGATCGCCACTAGAGACCGCAGTGGGAGTGGGCATCGCTGGCTTGTGGCGTCGGCTGTGTTGTGCCCACAGGCTCGCTCAGGGCGGCCTAGGTAAATATTGTTTAGCTCTCCTCTGCAGAATCTCAATTGCTTTTCTTTCTTTGCTTTTCTCCACGAGTCACTGTAGATCAGTTCAATTGGTCTTTATCGCAGTGGTGTCCTTTCAGTTAGTAAAATCAGGGACTGAGAAGTGTAAAAATTAGTTTTGGTCACTCCATGAAGCATTCTCCCCTTGAAAAATGCTCATTTCAAGATCAATATTTCTCCACTTTTTCACGTCCGCTGGAAAAACTGCAGACTGTAAGAGCAAAGCAATCTCGGGAGGTATTTTTCAACCACATACTTACAATGTCAGCAGGATTGTAAACAAACATTATTTGCAAAATGAAACATTCCTGAGATAAACCTGGAGAATATAAGAAAGTATTTTCTCTCTGGAAGATTCATTTGATGGAGCTGAATTACTTCCAGCTGCTGCATCACAGTACATCTAAATCTACTTTCGACTCATACCACATGGAGCTAGATAATAACTTTTTGCTAATAAACCTAACAGCGGGATAGGAAAGTTTTGGCTGAAAACATTTTCTTCATGCAAATTATTAATAGTTAAACGATATCATGGAAACAACTTTTATCACCTTAAAACTACTGCAAACTTATAAAAATGATTTTGTATCAAAAATGGATAGCATGGGGCATGGTTTAGCTCAGTTAGTAGAGGCCATAGTCCCCCCCCCTGTATGGAATCCCGACTCTGGGGAGAGAAGAAAAGAACAAGGATGCCAAGAAAGAACTAACGAACCAAAGGGCAATAAGGGGAGACTGGGGATAGTTGCAACACTTTTTACATTTTTCTCATTTACTCAGAGACTATTTGGACTAGGCTCACCATACCTTTACAGATTAAACATACATTTGTCAGCTAATTAGTCATACCATTTAAAGATGGCTACATATGACACAAAAATCACAATATTCATTTGAATGGAAGAATCCAGACGTTGCAACTGACCTCAAACGTGGGGACAGTTGCAACACGGATAAAGGACAGTTGCAACATATTAAACATACATTAAATTTCACTAGTTAACTTTTGATTTTTGTCTCAATAAGCATAGTATTCCTAAAATATGCATTGTCTTACAATAATACTATAGTATTATTTAGTTATTTAGTAATATTTATCAGAGAACAGTTGGAGTTTTGTTTTGCGTAGAACATAGGCCTTGAGTCAATGTGCAGAGGTTAACAGTGGTAATAAAACTCAATAGCTCAGTGTGAGACAAGAAGAATGGAAGTATTTGCAATACAAAAAACTTTTATAAACATGTACTCTACTTTTGGATGATTTATTTACTATATGACATCAAATACATTTACTTTTCTCTAATTTTCATAGGAAAATATATGTGGCTATAGAATAAGATACAACTAGGCTATAGATACAATTTGCATATTTCATTATAGGAAGTTATCTGGGGAATTATTTTTGAAATGTTAGTCTCTCATGGTTTAATATAATTGGCTGTTCTGTTCATCATGAGGAATAAAATAGATATATTGTGCTTATTTTAAGCCAATAATGTTTCATTTTATACATTTGCATTTGCATAGTGCTTCCATATTCAAATGGCAGTTGTTGCAACCGTCCCCACCCTGTCAGCCATGACAAAACATCATGTACTAGCTAGACACAATGACACTGACACATGCTAACCATGTCATTTGATAGTCAACAAAACAGTGATTCAAACTAGGTAGGTTTGGATTCATTCATACAAAAGATCAGGACAGTATGACAAAAATTCAGCTCATGAAAAAAGCTACTTTCATACCCTTAAAACAACTTGGGTCTCAGTACAAGCAGGAGCAGATGCTGGATATGTCTCTAGCATGTTTCTGATTGTGGAAATAAGGCTTGTTGCAACCGTCCCTTGTTGCAACTGTCCCCAGTCTCCCCTATAACATGACTCTGCAGCTATAGGAATTCGATGCACTGCAAATTAAAGGAGAATTCCAGTCATTTTTGACCCCTAAATCGTTGTCCTGATGGTCACCCAGTGTTGGGGGGAGCAAAAAACGCGACTAAAATTGATGCAGGCAAACCAGAGTTAGGACACCATGGCTAGACGGCGCTAGCGATAGCGACAACGCAAAAGTATGGGGGCAATTCTTTCAACCACAACAAACACTCAGAAAACAATCAAATATCTATGGTACATGACTGGAATCCTTATGACACACCACTGAACTACTGAATAAACAGTAAACTTTGTGTTTTTGTAATCACTCACCTCAGATAGCCGAACTCTAAAACATCCTGGAAAGACATTACTAAGCGACCGCAGAGTGCCTGCACTCCCCGCCACAGAAACAAACTTTTTTTCCTTGTTGTGATGATTTCTTTACAAAAATAAACGGCCGAGCAGTGCAGTGGTAATGTCCAAAATATCTCCGGCCGTTTTACTATATGAGTTAAGGATTCCAGTCATGTACCATAGATATTTGATTGTTTTTTGAGTGTTTGTTGTGGATGAAAGAATTGCCCCCATACTGTAGGTTAGTGTTGTGGCTATCCCTAGCGCCATCTAGCCATGGTGTAACTCCGGTTTGCCTGCATCAATTTTAGTTGCGTTTTTTGCTCCCCTCAACACTGCTTGACCATCAGGACAACAATCTAGGGGTCAAAAATGACCAGAATTCTCCTTTACGGTAACATGCAAATAGACTGAAAACAAATTCTGAAAACATCCTCATCAATTCGACACCACGTGCTGCAAATACTACACAACGGAAGTGTTTCCAGGGGAAATGAAATGGTGATGAACTAATGTACTACCAACTCTCTTGAGGAGCTGAAGCAAGTAAATATTTAGGTATACATTTTTTAAACCATAAATGGGTTGTCACAATAGTTGTAATCCATTCATTTATGTAATTGTTTATTTAGTTTGGGTTTGTCATGGAGCATTAAAGTAGATGGATATTAGTGGACTGTGGATATTACAGCCTTTTCAAGCTGATTTTCTGAATTTACATTTAGTGAAAAAAATGCACAATGAACCATACGTCTGAAAAAGGTATAATGTGTTCTTATCACAATTACCAAACCAGCAGGTGAGGTGTTGTAGCCTATTTTCTAGGAAATTCATGCTTCCCATGATGACCCTGATTGAAATCTGCTCAGAGTGAGAGCTCAACATGTGCCCGCCTCATTACCGGGCCCATCACTCCATTACAGAGTGACAGAATCTTATTACATGCCCCTTCATGGCATCTTAATTGGGTTTTACTGCTAAGACTTTTTCTGAATTACAATCCTACCACTGTGAATACGAAATCACTCAGCGCACATTAGCGGGTGATGCACCTCAGGAGCGAGTGCTGCTGCTGCTTTGAATGAGTTAGCGCCTTCACAGGGCCGCCTTTGCTTTAAATGGAAAGGATCCTGAATTGTTTAAGACTTTAGTGAAGTTAGTGAAGCAGACAGAATCATTTATGGGCCGACTCAAACTCCTACATGGCTGGAAATTTATGAGCATGTTCGTCTCCCGTGAAAAGCGCACTTGTCTAATAAATATTTGATTGATCTTTTAATAAGTGAAAAGCACTGCTTGGGGAAGACATCCCTGCTTAAATGTGTGACATCATCTGTCTACGCAGAACACCAGACAGAAAAGATTACCTAAATATTTTAGGTGAGACGCCATGCCTGAGACATTACGGGACAAGTAATCATTTCAAATTACTTTTTCCATGACAAACTTGGTGATCTGGTTACAGAGAGGAAGAGCGCTGTGTCTGCTTTTGATTATTTACAAAGCTGTTAAATTAATACATTTCAAGGTGTGTATTTCCCATCTTTCATTCAAATAAACAACACTCTTTTCTGCCAGCCTCCCACACATCGGCTCGAGCCTTCCAGGTGAAACCTTCAGTGAATGACAAAGACGTAATTTTCCTGTCTTTCATGTAGAAAAAAATGCATCTCCAGCACTTGAAGACCTTGTCCAACTAAAACTAACAGCTTTGATCTCCCAAATGGCCTTGCACTGCTCACTTAGTTTGCAAGACTTCATCATATTAATTACCCCCCCCCTCCTCCTCCCGATTACCAAAGTAACTCATTCAGTAAATACCATGTGGGATAATTTAGTAATCTTCAAAGAGAGGCTCCAGAATAAAGACTTGTTCATGTCCCAGAAAATTTACATATTTTCAGAGCATTTACATATCCTCAGAAAATTTACATATTTTCTAGGACACAAAGATGTCTTAGCTCCTCTTCTTGATTTCCATCATCCGCACAACTTTTAGATAGAAGGGCTTTTGTCTGAACGGTAACACATCAGATGTCAGATAATCATTGCCTGTGTCATTTGGAAGGATAAAAGTCTAATAGCACAGAAGAGGAGGCAGACTCCAAAGCATGCGCACGATGCACACAATCATCTGAATATGAGGAGCATCCAAAGTTTTTGGACTCCAATTTTCAGTCTATAGCTCAGATTTGATCATCCCTCTCTGTTGGTACCAATTTCGCTAGGCTTTAATATTCGCTCGGTCAGTTTTTCTTGGCTTTGTTCAGGTGCATCTTAATAAATCAAACCGCACACACATAAATATGATTACCTGAGCACACACTTATTCAGCAGAGTGCTGTGACAGTTGACTCAGTGGTGGATGTTTTGCCGCACACTAACTTTGATAAATAATTCAAACTTTTATTAAAGCCAGATGCTGGGAAGCAATTCCTTGAAGAGCTGAGATGAGACAATGGTAGTGGCTGGAGAAGCTGTAATAAGTTCTTCTTCAAAGAAGTCCGTGCAACCAATGACAGAATTTTGACCCCTTGTGGCCCTGTTCGGGTTGAAGTAAAAAAAAACATGTTTTCATTCAAAATTCATATAGATTCATATAGGCCTGTTCGATTAATCGGTTTTAAATCGTAATTGCGATTATTTAGTTAGGACGATGTTAAAGCTATAGTGCGTAACTTCTACGTGTCTGTAAATATCCGTTTCACCCAAGCCACTACAAGAGGAGATGATACAACGCCGATTAAGCCGTTCGGCTCCTCAAACGCCTCGCGGTATTTTTCAGTATTTGTAATTTTTGTATTTACTGTCTTGGAGCGACTTTCCCACGCTGGCGGACAGGAAACGACCGAAACGACGTGTTTTACTCGGTTTTACCTGACAACGAGAAGGGAGGAGGGAGGAGAGCGCTCCGCAGCTGCTAGAAGCAACACCTGTTAGCAGCCTGGTGTTAGCCACATCGTTACCAGTAAGTTACAAGGTGTGTAGTCCGTGTTGCTGTGTGTAACTTACTGCGGGGAGTCTGTGTGCGGCGAGTCGCGAGTGTTATAGTCCGTGAACCGTGGTCCGTGACCAGCAGCATGTGGTGTGATGCGAGTGTTACTGTTACTGTGTGTGATGTATCATGCAGCTACAGGGGTAGCGGTGGGGAGAGGAGGGGAGGGGAGGGTTACACCGGGCCATAGGTGCCAGCCGTATCGTTGTAATAACGCAGAAATCCTTTAGGGGGCGACAGAAGTTACGCACTATAGCTTTAAAAACGTAGAATCATAAAATTGATTTTTGTACTCTAACTAGGGTAATTATGGTACAGCCCCTGTTCATGTATCTGGGCTGCGCTGGGTTACTATTGATAGATATCACGTGACGTCACACAGCGTTCGCAGCCGGTCACAGCGCCATCTTGGGTACCGACTTCCAAAGGCAGTCTATGGGCTGTGACCTAATACATCCATGGCTGTGACATCAAATCTCACAAAAATAGTGGATAAACCTTTTTTTATTACATGGCTCTATTGAATGTCGTATTCCGATAATTTATTGATATTTCTGATATTTATTTACATCTTGATTTTGCATTTAACAGTCTGTTATTCCTGTTTAACAGATCGTTGCTAAGTAAAATACACTAGGTAGGGACGCCGCTCTGATCAGCGCAGCACAGAAAAGAGAAACTATGCAGGATATTTACTTTCTGTTTCATTTTTTACCGTCATTAAACAGCTTGGGAGACATGTACGCCAAGGGAGGCTGCCTCACTCTACTGAGTGTGAGCGGCACGTACGTTCACGTTGCTTTCGTGAATTGTAAACACACAGACAGCCCCCTCGGTTTTAGCGTCCAGCAGTTTAGCGGCTAATTCAACTGCAGTGATGGATAACTGTACCGGAGAGCCTCAACATGAGCTTCATCTGAGGAATAAACGGCAGCTTTTACCTGACGGGAGACCGACGCCTGAGCTACGGTAGCTAACGGCTAGCAGCTAGCAGGTTTTTACCTACTTTTCCTCTCTCCCTCCCCCCTTATGGGCTGCGCTGGGTTACTATAGTGACTTCTGATTCACTTTTGTAAGTCGTGCGCCTGTCCAAGAATTTCACAGTGGGCACGGAGGCTCATGGGAAATGTAGTGTGAAAACACTCTGCTTTCCGAAACTCCTCGTTGTCCCTTCAAGGTCTTTTTCCAGCTGAGTTCTTCAGCGGGGGCAGGCTCGTCATATCACGGCAGCTACGGCCGCGTCATCTTGCTCTCTTTTTTCGATCCTCACTTGTCTGCACCTCGATTAGCTACGGACCACAGCCTGGTTTTCACACAGCAGCCATTTAACTCATGTGACAGAATAACAACAGTCTCAGAAAAGTCAGTGGTCTCTGTTGTCGGTGTGTTTTTACTGATGGGTTCAGGAAATCGGTTTTTGAGAGAAGAAAATCTGGATTTAATTTTTGGGCAAAATCGAACAGCCCTAGTTTCATGGTTATATAACAATTTAGTGTCAGCTGCCAGAGTCTTTTGTACACACCACTTCATCAACACCAGATGTAGGCTATGTCAACGTCAATAGGTTGATTTTACACCAGGTATTATTCAACTATTAATGATAAGATAATGGGTTTACAGTGTTTTTATACAATAATGCTCTAAATATTCAATTGCACTCATACATAGGCAACTGTATACATTACATTACGTAAAGCTGATGTTCCAACCTTCAGTTAAACTATTTCAACATTTCAGCCATTATATTTCAGTTTTTACTCTTTGTGAACTACTTTCTTTTATCTGTTGTATAACGTATTTAAGTTCATGTATTAGCTGTGACCATAAATCCATTATGTGTGGCTAATTTCAGTTAGCCTCCTATATATTAGATATTTCAATGATTTATGCACAACCCCTCGCTGTTTAGCCTAATCATTTTTAACAACTGATTCGAAATATTCATCTACTACTTTCATCAAAGATTTTCAACTAGGCCTATTTATTTCTAACTTGCCATTTAACCATGACCTCTCTTTTAGCTAACTCTTTCCCTTGTGGATTACTTTCACACTGACTGCTTCTCCTGAATGTGCATATTCTTAATATCCCTGACTGGGAATTACCAATAAGCCCACATTTGTAGGCTACTTTGTATTTTAAGGCATATGAATACAAGAAATAACCAACAAAGTGATATTTGGGTCAAATACTTGGATATCTCTGACAGTTTTTGGACACGATACTTGTCACGACTAAGCATTTGATGCCAGCCTGGGGAAGCCTGGGAACAGATTTGCTATCAGTGCAGCAGAGTAATGACCAATAAAACGCTGCTTCACACATTCGCCAGTTTCAAGAAAAAAACAGCAGCTGAGCAAACAGGCTCTTCAATCTGGCAAACACACAAATGTTGAGTGCACATGTCCCAGACTGGCCACAGTACCAGTCTGTCTTCTGGGGAAATGATGCGGTGCCTAGCCAGCATGGAAGCTGTGCAAGAGCTGCATATGTGCCCCTGAACCTCAATTCTTATCCTCTTCTCCTGCCAGGCTGATTTACAGCCTCTGGGTCAGGTTAATCACTGCATGGTTTGGGGACAAATTGGTAAGGCAGGGAAGTGAGTCATTTGTACCATGGATACTGACCTCTCCTTCCACGTCTTACCTGACAAAGCAGATTATTCATTCACACAGTATTAGTTTCTAATACAGCGACACCTCAAAGTCAGCCAGTTCTGCAGCACAGCCAAATAAGTAAAAAATCATTTGCTTGATGCTCTGCACAGAAATAAAATGACATTAAAAGAGAGCATGTGTGTGTGAGCCTTTACCTGATGTCTCTCTTTCACATGCCAATGGCTGTGACTTCTCTAGTTTATTACACTGTCTCCAGTATCCCAATCAATTGGGAGTAGTCTCAATCAATTAGCTCTGCATTATTTACCCAGCAAGTCCCAATGGGATTTCCTCAGACAACAGCAATTACTGTATCCCTCGTCCACTCCCCTGCTGCTCCGGCAGGAAAACTGATTGCCAGTTTATACTATGACATGATTCCTGCTTGGCGCGGATGATTTATTATTCATCACTCATTCTTTCCACTTGACGACTTTCATCTTGAAAATTGAGAAAATGTCTTGTTTTCTACTGAAGATTATGAGTTGATAAAATTTTACGAAATGGTCACACACGCACGCACACGGGACAATCAACAACATTTAGTGAGAGCCGATGTCACTCTTGAGTTTAGTTTGGAATGAAATGAGTAATTCTTCGCCTGCTCTCTGTTTTGTGTTGTTGTGTTGTCCTCCTGGGCACTAGTGCTGACCATCTGTGACAACACTGTGAGCAGCAGTGGGGGGTGGGGGGGGCAACATGCTAAAACAGCAAATGTGGTGACACGACTTTCACTTGAGGGAATACCATTAGTCTCCAGGTAGTGAGGGAGATGGCCATCTGTGGTTACAAAGCAAATTTTAGTGTGTTTTGTCCTGAAGCGTTAAGAAACATTTGTGTCGAAATTACTTGCGGGCGCAATATCCAGACATTGTTTTTGGCATCAGCGTAATTTTGCTTTTCACATTTCATTTTTTATTAAAGGGATAGTTCAACATTTTGGCAAATTGGCCCATTGCCATAATCCCTATAGTCATAGCAGTAGGTTGGTTACCTTTAATTGTCAGTGTAAGCTATTTTTAGAACGGCGGAGCAGAGCCGTGAGCTGCTCAGAGCTACGCTACGGAGGCTAATGGAATTTCCCACATCAAACTCATCAAATACGAAATCCCAAAACTCCAAAACGCTTTTGTGGACAAGTTGTGAGCTGCACAATCACCACACTATGAGATGATAATGGAACGTTACGAAACTGAGCCATTTTCGAGGTAATTACAGGGTAAATACAGAGTCCGCTTGCTGAAAAACTGTCCCTGAATGCAATGCGCATCAGCGGTTTTGCATGAATTTACCTCTAAAACAACTCCGTCTCGTAGCGTTCCGTTATTATCTCATAGCGTGGTGAATGTGCAGCTCACAACTTGTCCACGACAGCCTTTTGGAGTTGTTGGGTTGTGTATTTGATGAGTTTGATGAGGGAAACCAAGAAATTCCCTTAGCCTCCATAGCATAGCCCTGAGCAGCCTGCTGCTCCGCTCCGCCGTTCTTAAAATAGCTTACACCGACAATTAAAGGTAATGAACCTACTGCTATGACTATAGTGATTATGGCAATGGGCCAATTTGCCAAAATGTTGAACTATCCCTTTAAACCAAAGCAGAGCAACGTGAGTCTTCACCTCGTTGAAAAGAGGAGACAAATGGAGTTTTTGGTAAATATTTAAAACAAGCAGCATATTAATGATGGCGCTGCACAGCACCATGTCAAATGAAAGCTTTGAAGCTCAGAATATGGGTGGGGCAGCTATAAAGCGTGCCCTTGCATTCACCCTATGTCTGCGGCTGAGACCAAGCCAAGTCTATTATGGGAGACTTAATAAAACTTAAAAGAGAATTAAAAGTATGTCCTAAGGGAGGCTGGGTGACCTTCAGTGACCTGTGATGTCTGATATCTTTTGGCAGTAAAGTGGGTCAAGTGATCTGCTCACACCAGCATTTAATGAAAGTCTTTTCCCTTCCCCAGTCTTGTGTTAATGTTACTGCAGCGCGGCCTGTCATGGTAATTATCAGCTAAGGAGGAGAGTGGCTTATATGTTGTGATGCCCTTGAGAAAAAAAAAAGAAAAGAAGAGCTGCATGCACATTATGTTCTCATGTGAGTTTATAATAAGACAATATGGCAGCTGAGATGTGGGGTTGAAAAATAAACAAACATATCTTTGTCATGCTAAATGCTTTGCCGGCGGTTCTTTGCCATCTGTGTCTTCTGAACTCAGAGGTAATTGTTTGGAGGAGGCAGGTTTGCTTAATTAGGATCAGCAGAAAATTGTTTTGCATGATTGAACAGTGCAACCATGACCTACAGCACAGTCAAGGTAGATCTTAGGAGACACGATGTAATTTGACTAAATGAATCGTTAGTCTTTCATTCACACAGCCTTCATCTCTGAGGTTTGAAAGTACATTTTTGAGTTTTTTGTTCAAAAAAGTTCTTTTATTCTTTGTAGTCAAACAGGTTTTGTGTATCACACAGTCTGAGACGACTAATTGATTAGAATGAGCTCTTCCTCGTGTCTCGCTGATCAATTCACAGATGTTTGCAGCTCTGATTTGAACGTGTGCAGCCAAGTTCAAGAGCAGAGAATAGACTGGAAATAAGCTGCCACCATCTTGCCAGTGCTTGACCTTGTCCAACTCCTAGCGAAATCAAAAACAGCCAAAAATAAAGAGGCTGTGTGTGGATGCATGCGGAGTTGAGGCTTCAGTGTATCCCCGGCTTGTGGCAAGGATGCACCTGTCACTCAAAGCACCATGCCCTCAATTATGCAGAACTTAAAGCCTTAATGGAGAAAGTTATATACAAATTCATCCCTTGTACAGTTGTCCTCAAGGAGGAAATTAGCTGTGGACCTTGTATCAGGCTGTAATCATGTTAATCTCTGCTCTGATGTTGGTCATTGTAATAAGGGAATCTACAGGGACTGACTCGCTGCTGAACTTCATTTTTCAGCCTGGGGTGTGTGTGTATGTGTGTGTGCTTGGAGCATTGTGTGCAAAGATACATCACTGGCTATTGAAAACAATATATTTATAGTAGACCTATGAAAAAAACATTTATTTACAATTGTATATTTACATGGAGCCCATACATGTGCAAAATAAGATTAATAAATACTGTGATATGATACATAGAAATATATCCACATGGGCAGTAACAGACCAGACAGGACAAATGCTGACTATATTTCATTAGAAACAATTTTGTAGATTTACCCTTTAACTGACTCAGCTCCAGTTTTGGGGCGGAGACGTCACACCTCCCTCTCTCTCATCAGTATGCACAGTGAGCCTCGTGTCCTGAAATGCACTTGATAAGACTTGCCACGCTCTGATTTACCATAGAGGGGAAACAGGCAAATGAAATTGCTCCTCAGAATATCATTCCCATGACGAATCAATATTCCACTAAAAACTTTGTTGTTTGATTTTATTTTCCCCCAAAGATGACCTTTTGAACTGCTATAAAAACAAAAAGCCGGGATGTTAAGCCGCTTGTTCAAGCTACTGCGCCGGTAATAGGAGGATGAGGTGGATGCTCACTACATAGAGAAAACAAGTGATTAATCGCAAATGCTACAGAAGCATTGATCCAGTTTACATGATCCTTAGTAAGTGCTGAATTCAGGTAACATTATCCACAGAGGATGAGTGGGGTTCTTGTGTTTTATGTGTTATTTTATGGTTCCACACTATCTGCAGCTGGTGACTTTACAAGTTCAAAACATGAGCAAACACCTTGAATTGTGGATATTTAGTGTCCACACTGGTAGTGAATGCTTTAATAATAAAAAAAAATAATCACTCCCTATAGTTTCTGCACCATACTGGATTCATTGCATTGTTTGCAAAGCCACTACAGAAACGCGTGCATGCAATACATAAAAGAAACCTGCAGCTCAGCACCTTTTGCAGACTGATAAGTAAATGAAAATGTTGTTTCACAGGGAGTGCGAGCTGTATAAAGAGCTGCACAGTGAGAGGAGGGGAAAACAGTTTGTTCTCCTCTCACTGTGAATATAAAATGAACATTAAGTTCCTCATTGGCCCCGTGTTCTCACCTTCTGTTTCAGGGCATCGTTCACAACTCAGGGATGTAATTCCTCACATCAAGGGCTCTGTCAGGGCTCAGCAGAGAGCCACTAATATCTGTGACAGTCCAGACCCAGGATGTTCGCTGACTGACTTCTTCCTGTGGTGCCATTACCTACGATTGGCAAGTGTGTCATCAACATTATGACACACACACACACACATCCATACACACACATACGTACGTCTTGTCTCCCCTGACGCCAGCAAATATATGAGTGCATTTCACCTCTTAGGATGAACCTCATCAGAGCTGTTGACACATTGATGCCCCCGGTGACAGACCGGTTACTGTCGGGTTCAGCTGTCAAAGACATTTTTTGCGCTGGATAACTCTGTGGCCGATGCATCATCCTGCAACTAAAGTGTAGCTTTTTATGTCCCGACAACTTCCAGTGCCTCCTTATTTATTCTGGCTTGAGATTTTGCAGCTCAAGACAAGAGCTCAGAGTGTCAAGTGGAAAAACGAAGACGAAGGTAGCACTGCCACTTAAACGCTGCACTGACAGCGAGGACATGTGTTTACATTAAGGTAAATGTGAGTGGACTAACTATGGGCTCTGTAGCCTCACTAGACTATTGTTGAAACCGTGTGTGGAGGCAGGTTACATTCATTTTCATTAACAGTGGACAAATTGTGTTTCGAAAGAACTTAATCAGATTGCATGTTCTGTGGAGGTCTGTGGTTTCTTATACAACCATGGTGCTCCATCAGTTGGGGAAATTTTTAAATCTTATTACTTGATTGATTTGATTAGTCTCTGATTCAATCAACATAGTAACTACTAAGATACTGGAACACTTACCCAGTCCTTTGGGCAGCTACTACTAACAAAAGGATGGATATGAAAAATTCATGAACTTTTGTCCCACAATTGGCCCCAATGAAATACTTTAATGACATATTTAAGTTACTGTGTTGTTATTGTAACATAATTCTTATTGATTTTTAAATACACATTTGCTACTGTATATCAGAAGGACTTTAATAAGATGCTCTGACAATAAAAAGTCCATGAACACTGAGAGGCAGCAGCAATGCTTTGAGGATGTTTTTATGAGCTGGATAATTGGATTTCCGTTGATTTTTTTTTTTTTTTGTCCTCAGGAGACTTTATGTTGGGTCTCTTCTTACTCTTTCATTGACCAGACTTGCACATACTCCTGCACTTGTGAGGATGTGCAGTTGTTTTTCTGCCTGATCTAAATCAGGGTAAATGGGACGATTCAATTTATTTATTTTGACCTAATGATTGTTAATATGTTTGGAGACGTACAACAGTGACGTGATCGTGCGACACATGTGCAACTTGCTCTTAAGACTTCAGCTCTGCTATGTGACATCAAAGAACAGGAAAAGATTAAAGACACAATCAGATGATGTTTCTATCTTTGGATAACAAGTTGTCCGATAGTTGGTTTCACAACCTCTGTCCTACTAAAGCTTGTGCTTTATGGTAACAGCAAACAAACAACATATATATCCCCTTTATTTAATCAAGTTGTCTCATGGAGATTAGGATCTGCTCAGAGAGGGACCTGAGTACAGCAGGAGAAACGTGTTCAGACTGAAGAAGACACAACACACCACACACTTCAGTCCCACTTCCAGTTAAGCACAAACAGCATTAAAAACAAATCACAAATATCTCCCCCTATCTCACTGAAGTTAAAAGTTAAACATCACCCGATGGGATGAGTTGTTTAAGTTTTAAAATATACAGTAATTTATTCTATTTGTCAAGTAAAAGGCACCAGCGCCTTTGTGAGTTCTCATGGGTTATCTAAAGTCAGATGGTTCGTAGGGAAGAACATTTTGCTTGCAAAACTTCACATAGATATAATCAACTGGGAAAAAATTAACAAGGCCACAGAGGAGTTCACTATAGGTACAAATGAGTATTAAACACCACATCAAGTTAAAGTGATTATAATGAAAGTACCAGTGTTAGCACAGTCCTAATATATGCTACACAATCTGCTTGTTCATAAGCACATTGAAGAACCACAAAAAACACTAAAATGATCACTACGCCATAACTGTCAAATATTATTCTGACATGATTGAATGCTTTGAGTGTCCTGTGCTAAAAAAAAAAATTAAAAAGAACATTTCATAGTATTGAATTTCCATTACAAATTGGATATAGCATTTAAGTTCTAGAAATTTAGCTGAAACAAAAACCTGAGCCAACATGAGCCTACCAACAGGCAACCAAAACAAACCTAGGCTCTTACATTTAATTTCATACAATCGCTGTGCAAGGTCACACAAAACACAAACACACTGCTCTTCGGGGATACCATTATATCTGTCCACTTGAATTACCATAGGGAACCAGTGCTTAACTGGGCGCACATAAAACCTGCATATGAGCTGCTTGTATGTCGAACAATTTACTCTAAGGATGGAAATTCTGTTTCCTATTTTCCCTATAGGCTACTTTCTCTCCCCATTTCGCAACAAAACTCACGACCTTGCAGATGTACATGAACACGAACAAGATAAATTGATTGTACGTAGGACTTTTAGTAAGCTGGATAAAACAGGCTGGACTGCTAATGACCCCCTACTAACATGGTTTATTGTAATGGGGCTACATATCGATGATACATACACGTGCTACTCGTTAAATAAAGATTTTCTGTAAATTGTAAAAAAAAAAAAAAAAAAAAAAAGTTTCAATATCAAAACATCTGTAAGTGTACAAAAACACGTCAGTCCACAGATGTCACACACTTCATAACGCTACATAAAGGTCCAGCCGTGCAACTGTGAACTTATCATTAGCCGCTAACAGGCTAAGCTCGGCTCTTACAGCAGAGTAGCCTTAACACAGAGTCACAGATGTACAGTTTTAACCATAGACATCTATGGTTTGAACACCCCTGCATCCTGAAATGACATCACCAATCACCAACTTACCTGCATAGAGCAGTGAGATCACGCACAAGTAACATGACGTTTTCCGCTTCCATTGTGTACACTTCCATACTACAGTCTTAGAGATTTTCAGTTTGTATTTTCAATTGCTCAATACAAATAAAAACAGTAGAGATTTTCACTGTTTGACCTGTTCTCGTGAGATTGTACGTACGCTGCCCACGTAGCATCAGCTGACGCTTAATGAATGCAGTGAACCCATGGATTTAAATAAATATGCAACTTTAACTCACTTTAACTTTTTATTATACAGCATGTTATTTATTGTGGCACAGATACAACAGGACTATGTTAAACAGACTGAGTTAGGCCCTGGAAAAATGAGAGTATTGTCATCACTGACTAAATACAATGCTATCAGACTCTGGGGGTCAGCCTGGAAGTAGATGACACATTGCTTCATTCTGCCTCACATACTGTATGCACTGATCCTCAAGGTCACAATAATGCCTTTAACAAAATGCTTTTGTACTTTTTGTACAGGATGAATTTATTAATTTTCTTGTGTGCAAAAATAAGCCTGCATCCAATTTTTCTTTAATCACCATCAAATCTTCTCTTGTTGTTTTTGATGTCCACCACATATATTTGGTAACATAACATTCATTAACTCCAGTAATGTCCTTTAGTTTTTCCATTATGCACAAGCACTGACTCATCTCATCAGTATCTTCATTTTGTGTTGCCTGATTTCCCGAGGTGTCTCATTGAGAAAACAGTCCTCTCTAAATAAAACCACAGTGTGCTGATTTTTCTTTTCTTTTCTTTATTTTTTTTTATTTTTTATTTTTTTAATTTGCCCGCTGCAAATTTGTACTGACCTTGCAAAGGTGCTCACACTCTGCTATTGTTTCAAGGTAAAACCACAATTCAGCTGAACCAGTGAAAGGTCATGATTTCCCCCCGAGGCCTGAAGACAGTTGGTGTGATTCCTGTCTAGTATTCATTTCCCGAGCCTTATCCCATAATGCTGCAGCATGCTAATGTCCTAATCGCTGTAGCACGGAGCATGCAGATCTCATGACATCCCTGAGAAAAGCTGCTCGGACAGGATGAGGCCAAATAAGACATGAAGAGGTTAAAAGATGAAGACAGTGGGTCATTTAAAAAAAGCTGACTATATTTAATCCGGAGGAGCAAACCTGAAATGTGATTAAAGGATCAGTACAAAAGCTAAATTCTGTGTTGTGTCTGTGGAGATTAAAATGTCAGGAAAGTGTGACTAACAATCCATCCAATAGATATTTCACACTAAACTACTAATGTGAGCCTCCTGGTGTTCCCTGAGGACATGTCAGGGTTCACCGATGTCAGTTGGGTTTATCATCTGGGAACCATGAATGTCAGTGCAGTTTAAATAGGACATCATCCAGCAGTTTTTAAGATATTTCTATTGTTTCTATCAAAGATGGACCTGCAGACTAAAGACTTAAGATGGGCTAATTAGAGGTTTGTTAACGACTAGATACTGGACTAACTGACTGCTCTAATTGATTGTTAGAGGTGCCGTGCAGTGCAGTGATTTACTGATGATCCTGAATGTTAAAGCAGACCGAGCAAGAGACACTAAGAGGAAGAAGAAGAAAGACATGACTGAGATGATAAAAGAACACAACACCAGCACAAGCACATTCATATTGCATGTGAATATATAAATGTTCAAACACATGCAGGCTCCTTACACAACGCTTGGTGTGTGGTGTAAACATCGGACAGAAGGTTTCTCCGCTCCTTCCCCCTCCCCTTCATGTCTGAGATTGCTGAACTGGACTGTAGGACACAGATGAGGCTCCAGATATGAAAAAAAAAACAAATACATTTGGAGACTCCTGCACTCAGTACAAGAGATGTTGTTTAAAAATGCATTAGCCATTAAAGTAAAACACGTTCCTTTGTACCTCCAGCCCTGAGAAAGCAGACATATTTCTGCTGTGAGGTTACAGCCAGCAGTGCTGCTCCGGCCCTGCAGGAGATAACAGAAGATTGCTCGAGCGAATCAACGGCTACAGCAGAAATTCAGCTGACACCGGCTTTGTCTCATTCTGTCAAGAAAATCTATTTGTAAGCCCATATTTCGGCTTTCTGCAAGGTGGTAAAGTGAAACACAGGCTAGATATGTCAGAGTGGTCAAAGCCACTGCCAATGAGAGGGGACAGAGCTTGTGATTGATAATATAAGCAACGTGAACTGAAGGGATACTGAGGATTGATTGGTTGAATACTGAAACTGACTCACAACTGTGTCAACCGTCGCAGGGCCATTTAGATATGGGAAAAAAAGTGGATGTTTACTTTTGTTCTTATATCTCAATAAAAAATAGCAGCTTGGTTTTTTCACCAAATGGCCTGTCTCTGTAGGCATTGTTTTTTTGTTTTTATGTCATGCTTTTTCTGACTGCAAAAGTTGCACAGTCATAAACTAAACTACATAATTGTGTCAATACAAAATATCAATTAAATTACACACAAATTGTTTGAAAATAGTCTTTACATACAATTTCTAAAAGACGTACTTCCACTGAGCTGAACTAAGTTAGATCGCCTAACATGTGAGGGTAACTACACCCAACAACAGTGTTGGCTGAATCAAGCAATATGTGTTTTATACATAGTGCCTGGTATGTACAACCTAGCCCAACTCCCTGTACAGACATTCACAGCACTTAAATACAGCAAAACTCCCAATGAAGCTGCTCTTATTTATGTTTCTTTCATTTATGAAACAATGCCTGAAATGTGGCTCACAGCAGTCGTTTTCATTTTATAACTGTGACATTGTCTGAGAAAATCACAGTTTGCATAAATTAACAATAGCTGTGCTGAGATTTTGACTGTATTTACATTCAAATTCCTCAGAGAAAAAGTTAAATTACAGCTGATTAGGTCAGCTGTAATGAGGTCACGGTGCAGTGATTGTCGGTAAAGGGGCCTGAAGGCTGTTAATCTTGGAACTAAGGCACATTAATTCGGCAAAACTGCTTGTTCACACCAATTTGTTATGAAAGAGCTTCAACCAATAGGGAAACTCCAACACTCAGCCGACAGAGCAGTGGTGTAACCTTATCAGTCAGTCAGTCAGTCAGTCAGTCAGTCAGTCAGTCAGTAAGGAACATTTACCATTGTGGTCCAGAAAACAACCCTCCCTGGGCCCCTCAACTGTCTCACAATATCTGAGGTCATGAGTTCAAATTTCCACTTTGTAATTTCAAATCACATTCTCTGAAAATGTTTATCTGTCTGTAAATGTTGTTCCCCCAAGGTTTCCCAACCTTTCTGAGTTACATCTCCATCAGTTTGCATGCAGTAGTACGACAATTTCCCAAAGACTGTTCAGACTGTTGTTTACTCTACTTTACTCTGGAGGCTAAAAGACATAAAGTTACCCAGTAACTAATTTTAAAAAACAAACATCAGAATCAATTCTAGTCAAGACTACATTTGCATCACAGAGATACATTTTTCTTCCTTTTTTTCAAATTGGGTCACACACATTTATCCTCTGCTGTGCATCTGATAGATGAATCCAGACTCTCTCTTATGTCCAAAGTCCACATTTTCACCTATTAGATAAAGCTGTGTAGCCTAAGCAGCAAAAACTCCCCAGAAAAACAACTTCACTCTGCTGTAGTTTCAGAAATCTCAGCAACACATCTCAAAACCTGAACAAATGAAGCTGAAACAACTGTACCACTAATATCTAGCACATGGGTGAATACCACTTTGGGTAGTAAAGAAAAAAATGTGTGTTTTTAATTTAGGGTGAACTCACCCTTTAAGCTCAATTACCTGCTTCATTGGCTAGTATGAAATATAATTACCAAAGATGAGAGGAGATGATAATACAGTAGATGTTCTCAGCTCAGCATGTCTGACACTGTCACGCAGGTTTGAAGCAGCAGCACTGAAACTCATCTCAGTTGCTTAAGTAGTCAAATAAACTAAATCACCCCAAAACAGGAGGTTTCATGATGAAATGAATGCTGACACATGATGCTCTGCAGCTGCTCATGCAGCTCAGATGAAAATGAAGAGCAATGAGCAGACAGCTGATGCAAACATCCTGCCATTTCCTCATTTGATAATAACTTGCGTGAGCAGCGATGGGGTAAGTCATAGAAGACTACAGTCCAGTGTTATGAGCTGAAATCGGATATGATTTGTTTTGATATCACCAGCTTTGAAAGACTCTTAACTGCAGGGAAAACACACAGATTTGGAGTATTAGAGGCCCAGGGAGGAGTTGGGTTATCATTCTTATTCTGATAAAGCAGTTTTCGTTCAGCGGATGTTTTGAGGCACTGACGGTTGGAGATTTGTCCTTCAGTGGTTAATTAAAGAAAGAAATGGAGGCCAATGTCTTCCATAAGATGAATGGTGCTTCGGCAGTGCTATATTCACACACCATGAGCCCGAAGACAACAAACATGCATGTTACAGCTAAGTAAACACACCGAGATGCCTCTGTGCATATGTATGAACTGAGTGTGAATCTCCACACAGAAATGCGCACTCATGCAAAACACATACATGCACACACAAGCGTTCCCCCTAGAGGGGTTCGCTCCCGTCGACCGCCACTCAATCAGGCGGACATAAAATGTAGTTTTCTCAGAGGCGCATCGCACATGCATCAACTTTAACTCCAAACACACACACACATATGCACACCTGATCGCCTGATCTCCTGCCACTCCTGTTCGCCCCCTGGTAGCAGTGATGAATGAAACATGAAATGTGCGCGATCCCAGCATGTTTGTTAATTTCTCTGGCTGAAACATCCACAGTTACTTCCCTCAGACTGTAACCAGCTCCTTCTCAATCTGTATCTCACCTTACTGGCAGAAAGGCCAAAGCTCAAGCTGACCTCTGTACCTGAATGTCTCATTACTGAACATTAGATAAAGGAGATTGAGGAGGTGGGGGTGAGAGTAAAACTGGAGGGGACATGTGTCTGTATCTCCTTCATCTTCTTCATGTGTGTGCACATCCCCATGCTGCTCCTTAATAATGCAGCAGGTGCACAGTGAAGCATACATACTGATCACAGTGGGGGTTACCACATATACAGCATGGCTCATACAGATGAACCCCATCCAACACACACTTCCACATTTCTGCACTTGTGAGGACTGTCACTGACCAACCCCAAACCAGACCTATACCCCCTTACTGGGACCTGACAGTCCTACAGGTCTGAAGAGCCAGAAACCATCGCTCCTCATTAATGTCCCCACAAAGACAGGAACACAAGAGCACATGTACACATACTGAACGCACATCACACACATACACACACATGCATCACAATTTTCTTTGACCTGTCAGTCAACACTCGCTACATCTGCCTGTCACAGCTGTTTAGCATTAATCTTCAGGAATGTTAAAGTCCCAATTCACAACGCTGCACGCTCTTAGCCGTGATGGCTGGGTGGACCGTTTTATATTGCTGCAGCAGAAAGAAAGGAAAACACATAATAATATACCAAAAATGATCTTATCCTACAATGTCATGACAATGAGACTGTGCTTGTAAAACTGCATTGACTTGAACAAGAGAGGTTTCTGGGTTTTTTTCTGTTCCTCTCAACAATAAATGTTATTTTCTTTTATTTTGACCATACCCTGTCTGGCTGAATGATGGTCTGACTCTGCAAATAATGGCTTGACATAATGCTGAATTATGACACACAATAATGCTGCTCTAAAAGCATGCAGAGAACATACCATAAGAGCTAAACCAAGGCATAAGCATCCTTTTATACTGTATACATAAACTGTGTGTAACAATAAGGCTCTTTCATGAATCAACAGCCCCTAAGATCTTGAATATAATAAATATTTATCAACCTCAAGAAAATCATTTTTTAACTCTTTTTACTTTGATGCTATATCTCAGCATATTGAACCGTAAAATGAAAAATTTAACAACCTTCGTCAAGAAAGTTAAAGTCCAAAATCCCACAGAAAATGCAGCTTTAATCTGTTTCATTCATGTACGTTTCAGTTTATACTGTGTATTTATTTATGTACAGCACTTTTATATAATTTTTTTAGACCAGTTCTTATTCAACCTGTGAACCTTAAAGCAGATATCAGTGGAATGTTCATTGGATAACACTTGTATCCCACAAGGAAAATTTTCTCCTCGGGTTACAGCAGAGCAGAGTGACGGAGAGACTCGTGT
The DNA here is from genome assembly GCF_045865225.1 of Trachurus japonicus. Lineage (NCBI taxonomy): Eukaryota > Metazoa > Chordata > Actinopteri > Carangiformes > Carangidae > Trachurus > Trachurus japonicus. The sequence goes on from NC_140925.1 coordinate 24,202,459, forward strand.
TTAGGCTGAAGTACTTCATGTAAGTGATTGCTGACGGAAAATAGGACTATTTAGGACTTATATTAACAAAAACATTCCACTGATATCTGCTTTAATTGTTTGTTAAGTACAACAGAGGTGTAGTGTATTGTGTTTTACAGGCATTACACACAATATGGAACAAAAGAAAAACCTTAAGGCAAACAAAAAGTGAGGCGTTCTGCTTCTTCTTCTTTGTTTCCTCCTGCCAGCATTCCTCTTTCAAAATAACAGCTTTAACCTTATGATTATAATAATAACATGAAAAATAATAACACAGCCACAAAAATGATATCAACAAACTTGAAAAACACAAATCACTACTGATACAGATAAAATGTTCTGTTGAAGTGACTAATTCTTATATAAACCCATTGATGAAATCAGGTGTTAAGGCAGTGAACGGCCTTGGCATCAACATCAGTGCAAAGTAACAGCACAGGTAAGCCTGCATGAATATTATTGGATACCACTGGTCAGCTGTTCGGCACAACTGATGATGAGGGAGCCACTGATTATGAAGCATTGATAAAGCAGCTGATGCTAATCAGCTAATTGAAGGCTGATTTGAATAGTGTGTCTGAACCAATGCTATACTCCATTACTTTTATTATCAACCTCAACCAAATAGTTTTTCTGCCTAACTGTAATAAAATCATAACCAGAGAGATAGAAGCAATTATGTTACAATTATTAGTTCAAGTCATTGAAAACAGTCTTTCCAAAAATTCAAAAAAACTGCCATTTTAGAAATGAATTTAAAGTTTTTTAATCATTATTTTTGAAAGAGTTCTCCGTCATTGAAATGCATGCTGTGAAAACAGGGATTCCATGTTTAGGGATTATCCAAACTTCATCTTCTGCAAAGTGGATACTACTTCCTCCTAATGAAGAAACTCAATAATAAAACACCAATAAACATAATGTAATTTACCAGAGCAGCAGGTGATATAGCTGTAGCAGCTCAACTGTCTGTCGTTGGCACTGAAAGAGCAAAGTACAGTCTCAGTGATACTGTACAGACCTGGGATCTGCACTAGAGCTGCAGTGTTGAATCCCCGACAGTAATTATCCAGACCTCATAATCTGAATCGCTGCAGTTCTGAGTGGAGGGAGAGGAAGCTCTTCCACATGATGCTACAGTATAAGCTGAAGCAAACACACACTGACTGGTACAGTAACATGAATAAATAACCTAATTATGTCCTCAAAAAGCAAGTGACAACAAACGCATGAGCTGGCACAGGAAACCGCAAAACACACAGGCAATAATATGGATTTCATATGATGAGATTACAATAGGCATGAGATGAATGAACACACACACAATCACACACACATATCAATGCACACAGCTAATTTTCTCTTACCCCCACCCCCACCCAGCCCCCTCCCCACCCTACTTGTCGACATGCAATTAGATAAGCGACTGTTGGACGAGCCACTTGGCACCCACACGCTTCCATTTCAGAGCTGCTTTCATAACTGTAAAGCTCAACTCTATCAGCCCACTTTGACCAAACTCTATCAGCCGGAGCCCCTCATCCCTCTCCAACACGGGGGGTCACATCCCACCCGCCCACTCCAAACCATCTCTCATTTCCCCCCGCCACCACACAATGCCTAACCCTAATGGAAACATCCCTCCTCCATACACCCCTCCCCTCCCCTCCCCACTGTGCTGCTATTAAATATGATTTGCTCACATTCAGCTCAACCACGGTCTGTTTTGGAGGAGATGAAAATTGCTCTGAAAATCCATTTCCCTGTAATTTCTGTAATGGGTGGAAAAAAAAGAGAAGAAGTCAGAGTTGGAGAATTGAGCAGTTTGATGTCTTTGATTTGATTCTCATTCCCAAATGTCACTGAAAACTGATGAAAGTGATTTAGATAGCCCAATGATCCTGGGGAAGTGACTAATCACTGGATATGAGAACATGTCACTCTAATGTGAGTCATTTTCCAAGGAAAACAAGGCGAGGCTGTGACTTTCACTGCGTATTTGCTTCATTTTTTTGCAACTTCGACACTGACAAGTACTCAGCCTTCGGGCAGATGTGCAGCAGTGAGAAATTACAAAGAATCTGAATCCCTCTGTCAAGTTGCTTCCTGTCCTTCTCCATACGTCTGTCACTTCTTCTGTGTTTAAACAAGAGCAACAACATGAACATCTCAGAGGAGAGAACGTCTCAAAGTGTTTGTTACTATCCCTGATGTGTGTATGATTCATCTTGCTCCTGTCACAGCGACCTCTCTCCCACCTTCAACAAGTGAGAGCTCTGAACAACGACCAAATCTTAACCTTCAGATTTTGTCTGGATGTCACCTCATAGAAATTATCTGATTTTGTGACATGATATATGAACAGTGTCTACAATCTGGGGTCATGAAACTATTTCTTTTGTAAAACTTGTATAATATCTATCCATTAACTACACTCAGCTTAACCGTCTTGGAGGAGAAAGAGCCAGCTGAAGGGTGAGGGTGGTGACGGGGTACAGCCTGGGCAGGTCGCCAGAGAGCAACAACTTCACATACACACATTCACACCTCGGGTCAGTTAGAGTCACCAACCAACTGTGCATGTCTGTGGGAGGAAGAACATGCAAACTCCACCCAGAAAAGCCTGGGAAGCAGTGCTAACCACAAACTTGAATAATATTTTTCTTTTTCTGTCCCCTGTTGGGATTTGAATCAACCAATCAGCTGGCTTGATGCACAGGTCTGCAACTATTATTGGTAATCGTGTTGTCCTCCTGGGTCAAGGAAGAAAGGAAGGAAGGAAGGAAAAATGGAAAGAAGGAAGGAAGGAAGGAAGGACAAAGGAAAAGATGGATGGAGAGAAGGAAGGGGAAAAGGAAGGTAAGACAGAAGGAGGGAGGGAACAGATTGAGTCAATTGAGTCAAAAAGGAAGGGAGAAGTGGACGAAGGGAAGGAAGGAAAGAAGGGAAAAGGAAGGAAAGAAAGAAGGAAGGGAGGGGAAAAGGACTGTGGAAAGAAGGAACGGAAAGATGGAGGGAGGGAACAGAATCGTTCAAGGAAGGAAGAAGAAGGAAGGAAGAACAGGGAAGGAAAGATAGATGGAGGGAGGGAACAGATCAGGTCAATTGCATCAAAAGAGGAAGGAAGGAAGGAAGGAAAAAGGGAAAGAAGGAAGGAAGGCCAAAGGAAAAGATGGGTGGAGAGAAGGAAGGGGGAAAGGAAGGTAAGATAGAAGGAGGGAGGGAACAGATTGAGTCAAATGGGTCAAAAAGGGAGGAAGAAGTAAGGACGAAGGAAAGGAAGGAGAGAAGGGAAAAGGAAGGAAAGAAAGAAGGAAGGGAGGGGAAAAGGACTGTGGAAAGAAGGAATGGAAAGATGGAGGGGGGAACAGATTCGTTCAAGGAAGGAAGAAGAAGGAAGGAAAAAGGGAAAGAAGGAAGGGAAAAGGGAATGAAAGAAAGATGGAGGGAGGGAACAGATCAGGTCAAATGCATCAAAAGAGGAAGGAAGAAGAAGGAAGGAAGGATTGTGGAAAGAAGGATGGAAAAAGGAAGGAAAGAAATATGGAGGGAGGGAACAGATTGGGTCAATTAGATCAAAAGAGGAAGGAAGAAGAAGTCAGAACGAAGGGAAGGAAGGAAGGAAGGAAAGAAGGAAGGGAAAAAGGATTGTGGAAAGAAGGAAGGGAGAAATGAAGGACGGAGGAAGGGAACAGATTGGGTCTATTTGACCCATGAGGACAACAGGAGGGTTAATCCCTGCAACAATATCACATCCTCTGTCAACTCTCTGCTTTGTTTTAAAAATGAAAACGTTCGATTCCCCCTGCTGCTAAATGTTGATACACTGTGCTGGGATGGGGGTGGGGTGTGGGGGGTGGGTGGTGGCACAATGAAATGTGTTAACTGTTCTCCCCGGAGGCGGCAGCTACACATTTGCTTATGAAGTTCATTGCACTTTTGATTTGGATCCTCCCAGCTGCAGCTGAATGTGCAGAAGGGCACCTTGAGGTGGATGGAGGCCGCTGCCCTTCCACTGGCTGACACACTCATTTGTCAAACAGGAAAGACCTCGAATTTACTGCACCCGCTGTCTTATCCGCATGTTTAACCCTCTGCACTCCCCAACGCAGATACACACACACACACACACACCACCTGCCCCCTCAGTGTACGCAAGGGGATCCAGATCTGATGGAATTAGAGTGCGATAGAATGAGAGAGCGAGGTAGAGAGAGACAGAGAGAGAGAGAGTTTATTAAATTAAGGGGAGACAGGAAGAGAGGACTGAGTGACATCATTTCAATGTCGCCTCTCACACCGCACCACCACGCCGACACAGTTCACTGTCAAGAGCTCCATCTGGTAGACACACACGCACACACACACACACACACACACTGCCATTCAGTAACCTTACAGATCGACACACTGCATGCTCCCTCACAGTCAGCAGTTCAGTTCAGACCCAAAAAAAAAGAAAAACACCCCTCCATTTCACACATCCACCCTATTAATCAGCTCCAATGCCACCATGCGGCTCTGACAGTCTGCCCATGTCACTGTTCATGCACTGATCCTGTCACACGACACACACATATGTGAGATAATGCACCACATTTATGGGGTGTGGGATTTTTTCGTTGTCTATTGTGCTGAAAATAAATGTGCTTTTGATGCAGTTTAATGAAGTCAACATTTCACTATAGATAAACAGAAGAGTCTCACAGGAGTTCCTCACTTGACAGCACATACAAAGCTTATATAGGATGTGTTCAATCAGCCAGTAGCAATCTGCTGATCTAAAGCAGCTGTGACAGAGTCACCACATCTATCAGCTATCACCAGTGCACATCAAAGAGCTGTTTTACACACTCCATGACGAAAAAGACATGACAGATAAAACCTTTTCTTTTTCACACAAAGGAGCTTTAGAATATCTAAACACCAAAGGTCTGCAACACATGTGGAGAATGACCTTCAGTGAAATATCTACAAGACTGTCCTCAGACCAGGTGATAATGAATGAAAGTGAATTCAGTAGCTCCTATACTTTTATCAACAGATTGAACATTTTCAATTACAAGCAAAAATTTGAGATTTTAGGAACTATAATAGACTCAATTGCCTGCTGAGACTTCGTTAGGAGGGGTCATGTCTGCAGGGAAAATACTAAGAAGAAAAATGTGAAGATAAAAGATTTTCACATTACTTACATTATATGTTGTTTAATTTGAACAGAGACATACAGTAATGTGGCCTCACAGGGTGTTACTATGACATCTAAGAGTTTTGATGTTTTATTATCGTCATGACCTCAGGATTTTGTAATAATGACTTCATTTAGATCGAAAGGTCAGCATCTACAAAATATGTGTAAATATTCCTTGTTTCCCCAGCAGACTGTCTCTCAGTCTCCTTCAAAGCTGCTTAAAAACATCAAAAAAGAACAATTCTGACAAATCTAGAACAACATGCTAGATCACAGTCGATATGAGAATGATGAAATAATAAAATAACAAAGGAAGCGTTCACGTTGTGAACTGCGTAACAGTCTGGCTGATGCCAGTTGCGTGGAGCGCAGCGATTCTCTGTCACCTGAGCACTAACAAGCTGGCATTAGCCACCTGTTGGTCCATATGGGGCTCTCTGTGCTACTGAGGATTTACATGAGACAAGTGTAACACTGCAGATATTTAATAAAAACAAGCAGCTCTGCTAAAATATCCACTGTGACAATATTAACATGGTGTTCACAGTTGTGGTTTAGCATGTTAACTCACATTTACTAACTGGCACATCACATGCAGCTGAGACTGATGGGGAATGGCACTAAATGTGCAGATATTTGGTCATGAATTGCACAAGTAGAAATGTTTGAAGGGACAACGAGGAGTTTTGGAAAAGCAAAGTGTTTTCACACTACATTTATAAACCTCCGCGCGCACCGTGAAATTCTTTGACCGGCGCAAGACAGACTCATGTTTTCATTCATCAAGAATTAAAGTCAGAGGTTGGAAGATGATCGCATACTGTCGTAGTTCCGACCATAAACGGCGATTCGGCGGTGTTGTTCTCATGACTCACCACGAAACCCAAAGTAAAGAAACGCTGGTCGGCTTGCCCAGCATTTCCACCACCACTAATAATAACAAAATAACAATAGAGACAAAACGATATATTTATCGAAATTGGGCCCATTAACAAGTGTGGGTAGCGTAGATTCATCCGCATTAACGTGAGACTTTTTTATAACCAAATAGAAACTCCTCGTTGTCCCTTTACAGTAAATAGAGTTGGTGCCATTGGAAAGAATTGGGGTTAGTTCAATGTCTGTATGATTCATCCTCTGAGCACCATGAATATCCCATGGTAATCCATTCGATCAACTGACCTTCTGATAGACAGGAAGCGACATCCCCAGAGCCATGAAGAGTAGCATGGTTCAAAGATAGGTGAGCTCCAGTAGGTGTAGCGGGGCAGACGTGTGTGAAATTTTAAACAGTGACCTAATACAGCACATGTGTTGTATGAATGAGGGAATCTCTATATTCAGCTGCAGTGAATGTATGTTTTGTGTGAGTGCGTCTGCATGCGAGTGTACGTATGCTTCAGATACAGCATGTGTCGCCCTGCTTGAGTGAATCAGTGTGTGTGTGTGTGTGTGTGTTCATCTCAGCATGGAGGAGATTGAAGGAGCCTCGGTAGAGAGGCACACAGAAGGTGAAGTGTTCTCTGAAGTGTGTTCTGTGTACTTCAGTGTGTGTGTGTGTGTGTGTGTGTGTGTGTGTAAAAGAGAGAGAGAGAGGACTCAACCTCCAGTGGCTGGATCAGTGGTGAACCACAGGGGAGGAGGTGTCCATGAGAGCTGACAGTGAAATCCAACATGACCACATTTTACGCATGAGCAGGTGACATTTAATGTATCGGTTTTGTTTACAAAGATGGGAATTATGAGATATTTGTAGAGAGAGACCCCGTTAGTGTGTCTGCATTAAAACTCCCAGGTGCAGCTGATGCGGCTGCTTGAAGAGAAGATAAAATACTTGAAACTTGCACTTACATGAAAGTCAAAGTAAAAAATATCTTTGTCCTTGAAGTTGAGTCTACTGTTCTACAGGACAAAAAAAAACAGGCAGTAAAAAGCAATTTGCCAGCAACCAGCGAAGATCCCAAAGACGTCACTGATGCTGGCTGAGAAACAGTCCAGTACACGACCCCCATCAAACAGCTAATCATCAGTTTTATGCTTGGAGTTTGCTCCTCGTCCAACTGCTGGCAAGAAAGCCAAGAAGTGTAGCGTCCAAAGCAACTAATTATGATGCATGATGGGGTTTACAGTAGGGCTATAATGTCTCACTCAGATAGATGTGTATAATGGAGTGCTTTGACTTTAACATTGAAAGACCCTATGCATTTGCTTATAGGCACTTTAATAGCTGTGTGAAGCACTTCTCTGGATGAATGTCCTCATTGTCTTTTCATAACTGATGTTTTTGAAATCAAGGTTTTATAGAAAATCAAATTTCCAAGGTCAAGCTGAGAGGTTTGTATATATATAAGAAGCAAGATCAGGAGCAATATTGCTCATTATCTTCTTTAAATATTGCAGAAACAGCAGGCAAATATATGATAAAAATGTGTGCATATCTATCCACATGCGTGCAAGTGTACATTAATGATGGATTACATGAATGTGTTTTTTGCACTTTATGACACTAACAGTTTATTGACTACATACATCCCATCCATCAAAGTAACCCTATGTGGTGACAACAAAACACACAGATTACACCTCTTTTCAGTGCATGAAAACGCTGAGCGCTGCGTTACAGGAGAACCTCGGGGTCACGCTGAGACGGATCGAGGGCACACAACAAACGCGGCGAGCCAACAGCAGCAGGAGTCATCAGGGAGGCGGTGAAACAGCAGGAAATGGGTTTGTTCATAACCCCTTGTGAGGAGGGGTCACAGCGCAGATTATTTTACAAAACATGTCAATGCGTATGTGTGTCATTATAGAAAACACATGCTAGGTGGTGGAAATGGAGAGATCATGGAGGTTTTTTGTTTTGTTTTTGTTTTTGCTTTTCTGCCAGTAATAAACTCCCTTGATAGCAAATGCTTGTAATGGACTGCACTGAGGTGAGACCGACGTGGAAAAAAAAAAAAAAATGCTGCTATAGCAAACACCACAGAGAATCCCCTCTGCTGCGGGTGAAATTGAGTTTCTTGTGGGAAAAATTGCTGATGTTGTGTCACATTTATTACATCACTGCGATGCATAAAACAACAGAGGGTTCTGCTATAACAAATTGCAGTGAAGATTTGTGGATATTAAGGCAAATAAAGCCGAAGAATGAAAAATCTAAATCAATTCCTGCAGGTTTTCACCTTTACATTTTCTGCCTAAACGCACAAACACTGGCTGCTGCAACCAACATTAGCACAGACATGAAAGGCGAGAAATCATCAAATTACACTTGAGGGGTAAATTGAAGTTCAGTGGAGGAAATAAACAGACGGCTTGGGACTGAGAGAAAGAGACAGCTCTTTGATGTTGTGAAATTAAACTTCATGTTGAAGAAACACTTGACTCTCTCTCCACTAGATATGCAAGTAACATTTTTTACAGTTAAAACACAAGTGGGTCTGTTCATGTGAATGTCAGGGCAATCTGTGTGAGTGTAGCTATACACGATGCCAGGCTACATAACCGTGTGTCATCATGTGAGTAAAGCACAATATAGAAATCCTTTTTGACAGTGCACGCTGTAAGGGCGCTGGGCGCTAACTGAATCAGCTGCTTGAGTCCATTGAGGGTTAGCTGGTCAGAGGTTTCCATCGGCAACACACGCTGACACACAACATTCATCACAATTACACAGTTGCCATCATTTTGAAAAGCGCTGTGATGCTGTCATCTGGACTGCAACACACCAGCTATTAAACAGGGATATTTTTCAGCTGTTTATAGCTTGTGATACTCCAAGTGCATTTTACAAACAGGGAAAGCCTGTTAAGGGAAACCATTTGAGGATAATTAGAGAGCACTTTTTCAACTCCAAATCAGATTATTCAAGTTTGGCAACAACAAAGAAGGCATGCATGCACCCCTTGACGAAAACCATCATCTCAAGGGCTCAAGAGGGAGGGCTGCGTATAAATAAACCACAAAATCGGTCCCCATCTTTCAAGTAGATGAAACTATAGCCTTTCAGGGGGAAACCTGTTAGTCGCCGTGGAAACCCATCCCGACCATGTTACCGACATTTCCTTTGTCTCGCTGGCACTTTGAGGTGTATACAACAGCACCTCTGCCCCAAAATTGCAGATACCAGTGTTGGCACACAGCTGGAAAACAGCCTTCCCACTGCTAGTGATTGTTGCAAATTTAACAGAGATGGAGAAGAGGGAGCAGGAAAGGAAGAATAGAGGCTGACAGACTGAAAGAGAGAGGGGATGAAAGAAAAAGCGGACATGGATGAGAGAGGAGATGGAGAGAAAATGAGAGAAAAAGGGAAACATACATAAAATGAAACATAAACTCTGATAAACACCTGCAGTGAAACTGAAACCCAACTGTGAATATGAATAGAAATACATATACATTTTAAATATTCTGAGGTTCGATGTATTCGTGCAGCACAGACACATATAGGTGTGTGTGTGTGTGTGTGTGTGTGTGTGTGTGTGTGTGTGCGTGTGCGTGTGCGTGTGCATGCAAGCATGCAGTAACCATTATAGGCAAAGGTAAACACAACTATGAAAGCAATTTCACAGCATCTGTGTAGGAGAATGAGTTCATATGAAACCACAGTAGACATGTATATAATAATAAATTATTTCCCACAATGTTGTACCAGTGATAAAAACACCAGAAACATCTAATCTGGGGAAAATATCAAAGCTTCATAGTAAAAAGCAGATGACTAAAATCCTGAACCCCCTGTCTGACTCTAACAAACACATACACACACAGTGACAGTTTTATCACACACACCTCTTAACATCTCATCCTCTCTCCTCACTCACGGCTAGACTGTAAGAATCGACCTTACAGCGTCCTTGATGAAATGTAGGCACAGTATCAACCCTGCAATAAACACTTAGCTACTGTCCAAATGAGATCCAGTAGAGAGTGTGCTGTCCAGTCATTAGTTGGCACTCAGCACTGAGACTGGTGCAGGATGCTACTGTCTTTGTCCCAAGGATCTGTGAAGAGCTGATGGCTTTTAAGAGAGGTTCAGAGAAATTGAATTTGAAGGGTTTAGCTTCAATTGAGATGCTCATTATTTTTAATTTTTTTTTTTTTTCATTAAAACAGTACCAAACTTAAAGGTTTTGTATAAGATCACCACTGCCACTGTATACCTGAGAGTCAACAACAAACAAGCTATAACTGACACTAGCATTGCCATGTTATCCTCAGCTACCGAACACATAGACCTTTATTAATGTGAGCAGACAGTATATTAACATGGTTCATTTGTCATTTGTGTCAAAAATGAATGGTTTCCACTGAAGACTTCTCCAGATATCTCATCCACAAGGCCAAAAATGTGTTTTGAGAGGTCACCATAACCTTGACCTTTGACCTTTGACCACCAGATCTAATCAGGTCATAGTTAAGCTCATGTGTATCTTTGTGCCAAATTATCTGTACTGAGATATCACCTCCACAAGAACTGGATGGACGAGGCAAAAACAATTCACCTCTAGCTGATACTGTGGAGGTATGGAGGCAAAAAAACAACAAAAACCCTCTGATTTAAAACTTTGCGTGCATGGAAAAAAGCTGGAAGAAAGTGCATGAAATGTGGAACATAATCCCTACTTGACCAGTGAAAAGGGAGAAATTCACAGATAAAGATGGATTTAGAATGAAATGGACATAAGGACAAAATAGGCAGGAAGAGACAGTATTGAATTCTGTTAAAACGCTCTACAACAATGTTATGGCACAGTTACATCAAAAGCTATAGAAAAGTGTGACCATTTTGGCACCTCTAGACATTTAATGTTCTCTTCACAGTTTGTTCAGGGTCACTCATCAGGAAGTAAAAGAAAGGACGACACTTGTCTGACAATGATGAGAGTGTCGGTTTGGAGCAAATCAATTCATATATACAGTAAAAAGCAGCTCTGGATGTATTATACAGGGACCAAAGACGAAACGGAAAAGAGAACAAAAGTGGTGGAGACATGGACATGGACATGGACATGGACATGGAGACAGCACCGTGGCTGAACTAATTCATAAAAGGTCACTCCATATCAGACAGTGGACAACCCCATTAAGCTTTGGCAAAGACCTCGATGGGCTTAGCAAGGATTAGATGATAAGAACAAAAAAGCTCACTGGGTGTAATAAGTGTAGCCAGTACAGGAAAGCTGAGACCCATCATCACACAGAAATTATGGTTCAATTACAAAGCCGTCTCCTGCTAAAATCCCTAAAACGCATATTGGCCTATGAAATACTTTTTTTTAAGCAGAGTCTCAGTCTGCTTTCAGAGATTAAGAAAGTGCACTGACACCAACTATGACTATAATGTTGCCAAAGGTATTCAGCAGACATTGACTGAGGTTCCTGTGTGTGATCACTGTGAGATTATTCATATTCAAACAACACTTCAAAATTTGACTTAAATTAACCACAAATACATCAATACATTTGACTAACAACCAAAACTAAGAAAGAAAACCCTCAATGTATACGTGCAAAATTCCGTGCCACTTCATCAAGCAGATATGTGAAGATGGTGTGAAAACTTTGTTTGACTGGTGCCACTGAAGGAAAAGTCACAAGGTCAGTATTCCTCCTCCAGGGACCTAGAGTGTAAACAGTGGACTGTTATTTCATTGATTTCACTCCACAACAAATGTCAAGCCAACCTGCAGGTGGTAGCTACTGTATAATAAGCCTTGCAATGCAAAAAAGGATTTACCTTTACTTTCTTTTTTGTCTTTCTAAATCAATCTCCTTCTCTTTTCCTCTCTCTATGTTCTCTATTTATTGTAATCCCAAATTTGACTTCTTTTGTTTTTTAAAAGTGTCATCCTCATACTTCTTTCCTCTCTTTGTTTCGAAAAGTATAAAACACATTGTTACAGACATATTTCCCTAGTGATGTTCTCTTCCACAATATACACTTTATAGTGTAAGCTTCCACACTGACATAGATTACCACTGTGTGTTTAATAAAGTATTTTTATTTTGTACTGAGAGCTACTGCGCTCCTTCATCATGTGTTTTTCATGACTGTTCTGAGAGGATACAGGAGTGTTTGTGTCTGGTGGCAGTCGACTCTGCAGCTTTGAACCTGGCGTTCTTTTCTAATGGCTGTCTGACCTAGACGGTTATTGGACTGTTGTGTTGGGTGCTTGTTTCGCTAGATGAGTACTGTACGTTCTCAGCCCTTAAAATGCTCATCTCACAGCAGACATCCACGGCTTATGGTCTTGTCTATTTGAAACCCCTCTGAGCACCCGGGTGATCGCACAGATCATCATGGCTGAAATCAGCCCACGAAATGTTTGTTATAGAAAAAAAATAATAAAGAAAATTGGCAGTGGAATAGAAATTCTAGATGATCATGTTTTGCTATTAACAGTAATTTTAGCTAATCACGTTAAGCTAATTATTTCAACTGCTTAGGTTAATGGTAATTTTAGCTAATTGATTCAACAGTATTTTTTCACAAATCACTTTTAGCTTATTAATTGAACTGTTTATATATAAAATTTGGCTAACTGTTTTAATTATTTATTAGTGAAGTTAAATTACTATTATCCAACTATATCAAAAGGTGCAATGAGCAGGATTTGGCAAGAGTTTTATGTATTTTATGTTTAAAGCATGAGGAGCCACATCAATGATGGCACGACCAATATATCTGTTTAAATGATCATGCTAACAAACTAGCTCGGACCCGTCTCGTGTCTGTCCCATGTCTGTCGTCAGTCCTACAGAGGAAGATCAGCTCCTGACTAGCATCACAAAAACACTGAGAAGACTGAAGCTCCTGGAGACTGATGTTTATCTACCTCCCAAAAGATGGCTGTTGACCAGAAACCACGTTCAAAGGCAAATATTAGAAACAAAACAAAACACAAGTAAATCTTGGTGCAGAATTGGTTGTGTCATCATGGGGTGCACTGTTCCCAACGTAAAATAATAACCGCTGCATTTAGCTTTAAAATTTTAGCTGCTCAGTCTTGTTTGTTTGCCCACAAGGAATCTATGTGTGGGTGTTTAATATCCATCAATCTCAAAAAGCCCATCTGTGTGTTGATCTGGGCAATTGTTTATTAGGCTGTCATGGTTAGCGCACAATACAACAGATTGATAGACACAATAAAAGAGACAAATAAGCCAGGATATTAATGTGAGTGAGTTTTACATCTAAACCTAAAATAAATTTGCCTCACACACACGTGTTGTTGTCGTACCTACTTTTCAGTTTTATTCCACCATTTATCTCACTCTTGTAATTGCAAAACATATTGGCAAAGATGAATCGATTCAAAGTCCAACTTTCACACAGCATCAGCGGAGACATATCTTAGAGGAGCTTAGACAAATCCCCCCATGTCTCCAGATTAAATTTTGTGCCTCTCCCAACCGCGCTCAGGTAAAGAACTTTTGGCATTAGATTATGAAGCAGCTCCAACCACCACAGGGCTGACGACATCCAGTCTACACCCCCACCAGGAGTTGGCCTGTTACCTTTACGTTGAGAAAGCCAAGGTCAAGTAAATGGCACTTTGTATTAATCCAAGCCAAACCTCTGTTCCTCTGGCTTTCTGTAAGAGTAGAGCCCCAGCTGTGTGTTGCCTATACAACCCCTCTGGGTGACTGGATGGTCAGGGCTGCCCTAAATGGTTTTCTCTCTCTGTTTGTGGCCAATGGATTGAACAGGCTGAAATGATGGATGAGAGGGGGAGGAAGATCTTTCAATCAATCTGTCATCCGCAGTTCTCCTCTCATCCGCGGGAAACAGGACTGATGTCATGGTCGATACAGTCAGGCTTTCGTCACTGGTGGATGTGTGTGTGTGTGTGAGGATGTATTTATGCATGCAAGTGGTGTAGAGTACCTGCTTTTGTCAGAGGATGGTGGAGGATATGAATTTGTTTGTTTTCTCTCCGTGTGGTGGAAGCTTTGTGTGGTTAAACTGTGAGAATATACATGTGTATATGTGTGTATGTGTGTGTGTGATAGGAGAATGAGGGAGTGAGAGAGAGAGAGTGTGCTGAAGTTAAGTAGGCAAACTGTCACCATCTGCTGCCTGGAAATACCCGCTGACATTACGCATCAGGCAATATAAATGCTCACTTCAGCATTTGGCTGGGTGGGAGCAGCTCTAATGCTAAACATGTGTGCTGGTACAAGTGTTTGCTTGTTTGATTTTTATTTCATTCTTCATTTACATCCCCTTACAAGAAGATTACCTCTTAAAAAAGACCCTCAAGACTCCACTCAAGGGACTCTGGAAGTTATTTACTTAATAGGTCCTTGTCATGGTTGACATTTTGGCATGTCGCAGCAGGGGAAAGCGCAAGTGTAAATAAATGGTTTAATTCCATTCGGTTGCTTCGGTTTCCAGGTCCCGACATTGTGTGCACTGGCTCACTGTCACATTGTCATGGCTTACTGGGACATTGCAACAGAACAGAGCCATGTTGGCCTGCAGTATTCCCTGGTTGGGTAATTTGGGAGGAAATAAAGTGGATGAACTCAAAATAATGAGTGTGTCAGTCCCTGCAAATCCAGCAGTCTCTCTCTGTCCTGCTTTAGTTAATTTTAAATACTCATTAATACTAGTTATGAGACATTAAAGGATCATCAAAGTCCTAGGATTAGGGTCTGTCTATCTATCTACTGTATCTATCTATCTATCTATCTATCTATCTATCTATCTATCTATCTATCTATCTATCTATCTATCTATCTATCTATCTACTTTCACATTTGCCAGTAATAAAGTGTGTTTGCTCATCTCCAAAGGACAGTCCATAAAAGACTCCACTCCACCCCATAATGGAGTCCATTCTTTCACAAGATATATTGATGCCAAAGCCAAGAAAAAAAAAGATTTCAATTTGATGAGGACTGCCTTGGATGCATCATTAGTTTTGATAAATCCTCAGAGGGTCATTTCATTTGTGGAGGAGGTGCCTCAAGGATATACACTACATCTGAAGCCCACTGAATAGAGAGCACATCGTCGAGGACCAGCAGAGCTCTTCTGTCCTCCCATGGAACTGCTCTCTGTTGTTTTGTTGGAGAATAAAGAAGTGGAAATCTTGACCCTGAGAACAGTATGCGCTACATAATAATCCCCAAAGGTCCCTGTACTGGCTCTGTCTGGAGCTTTCAACCAACTTATTTGGCATCATGACACAGACGTTTAACATTTGGGCCCTGACACCAGCTCTGTCTGCTTATACACTAAAAGCCATGAGGCAACGCCATTATATCAGTTTTGAGTTGGAATTACTTTGGAACACAAAAGAAAGAAAGTATTAAAGGGATAGTTCAACATTTTGGCAAATTGGCCCATTGCCATAATCCCTATAGTCATAGCAGTAGGTTCATTACCTTTATTTGTCAGTGCGAGCTATTCTTAAAACGGCAGAGCAGAGCCGTGAGCTGCTCAGAGCTACGCTACGGAGGCTAATGGGATTTCTTGGTTTCCCTCAACAAACTCATCAAATACACAATCCAACAACTCCAAAACACTCTGGTGGACAAGTTGTGACCTGCACATTCACCACACTATGAGATAATAACAGAACGTTACGAGATGGAGTTGTTTTCGAGGTAAATGCAGAGACTTCTTGCTGAAAAACTGTCCCTGAAGGCAACGCGCATCAGTGGTTTTGCGCGAATTTACCTCTAAAACAACTCTTGTCTGGTAACGTTCTCTTATTATCTCATAGCGTGGTGAAAGTGCAGGTCACAACTTGTCCACCAGAGTGTTTTGGAGTTGTTGGATTGTGTATTTGATGAGTTTGATGAGGGAAACCAAGAAATTCCATTAGCCTCCATAGCATAGCTCTGAGCGGCTCGCGGCTCTGCTCCACCATTCTACAAATACCTTGCACAGACAAATAAAGGTAACGAACCTACTGCTATGACTATAGCGATTATGGCAATGGGCCAATTTGCCAAAATGTTGAACTATCCCTTTAAGATGCTATAACACCACTGTGTAAATACACAGAAGGAAAAGTCCTCCATACAAAACACAAGTGGAGAAAAATGTTTTTTAAATACCAAAAACAGAAAACAGAGTTAATCTGACTGTAGCTGGAGTGTGTGAGAGCTTGGTGAGTTGATCCGGCCCCAAAGCTGCTGGGAGGGAAGCCAGAGAGTAACATTGATTAGCAACATTATCACTTTTATTCTCACTGATTCTCCTCAGTGCATGTGTACACACACACACACACACACACACACAGGTTTCTGCTGATTTCCCTCAGTTCAACCCCAGCCCCTGCTCTCAGAGCGAACAATTAATTTCTCAAGGTCTTGGATTTCTCACATAAAAACAAGAGTTTTACTTTGTTTTTCTTTCCAGCCAACTCGGCGCTATCGCTTTGTGAGTTATGAGAATATGAAGGACTCACTTGGCCTCCTCCAACCAGAGTTCATCTCCGCTGCTCCAGGTAATACTCATTTCATCTCACAATGGAGGAGGAAGGCCTCAAATAAAAGCACGGGCACACAGGTATATTGCTGATTTGGCATTGTTTGGATCTTTCTGAGAAAATCACTTCTCCGAAAATGTATCTTGGGAACATTTGAAGGCAACATTTATTACAGTAAATGCACACACACACAAATCAAGAGAGAGCTCTGAATCACTGATGAAAAGAGGTGGGCAAGGACAGTTTTGACGAACTGCTGGGGTAAAATGCAAGAGAGTGTAAAGGTCCAGCCTAATGTTTTCCGGGATGAACGGTGGTAAAAACACTAAATGTTTCATGCTGTAATTCGCAGACGTCTCCACTTAGATTGGATAAGCAGATTAATACCATTCTCATACCAGGGGTTTGGCTAATTAACACAATATGTTTTAATTTGTCAAATTCATAATTATAAAAATGACAAGTGATGGTTTTATGCTCAGTTACGTACGGGACTATTTCTTGGCTGGGAGCAGTGATTCAGCCTGCCAGGAAACCATCAGGATGTTAGCTCTACTGAACAGCCAAGAAATATTAGGGCAAATAACCTTTACAACTCTTAAATGTTTCATTTCTGCCCTTTGATTTAAAGCTTTAAAATACACAGTGTTAAGAAGTAAGATTTAGGATATCAGATTTGGTTAGCTCTTGTGTTATCAGGCTGTTTCCCTTGTTTGAAGTCTTAATGCTAGGCTAAGTTAAAATCAGTTAAACACAGTTAATTAAAATAAACTAAGCTAAACCAAGCTGAGTTACAACAAAGCAAAACTAACAAAGCTAAAATAGGTTAAGTTAAGAAAAGTTGAGCTACAACAAGAATAAGATGCTTATTATTTAATTTACAGACTTGAGTTATGTAATCATCTCATCTCCAGAATCTATTCCAGAAATATTCCTCTGATGTGTTTGCTAACACTGAAGGCTAATTCACCTTGACATAACCTAGATTACATCAAATGGGGTGCTTTATTTTGAAAATCATTCATCAGCATAATAAAGGAAAACAAATGTGATGACAGGCTGCACTGGTGAAGGCATTACTGTAGTGCACAAGGGAACTGATTGTGAGTTCAGAAACACTTCAGTCTTGTGCTCAGTCAGACTCTGTGGCTTGATCAAAAGCTCCAGACAGTTTTGGCCAACGAAGCTCCTCGTCCAGCTCCATCATCTCACATCCAGGATGTTATTACTCAAGTTAATCTAGCTCGTATCTGCAGCTTCATTGTTTGCCTGCATGTCAGACGCATTGTGGGCCGCTGTGGCACCTGAGCCAGAAGGCAGAGCGGTGCAGGTGATTAATGCTCGCAGGACAGAGTTGATAATAAACAAAGCAGCCGCCCAGTTGCTGTTGGAGGAAGCAGTGGAAACCTCCTGCCATCTGTTGTGGAAATAACTTTAGGGTTGTTTGTTGGCATCAATGTGATGCGTGGCTTTGCAGGGAAGAGATGCAGAGCTGGTTTATGTTGGAATAAATGTTTCCTTTATGTGATACACGCCTATCTCTGAGTGTTTGTGTATATATCATGGTGTCACTGACCCTGGGTGTGTTATACACATTTGCACTGCATCCCGTCCCCAAGCAGGTGTTGTTTAAAACAGCTATTGAAATGCATGAGTCAGGTGGAACTTAATGGATATTTATGAGTGTTGGTGACACAGCGTTGGAGATGGAGCCCGCCACCCTGACCTCCGCCCACAAACCTAAACATCATTCTGCCTCATAAGTTAGTTTTCAATGTTTTATTCTCTCCTTTTTTTGTTAATTCCGGAATCCAAAAGGCAGCACAGAGGAAGGGAAAGGCTGGACAGACAACACCCCCTGGTGGCTACACATCAACATGGAGGCCAGGATCACCTTGTACCTAATGCAGTAGTTTGCAAAGGTGCAAACATAAGCAGACTTCAGGAACTACACAGTAGCACAGTCCTGGATCCAGCTATTGCAGATGTAGATACTAAAGGCACTGAGGTCTTGTACAAACACAGAGCTGCTAGGAGTGTGACCATTTGTCTTATATCAGTCAAGTGGACAAACACAACTCCAGCTGAAATCAAAAGTGTGTTGCCAAAAGCTGAATTATGTCAGTATGTGTACAGATGGTTTTCATTGCCTTGAAGTGGACAAATAAATCTGTAGTTTTATTTTAAAAATGTGTGTATTCACATTTTCTCAGTGAAAGGGGACATACGCTTCTGATCCAAGTATTCCCAAAATGATATGCACCACCCTGTGATGGACAATGAGCTCACTGTATACATGAGTCTCTGCTGTAGTTCTAAATCAGCCAAAACTAACAAGGTCCGTCTTGTCAAATGTGGCTCTTTGACATATTTAAATAAAATGCCCAGTTGTGGTCTGATGGCTTTTATGTAGTTTACAGCATCTAATCCAACAAAGCTGTGTGGAGGCCTTTTCTCTCGGACCACGCTGTGGACAGTTTGACTTGTCCAACACAGGTGTTACTAATAACATTAATGCTGGCTTGATTCAATTTAGGTGGAGCAGTTCTAGCTCTGGCTTTGTGCTGGCTGGCTCACTTCACAGAGCTCTCTGAAAGCCCTAAATGAAATGGAGCCGAGGTAAATGTGATTAGTTTCACCTGTGCTTCCCCTGATATGACAAGTCCAAATCCCTGCTGCTGTGGGAAAAAAAAGACCTATTAAGATGTTTAGAGAAACAGTCGCAGTTTAATGTTTCAGTGCAAGAGGTTCCAGCCTGTGCAGGATCTTGGTGTTTGGATGCTTTAACTGGAATCGTGACAAACTACTGTGAAGAAGTTGACTCTTCTGGCAACTTTTCTTTCTTTTTTTTTTACATTGAACACCCACACAATAAGCACAGCAATAAAATAAATGACTGTGATTAGTTATTCTAAAGAAATAATGTGTTGTGTTTATAATGCAGCGACTGTTGGAACATTGATCCCAACAGGCGTTTTCACAGCAGAGATTCTGACTCCTAGGTTAAGCACTAATAACATTAACAATGCCTCTTTTCTACTCAAACATCCCACTGAGTCATTATTCATTTTCATCATGTTTCTCTCTAATGTGACCTCTGATTTGTGAGAGAAAAATATCAGAACAGACTTTTTTAATATATATATATTTTTTATTTAAAAAGGGAGTATCGAGCATCAGCATCTCACTTCCCAACCACCCATGTTTGTTTTTATGTGCCAAGAAATAAAAGCTGGTCTCCACATATAATGCAGATCTTAAGTATCACAAAAAAGGATGCATATTGCAAAATTCATATA
Source organism: Trachurus japonicus (assembly GCF_045865225.1). Lineage (NCBI taxonomy): Eukaryota > Metazoa > Chordata > Actinopteri > Carangiformes > Carangidae > Trachurus > Trachurus japonicus. Next base: position 24,222,417 of record NC_140925.1, read on the forward strand.
GGATTGTTAAGCAATACAAGTTTGTGATCATGCAGAGAATTTCCTAATTCGCACATCACAGTTTACATGGAGCACAGATGTTGCTACAAAAGGCAGTCTGTACTGCACAGTTCCTCTCAGTCTCTTTCATACACACACATAATACTTTTAGTTGTGGATTTACATACACACACACACGCATACACCTACACATACACACACACGCACACATTCACAAAACATTTAGGATAAGAACAAAAACATTGGATTTGGTCCCAAGCAACCAGTTTATCAGAGGGCCGCCATCGCTGGCAAACAGGAAGTTACTCATGAGATCCAGGAAATATTCAGTACCAAGCTCGGAAAAACTGAGTATGGGCCAGTTTAAATCACCTGATACAGTCAGCTGTATCAGTGTAATGATTAGAAAGTCATTTTAAATTTCATGTTTCAATTGGGACCAGTTTCTGCTCATCACAATCTGACTTGACAAAAATGATGTCATCACACAAATAAATGTGGAAACCTTTGGGATTTTTTTTGCTGTTACTATTAAAGCAGAAGATCTGTCTGTCACACAGTCTTAGTTTGACACCAGCATATTTCTTTGGAACAACCACAAATGATGGGGATTGTTCTCTGAACTGTCATTTGTTTTCTCTCCTCTTTGTCAACCTCACAGCGTGAACATTGTTCCTGCTGCACGGGCTGATATTTTCCATGAAATGTAAAAATCGATCAATAATTCCCTCAGTTTTTAAATCACTGGCTATTTTCATACAAAGTCATTCTCACCCAAAAATCGACACGTCTGGACTAAACATAAAAACACATTCATCTGTAGTATATTACATATTTATACTGCGAGGGTAACTATTCTTACCATACAAAGAAACCATACTATGAAAAAAGATTAACAATTGCACATAATTGTTGGCTAAAATATTTCAATGACACAGAGGAACATGAAAAATGGCACTATTATTAAAAATAGATCAACTTTTGAACGAAATTGTACATGTGTGTTTTTTTTCTATCCTTTACAAAAGAAGGACATTATCGCTTTTTTTTCTTTCTTAGAATAAAAAAATGTAAGAAAAGCTGCTGTGAACATAAAGAAAAGAAAAGTCTGTCAGAAAAATGATTTTTAAAACAGACCCTTGTTTTTCTTCAGGTTCTTTTGCTTCCAGTTTGGCAGGGCGTTGAACTCTACTCGACTCATCTCAAGAAGTGTCTGTAAAACATTAAAGTTAGAGAATATTTTAGTGCCGTAGTAACATTACACTGTAAGAAAAAAAGACACATAGGTCCTTGAGGCTGGATTTATCTATGAACCAGCTACTTTATAAAAGCAAAGTGTTTGTTCTTGTTAAAGGGATAGTTCAACATTTTGGCAAATTGGCCCATTGCCATAATCGCTATAGTCATAGCAGTAGGTTTGTTACCTTTAATTGTCGGTGTAAGCTATTTTTAGAACGGCGGAGCGGAGCGGCAGGCTGCTCAGAGCTACACTATGGAGGCTAAGGGAATTTCTTGGTTTCCCTCATCAAACTCATCAAATACACAACCCAACAACTCAAAAACGGTGTCGTGGACAAGTTGTGAGCTGCACATTCACCACGCTATGAGATAATAACGGAACGTTACGAGACGGAGCCGTTTTAGAGGTAAATTCATGCAAAACCGCTGATGCACGTTGCGTTCAGGGACAGTTTTTCAGCAAGCATTTACCCTGTATTTACCTCGAAAACGACTCAGTTTTGTAACGTTCCATTATTATCTCATAGCATGGTGATTGTGCAAACAAAGAGTTTTGGGATTTTGTATTTGATGAGTTTGATGAGGGAAACCAAGAAATTCCTTTAGCTACCCTACGTAGCTCTGAGCAGCTCAGGCTCCGCTCTGCCGTTCTAAAAATAGCTTACACTGACAAATAAAGTTAACAAACCTACTGCTATGACTATAGCGATTATGGCAATGGGCCAATTTGCCAAAATGTTGAACTATCCCTTTAACCATTTAAGCTTTATTTGTTGCTTTTTGTATAGGTACGTATCATTTGTGTTTGAACATTGTTGTATAAGATTCCTCCTGTTTTCTACCAGTGGGTGCACCAGGTGTCTCACCTTGAAGTCCTCGTCAGACAGGTAGTCCTCCAGGCGCAGGGGGTCCACCCCCTCTGGCAGTGGTTTGTGGGTCAGCTCCTCGATGGAGTACTGTTGCTTACTAAGCTTGGACAGAGCCTCCTTCACCATGATAACTTTGTTCTTGGAGCTCTCACTCTGCACAGATAAACAAACGCCAGAGCACTTGAGTTTCCACCGCTTTATTTGTGCTAGCTAAAATGACACACAACAGATTTAAATAGATATTATGAAAATATGTGCAAATGAATTCACATCATCAGCCAATATGCTACATTGTTCGTGAGTTTAATGAGGCTGATTGGAAACTAAAAGGTCACTGGCTTCAAGTCAAAGCAACATTTTAACTTTACATAAATTATTTTTATTTTATTTTTTTATTTTTCATTTGGATCTGCTCTGTTGCACTGTGAGATTTCTGTCCCTTTCCCCAGCAACTCTTGACACTGAATGTGACACATCTGAGCGGTGACACTACCAGATGAGTCTTTGTGTTGTCAACTACTGTACATGGCTCCCACCTTTGGAGTGATGCTGGAGTCTTTCTCCCAGTACGGGAAGATGTTGGTGAAGGTGAGGGGCTCACAGCCTGCAAGGACCAGATAAGCCTGGGGGGGCCGCCGAGGGTTCTTCTCTGTAACCCAAAATTCAAAGGTGGTGATGCATTTGAACTCAGACATTTAGTAACATAAAACAGCACTTGCAGTCATTTAGAAGGATAATTTATACAGTAAGTATGTAGTATTTTCACTTAAAGGGACAACGAGGAGTTTCTATTTGGTTATAAAAAAGTCTCCCGTTAATGTGGATGAATCTACGTTACCCAGACTTGTTAATGGGCCCATTTTCGATAAATATATCGTTTTGTCTCTATCATTATTTTCTTATTATTAGTGGTGGTGGAAATGCTGGGCGAGCTGACCAGCGTTTCTTTACTTTCGGTTTCGTGGCGAGTCCTGACATTAACGCAGCCAAATCGCTGTTTATGGTCGGAACTACGACGGTATGTGATCGTCTTCCAACCTCTGACTTTAACTCTTGATGAATGAAAACATGAGTCCGTCTTGCACCGGTCAAAGAATTTCACGGTGCGCGGAGGCTCATAAATGTAGTGTAAAAATGCTTTGCTTTTCCAAAACTCCTCGTTGTCCCTTTAAAAAGATCAATATCTAAAAAAAAAATATTTAAGCAGCAAGAGAATGTCACACATCTTATTTCAGATTCAACTAAATAATCAGAACAGTAGTTTCTGTCTGTGAAGCCTGTGCATATTCTCATTTGTCCAGGTCATAGTATCTCAAAGGAGTTTTCAATCGAAACTGGACTTGGTTATTTGTCTGTGAAGTCGGACCTTTGCAGTACTGCAGCACCGTCTCCATGGCACATTTCCTTTCGTTGTCCCAGCGCATCTTTGCAGAGCCGGTGCACTGTGTGTCTTCAGGCTGCCAGCCCTGCCACAGATACACCTCCATACGGTTATCCAGCATGAACAGAGCTGGAGACAGAACGACAGGAGAATTAGACCGGGGGGTAGAGCTCATACATCCGGTGACAACAAAGGGGGGGTAATATATTCAGCTGTAGGCGTTTCAAAGGCGAGAAGGTTGCGCATGGAAGTCTGAACAATGAAACATATCCATCTACAGAGAGACACGTCAAAGAGTCTTTAAAACACTTGATTCTTATTGTTATGTTTTCATCAGTACAAGGTTCAAACAGAACAGTGTGATAGCGAACGTCCTTGTATTTTCTGTCTGCTGCTTCTTTGTTGTGTTGTGATGTGACACCGGTTGAAGCTCAGACATCTCTGGCTCAGATCAGGGATGAAGCTCTAAAAAACGCACAAATTATTTTCATTTTTGACTCACGAGCTTAAATTAATTCAATTTCTTGCTTTTTCAGGAAAAGTTCAAATATTCTGCAGATTCTTTTTATGTGTATTGACTCCCACTGTCTCTTTAAACTTATTAAAACACTTGTTTACATACATTTGCATTCCAGAAACAAAGCAGGATGTCTAGTTGAGTAGAAACCGTCAGACAAATAATAAACATCATGCAATTCACTGAAATATAACAATACTTGTGGTGTGTGGTACCTGGCTGCTGAGCGGCATACAGGTTCTCCTGCAGGAAAGGCATCGCCATGACTCCCTCCGTCACCCGGGCAGGATACAGCTGCTCCTCCCCTTCAAACAGCCCGGAGCTGGCACTGAGCCGGAACAGCCGGGGCGTGTAGTTGTACTTCCCTGGATCTGGAGATGACGCACAGAGGCTGTCTTTACACTGCAGGCCTTGATGCCCAATTCCGATTTGTTGCCTATATCCGATTTTTTTGACTGTCTATTTACTATTTACACATCAGAAGTGACCCAGATCTGATAATCTGCATTTACACCTGCTGTGCTTGCATGAAACAACCCGCTGGAAATAAACTAGTGATTTCAGGAGATTGTCACATAATAATATAATAATATTTTTAAACGAAGGTGAGTCTGGTGTTCAGAGTTTATATCCAACACGTCACTTACAAAGTGAACGTTACAAAATAACGTTAATGAAGTGGCTGTGTGGAACGGAGCTGCTGTGAGATGAGCAGCTGACAGTGACGGTGACGTTGTGCCACTGTTCGATCCTCTGCTGCTCACGTAGTGAGAACGGGACAGCCTCTTGGACACATTTGTGTACATTGTTTGTTTTTCCTCTCTTGATTTCTTATCGGCTCGGTTCAGTTTTTGCCGGTAGGAAAACGTGAAATCTGGTGTTTATCGCTCTCTTTTTTCACACTCCCTCGCTTGCCCTCGTATTGATCCGCATAGAAATGAATGTTACAGTAGGCCTATATGAAAACAAGAACTAATGAGGGGGGAAAAAACAGACATGCGGACACCACAAAATTAAACACTGTAACGCCTGTGACAGTGATTACAGCTGGTCATGGTAGTCCAGGTCAGCCTCACGTGTCACTCAATCACGGGCTACAGAGGTTCAGCGAGACGCGTGAGCACGTGAATTAATATTATCATTGATGACGTATGACATGCATTGCCAGGAAAGGTCCGATCTGTCTGTTTAGACTGCAGACGCATTGGCAGATATCCGATTTGTATCTGATTTATTTCCACATATAACGGGGGCCTGAATCTGATCAGACAATATCCGATTCAATGCACATTTGTCCCATTTACACATTCATGTTAGAGATCCGATCTGTGCCACTTGAGAGGAAAAAATCGGAATTGGGCCACTTGAACCGTGCAGTGTAAAGACAGCCTTACTGTAAATCAGTCACGATCTGTGTTGCAGATCATTTGTGAAGTCGCTGAGGAATGTGTGAAACGTGAGGACGCACCTTGCAGCATACAGTCGTAGGCCTTTTTGTCCTGCGAGCCCAGAGCCTTGACGAACTCTGAGGGTTCAGCTCCTTCCTCCACCTCCTCCACTGAGACGCTGCTGCTGCTGCTGCTCAGGCCCAGCTCTGAGGGACAGCGCTGGGTCAGTTTGTCCGTGGCTCTTTTAGCCACCTGCCTGGCGCTGGGGTGTGATTTACAGCCGTGCCACACGTACAGCTGAGCTTTCTGAGCGTTAAGGAGCACCAGGCTGGCGCGTGACCTCAGACTGGCACGCTGGCAGTCCACCTCCACCAGAGAGGCCTCCACCTCTGCCTCGCCGCGGACGCAGAACAACCTCCAGCCACCTGAACATAGACAAGATTTTGCAGTGAATTAAAGGGGAACTATGCAAGTCCGCTCGCTTTTCCGCTGTTCTGGTTACGCTGCTCTCACCCATGTGCATTTGTTTACAACAAAGCCGGCGAAAAATCAATAAATTGAGCGGTGGATAACATTACGTAACATATATACGATGTTACGGCACGCGTGTTTGTGTAGGCTTAACCGTCAAAAACAAAAGATTATGGGTTACGGAGCTGGGACACCGGGGCGGCGACCAGGTACTACACTGATGTTGCAAGGTTGGTTTTCAACCGTGAGACGCCAGATGGAAGTCAGAGAGCCTCCAGAGCTTTTTAATTAAAGGGACAATGAGGAGTTTTGGAAAAGCGAAGCGTTTTCACACTACATTTATGAGCCCCCGCGCGCACCGTGAAATTCTTTGACTCATGTTTTCATTCATCAAAGATTAAAGTCAGAGGTTGGAAGACGATCACTGTCGTAGTTCAGACCATAAACGGCGATTTGGCTGCGTTATTCTCATGACTCGCCGCGAAACCGAAAGTAAGGAAACACTGGTCGGCTCGCCCAGCATTTCCACCACGTAGATTCATCCACATTAATATGAGACTTTTTTATTGTTGCGGAATTTTTCGTTCTGCCGATGGAGAAACTCCTCGTTGTCCCTTTAGGGCAAAAATGTAGCATAGCCACGGGAGAAATCCTGCTTAGTTCCTCTTTAAATGAGCACAAAAATAGATCATCATTGAAAACAACAAACTTCTTTTTTTTCATACCTGTGTCTTTTACACTGTCTTCTCTGCTGCCCTTGTGGATGATCAAACCTCCCTGGAAGAGCTGGAGGAAGCACGGTGGCTCTTTCCCCTGACTCACCAACACCTTGAGCCATGCAAATCACATACAGTCGGATGAACAAAGCCTCATTCATATCAGCTACCACCTGAACATGCGGCCATTCATGTGTCTCTGTTATAAATCAAATTGTTCTCCCTTGCTAAAGAGGAACTATGCCTCCGATGAAAACATTTCACTGATAGTGTGTGACAGTGATGAGCCGGTACTGACCTGTGACCCCCTGTGGCTGCCCAGCTCCACTGTCATCAGGGCCGACGTTCCTTTCTCGCTGATGCTGGAGCGCTGGCCCTGCCAGAAAAAACAAGCAGTCCTCTCTCTTCCAGGAGCTCCGGCGCTCAGCTCCCCGGGTTTCTGCCGCTTCCCCACTAACAGAGAAACAACAGAACCAAAGTGAACCCAGCAGCTGAAACCAGGACTTCTGTCTCCACCTCTGGACCGTTGGAAGACTTAAATGCAACATGCAGCTTTGTCAACCACAGGTACATTTGCATCTTTTCAGTGATGCAATGGTTGTACATGTGCTCTCCAAACAGATGCATTAAAGTATTTTCAGTTTCCATTACAGTTTTTCGGAAACTAAAAAGCGATATTTCTGAAATTTCAACAAAGTACTACTGTACTTGTCGATGTGTGTTTTTCAAATGAGCAGTAATTCTCATAAAGTCTACTCTCGTGATATCCCATAATTCTCATAAATTCTTGTCCCGTGAGACTTCATTTTGAGGAAGATGACCGAAAGCATCTTGCGTTTCCATGGTTTTGAGACAGTGATCTCGACTGCTGCTACAGCTGCTGTGATTATTTTTAAAAGAAGACAAAGGCAGAGCTTGACTGTTGAAAGGCAAAGCCCTCATGTGTGGCTTGACATGAACTGGTCATGTCATGTTTGGTGATGTGTAAATGCAAAAAAAGTATCTCTGTTACACAATGTTGGTGTTTCCATTACCAGTTTTTCATTGCAATATTTGGGTTTTGCACATTTCTAGGGATAATGGAAACATACTGTAGCTAATCAGATACTAATTCCTCTTTTCATCAAGTTTCTCCTAGTTTTAACTACGATTTCAGATCCAAACCTCTACAGGCCGCTGCTGGATTATAAAACTCACCAAGTGTAGTGACAGAGTACTTCCAGCGGATGATGTAGGCGTCGCCCTCGTGAAGTTGGCCCAGACTCTCTTGAGGCAGCTCCTCCTCCCCGTGCTCTTTGATGTGCCAGGCCTCTACAGCGACTGTGGCCAGCTCTGCCTGTCGACCGTCCTCCGTCCTCACCAAGCCGTGACCCCGCTGGACGTTGACCCCCTCCAGAACGCTCTTGACCGGATCGGGCTCATTGTCCAGCAGAACTCTGGCGTCACATGGCTGCAGCTCCAGTTCGAGAGGGGAGCGGACAGTGGAGTGGACCGGGCTCTGAGCAGACAAACAATGTTTTGAAGCCAGTTTTTTTTTTTTTCTTACATTTGTTTTCTCACTCAGTATGTTCCGTAATTAAATGACCCACAGCAGAGCAGTGTTTATCTTAACTCCCTGATAACAGATTGTCAGTCACTGCTATTAATGTGTTTATTGTGAGTCTAATCTCATCTACCTTGATTTCCTCAGATTGAGCTGCTTCCTCTTTCTTCCTCTCAGCCCAGTCCAGGAACTTCTCTCTGAACAACGCCGTCTCATTGTGTTCCGACAGCCGGCCAAACAGTGTCCAACTGGGGCGACTCTCCCCCTGCCTGGAAATCACACACATAATTACACAATCACACACACGCAAGTGAAAAAAAAAAAAAAAAAAGAAGCTTCCCAGTGCAGATGTGCTGGCAGAATAAAACCACTAGGGGCTACAATAACACAATGAATAGCTGAAACAAAGTCTCAAAGCTTTTACAGTCGTGTGGGATTTTTGTCCCGTGTCACTCACTGAGGCACGTCCTTATTTGTGCAGGAGGCATCTAATGGATTGACTCTGCAGTTGCTGTAGTCGTAGCTGCCGCTGTAGAGCTGCTTTCCCAGTTTGACAGCCACTTTTCTATCGCCCAAGGGCACGTCTTTCCCATGCCACACGTACACCTCGCCGCCAAAGTCAAACACTAAAACCTGGGGTGGGATGTTGACGGTGGAGAGAGAATAGAGACACGTCAGGGTGTTACTGCAGCTATCACAACATGCAACACAAACATAAGATGTGCATAAATGTGCACTTAAATGTCCATCTGTAATAGTAGTAGGGATGTTAACTTTCACACCAGGCTTTTTGTTTTTGCTACTCAGTCTTTCTATGAGGTCATTACTCTCATTACATTACCTCCTTAGAGTTGAGCAAAGAAACACTGGGGATTGAGGCCCAGGCATCTTCATGAGGCACCAGTTTGTCTCCCTGGAGTCTGTACACCCCATTAGAGTCCAGCACCCCGCTCTCATACAGTTCATCTTCCTCTGGCTCCCCCGCTCCTGTAACACATACACACACTCATCATAAAGAGCAGTGTAAGCATATCTGTATGACAGCAGGAGGGGGCACAGAGGTTAGACAGATAATCCTTCACATGGTAAACTGAGCTTCAAGCCTCTGAGTCAGAAAGACTCAACACAGCTGAAGTATTTCTAGGGAAATAAAGTCGATACCTACAACTTCTATAAGACAGAAATTATTATGAGTATTAAGAATTAAAAAAGGACTGCTATAAATATATGCTATAAAATAGATGTTAGGTGTATCCAGCTGAGGCACAGACACAGAGAAAGCAGATGATGATCGTGAGTATTTGTGCACTTGTGTGATCAGCTGTTATCACCTGGCATTCGCCCTTCAGAGTAGATAATAAATGTGTGTGTTATGTACCTCTGTATTTGGTCTTTCCTCCCAGCAGGCTCCAGAACTCTTTGGCCCATCTGTTATCAGTGTTGATGCCCTCCTCCAGCACCGTCACCTGGGGGGCCTTGCAGCCCAGGTCCCTCTTGGCCTGGACAAACGATGCCATCTCCGACGCCTGGTCGTACAAAGGATTAGATAAGATTACAACTGTAATGGGGGTCGGCCATTTATCTCTTAGGCAGGGAGAGCAAAGTCTTGTTTTAGTCAGGGCATGTTAATTGAAACAACGACTCGAATTTACCCGAGGCAGGAAATTTTCTTCTGCAGAATGTCAGTGGATTTCAACATTATCAAGATGTAGCAGCACCTGTCTAAACATGACACTGCTGGCCCTGAAACCTGCCTTTGCAGTACACAAGTATGTGTGAGATTCACTACCTTAGCTTTCTCAATCACGTTGGCAAACTCTCCGCTCCACATGAAGCACTGCTTTGGTGTGATGAGAAGGAAGCAGTCGCCACTGTTCAGAGAGTTGGCTGTGGGCTCCACCAAGCGCACCTGGACATGCCTCCGACCTACAGGCAGGGGCAAATAGTTGTCAGTAGCCAGAATGCACAACGCAAAGCAAGCCACTATTACCTCCTGGACTTCTTCAATAGAAAAAATTAAGAACTTTTTGTGCCCCCAAACTGATGTCTAGAGCTGTATGTTTGTGTGTTTCTCTGTTCTTTTTCTTCATGTATTTTTTGTGTTACAATAACTTTTTTTTCTCTTTTCTTTATTCTACCTTTTCCTAATTATTACTTATTTACTCTAATTAATGTTATTGTTACATTGTCCAAGCATAGTCTGATGTTCTGAGCCTGTCCTTGTATTGATGTGTCCTTGCTGCCTGGGGTGGGGTGGGGTGGGAAGGGGGATGTCTTTTTCTTTCTTCTTTTCTTTTTCTCTCTCTTTTTTTTTCTTCTTGTCTTGTGTTTGTTTTGTATTTATTTATTTTTATTTATATACATATATATTTTCCCTTTTTTGCCTTGTTGCTGTTGAGCCCTTTCTGCTATTGTCTTGTTTTTATGTTTTCTGATGGAAACCAATAAAAAGTTGAAAAAATAAAAATAAAAAAAGGCAGGGGCAAATAGTGTTTAGTGTTTATCCAATACATAATTCTATAACAGTATATATTTTATTTATTCCTAAGAAACAAGACACACATCTGAGAGTTTCTTATGAGCAGCAGTGTTATGTGCACGTGTTCTGTCATTGTTTATAATAAATGCTTATGGAGGAATCAGTGTACAGAGCAACATTCAACATTCTCTTGTGTTTCTGACCTTTGATGCGAATGAGCATGAGCTTGTTGAACGGCAGAGCGCTGTTGTTGGTGACGACATCGGTGGACTTGACACTGCGCAGGCTGACCTTGCGGAAGTTCTCCTTGCTGGCGAGCCCTGCCAAGGCCACGTCGGCCAAGTTGGAGTGTTTTGCCACTGGGTGGGAGAGCAAAAAGTGACACAATTATCATCTACTTGTTGGTAAAGGTTGAACTAATGTAATGTCATGTTTTAATCTACCATCAGCAAAAAGCACAGAGCTTCAGCATAGATTATAAAAGACAGGATATCTTTTCTTATTTCTTCTTTTATGCGAGTTGCGCTTGACAGCACATGTATTGCTTTGTTGCTTCCTCTTGCATAAAGTGTGAAAAGGTCTCTGAGGTCAGTCCAGTCTAAAGAATATTTATAGAGAGGAAGTGAATATGGAGAATAAACAAGCAGCAGACAAATAAGGAATATGATTAAGAGGGAGCAATTTTTTTGTGTTTACTGTGTGTTTACTGGGTTACTTTCTACAGCAATCTGATTTCTTAAACATTGTGTCAATGAGAAACTCTCTTTCTGTAATCAGGTAGCTGGTTTGAGAAATGCAGTTTCCCAAACCTGATTTCTACAGGAGAAAACTGATTTGTTTGGCCACATATTCATGTGACAACAACTTCAACCTGCGTTCACAGTGAAACTGCATTCTTGTATTCAGAACAATTATACAGGTCCAACCAAATCTCTTGCTCGTTGTTCTTTTGATGTTTTTTGTAGATTTAAGTTTTGTTGAGCCTTTTGAGTTGTTGATCCCTCTAAGACTCTTAAGTTTAACTAGGGTAAGAACCTTAGCAGCGGCACAGTAGGTAAGTTTGAGCAGACTTACTCCTCTCCACTTGGATCCTCTTGGTTTCCAATGTGGCTACGTTAAGCCTCTGTTCGGTGTAGACCTGCCGGACGTCGTTCCGGGCAGCCAGAGCCCGCAGAGGGTTCCTGGAGCCCTGATTCCTCCGGGCTGGTCGCACTGCACGCTTGTGTTCTGCTACGGCTGAGGTGAGCCTAAAGATTCAGACACAAAACAGTGGAAATTAAGAGAGGCACTTTCAGACCTGAAATTGACTAACATTCTCAAAGAAGTTCGAGTAATGGGTAGGATACTAGTTAAAATGTTGTAGCAACACTGTTAAGGAAGACAACACTTATTCTGTTTTTGTTTTGTTAGGTTAAGCATATCGCTCACTTGTTTTTTTTGTTTTAAATTTTTATAATGTTTTTGTTTTGTGTTTTCAACTGTATATTTGATACTGTTGGACCCCAGGAAGAATAGCTGTGGCGTTGCTGCAGCTAATGGGGATCTTAATAAACAAATAAACAAATAAAGACAGGACTGATGGCAAATCATTAGGTAAACTGAACCTTTCTGTCGAGAAGGTACAGAAAATGTTCGTAAGAGTAGGGATAGATACCACTAACTAATTGATGATTATTATGAACTAACTTTGGTGTATTGGCCTGAATCTGGCTGAGGTCCTCCTCAGTGAGGATCACACTGGAGTCCAGCAGAGCTGAGGGCGAGACCGGTTTGTAAAAGCTGCCGAAAGTCTCCTCATCATCTAGGGTCATCACTTCTTTCTCCGTCTCTGCCGTCACCTCGATGGTGGAAGTCTTGCTTTTACTCACACCTGACCCGCCCATCACATCACAAGGAAACAGAGGAGACAGAACAGGAAGTGTTAAAACAGAACTTTCGCAAAAACAAATCAAGTTGTGCTTTCAGTGAATAGTGTCGGGACAAGGTCTGTAATGATTGAGATCTGTGGCGACACTGTGGCTATGTGGTAGTAAAAGAGACATGCACAATAGATGCTTGATAACACAATGTGTAATTAACAATAACAAACGGGGGCTGTACCTTTATTGTGGAGCTTGTCCAAGAAGGACTCCAGCTTGTCGAGCCTTTTATCTCCTTCCACTTTGACAGCAGTTCTACTGGAGATTTCTGTCCATCACAAACAAACAGAAGTCTGATCAACTGTGGCTCAGTACATTCATTCATACATTCATTTTTGTCACTATCATTTTTAAAAAGGCACATTTTCAAGTCAACAAAAAGATCTAATGGACCTTACCTTCATGTGGCTTCACAGGTGTGGCAATAGACTTCTTCAGGGAGCTGAGTGGTGACTCTGTCTCTGACACAAGACCTGGAGGAACACAAGAGAAGAATAAGAGCTGCAACTGATGATCATTAAATCGACAAATCAATAGTATTATGATCTTTTTAGTGACAATATTAACAAATTGCTTATTTTGTCTAAAAGTGTGCATAATTCAAGTGTAATGTCAAGAGTGCAGATATTCAGTTTAGTATTAAGTGTGAAAAAGAAAAGCAGCAGATTCTCACATTAGAGGAAATAAATGGATAACTGAAAACAAAATGAATGTCACTGCTTCCAATAAATAACTGAAATTATCAGCAAATAATTCTCAATTGATCAGCTAATCAATAAGGTTGACTACTTATTGCCGCTCAAAAAGGAATCATGGTCATGTGTCAGTATCCAACTGCCTGGACGGTCTTGTGAACACACCTCTCTTGGCCATTCGTCCAGCCACAGTGAACTGGTTGGAGTCGTTGGCTGCTCCTTTGCCTCTGCTCTTCCACTGCTCCTCCTTCTCCTTGAGGATCTTCATCCTCTCTACCAGCGACATCTTGGGTTCCACGTCTACGTTGGACTTCTGTTGGAAATATAAAGCAGTTTCAGATACAGCACTGTCTACTGTGAACAAGAACAGACACAGCGATGTAGGCCTAACTGTGAGTATGGATGAAAGGAGACACACACACACACAGGCAAAGATGAATATAACAGTGAGATGACTTTTAATTCTTCCTAGAGGAGTGTGTCTTCTTCCAAAAACAACTTCTTCCACAGAGGTTTTTACCGTGTCATTCAAACTTTATTTCTAAAGCAAAAAAGTCCTTCCAATAAAATACCAAAACCCCTGTTTCTATAACAGCGCCATCCATCACCCACTACTCAGCACAGCTTTCCTGACGTGATTTACTCCTGCTGCCATTTTTGCACCTGAACTCCACCATTAAAAATGAATTAGCAGGGGTTTACTGGGCCTCCTGGTCCCACTGGACCCCAGGAGCTGTGTTACAGTAATTAATGATATTCCACTCCTAAATATTTGAAGCGTTTTATGGCCCTGCCTGGGTTTTTACTGGCTGCCAAGCCTTATTCCTTCACTAATAATGAGCAATTCACTACATGTAATGTAGCATGAGAGGCGACTTCCTTTCTGCAGTGGCTTATACGCAGCTTAGTCTCGCAAAAGGACGACCCCAGCTCTGCGGGATGATTACACAGGAGAAACACAGTAAATGAATTCCAAGCTGACAAACAGTATGATGCACAGGACAATTGTTGAACAGCTGCAGGCAGAAGCTAAACCAATTTTTGTTCTTGTGCTGTATTACATCCAACATTTACTCATGAGAGGGCAACAGCAGGACAGTTTGCGCTGGATGAAATTAAAGTAAATGGCAAACAAATGATTGGGATTCCCGAAACCGAATAGCTTGTTACGGTCACAGAGGAATGCGCTTTGTGGATGAGAGATGGCCTGTGAGTGATCTGCTGACTGTCATACTATAACATCATCTCTGCTGTATGCTCTGAAGAGTCAACTTAAACATTCACAGATGTCAGCAGCTTTAAAGAGAAAAAGATGTTGGGCTAAAGTGGTGAACTGCAGCCAGACTGATGTCAGCGTGGCATTAGAGCAGGAAGCTAAATAAGTAGTCTATCCTCTCATTTGGAAATAAAACATATGTCAATGATATAGACTGAATAATTTGAGATGTAAATGTACAATTACATGGCGTAAACTGTTTCTTTTTATACTTAACCCAAGGCCTTTATTGATGCTTGCATGGTAATAAACAAGATACCTGCAGGGTTCTTCCTTATTGAGTCTTAATAGTACAGACACTGGCATGGAAAGACCATATCAACCAGACAACAGGTAGGAGTCTTAATAGCCACGTTTTGCCAAGTCGCAGAATTAGCCTTAATCAGCTACAGATGACTCAAGTTCTTTGGCTGCTGTTGTTTTTAGAGCAAGCAAATAAATTAGTGGTGTTGTACTTTTATTAAACATTCTGCAGCTTGTTAAAAATATACTCTGACATCAAAGTTTCAAGACGAGTTGTTTAACAGCAGCGACAAACTAATAAAACCAATACTGTAACGTTGACGTGTGAATATCTAATGAGCATCACGACTACAGCTCCGTTATTAGTCACCTGACCTGTGCAGGTCCTGCTCTGCCTCTCACCCACACTGACTCATACTAATTACCCATGATGCAAGCTTTCAGGAGACCATGATTTAGAACTAATAGTAATATCTTTATTGATAAAGCCGTCTCCTTTTCCCCAATAAATGCTTTTGAAATGCCAGAGTTGAAAAATGAGGGTGACATTTCCAATCTGTATGTTTTATTTGGCCAACAGCTCAAATCCCAAAGCTATTCAAATTTATCAAGTATTTATCACAGAAAACACCAGACTCTCACATTTGTAATGATGCTATACAAATTGATTTATTTTCTGACCATAGACAAATCCATTTATTTGACCTGTTGTCTACCTACCATACTAACTTCCAATTGCTAATTCCTTGTAACTACCTCCTTATCCATATTGAATAAAACAAACAGTAATTCCGTGGATCAACTATATTGCTCACCACAGCACTAACAATGACTCAGAATTCCAAAGAAAACTTCCCTCATGCAGATCTGAATCAAAGAGGTCAGAGCAGTGAGTGATAGACAGTGAGATAACCCTGAGGTTGCAGAGACTCAGGGACTGGAGGGTCAAAAGTTTAATGTACAGAACAGTCCTTCTTCTTCACACCGATATATTTACTGGGGGAACTGTTTCTGAGCAAGACACTCTATCCCTGCTCAGTCACTTACAGTTTGAAACCTCACAGCCATAAAACCACCTTCCTGTGGAGAGTCAAATTTAAACAACAGGTCTGAGGAGTCCTTTCTGTTTGTCCTGAATTAACAAGCTTAAATAAACAAACAGCTGCGCCGTGAATGAATGGAAAAACACCAGTTTCTTTCAAATTATTTCCACTCAAACACACCAAAGTCCCTCTCTCTCTCTCTTTCCTCATCCGTCTCTCCCTTGCTCATACAATGGCAAACGTACAAGTGGTAACAGACTTTTTTTTTCTCTCTCTCTCTCTAATGTCAAACATGTTGCCTGATGTGGTCAAATATTAGCCTGACATGTAAAGAAAGTTCAAAGAAGTGCGTTTAATCACACTGGCATGCACATAGAGACAACACACTGTGGCTAAACAACATCAAAGTGAACTCTTGCTGATTTCAAAACATGAGAGAATGTGACACATCTGACGTACAGAGACGTTTCTGCACATGCAAGTCTTGAATGTAACATGAGTGCATACCAAGGGGGCAGTTGTCGGTCTGAGACGTGAAGCTGGGGGCTGGTGTCAGAAAGCAGCATTCTCCATAGACCCCCATGTTAAAATTGACGACTTTACATCCTCAATAAACATGATCAAAGCCTGGTGTCAGAACGTTTTTTTGTCTCAATCGATAGTTTCTACCCCCGCACACACTCTGAGGGGGGTGAATTTTTTTTTAACTCTACCGTTTTACTATTATTAGGTTTAATTCTTTTTATTTTATTTTATTTTTGTTTGTTTGTTTGTTTTTTGTCCTCTTGTTGTATTTTGTTTTGTAACCATGAATTACTATCTTGGCAGGTAAAGATACTCTCAGCTGTTCTCTTCTTTTTTGTTTTTGGAACTTTACACAGTAAAGTAACAATCGATAGTTTCTACCCCCGCACACACTCTGAGGGGAGTGAATTTTTTTTTAACTCTACCGTTTTACTGTTATTAGGTTAAAATTCTGGCCAATTAGGGCGCAGAAACGTTGAGTGACAGGTCCGGAGCGGTCCGTAGACAGCTGCTTCGAGGCCAGTGGGCGGGTTCTCGGCCGGCCAATCCAACATGGCGCTGTTCAGGCCGCCATATTTGAGTCACAAAAATGACTCCCCAAAACCAATGGATGACGTCACGGATGCTATGTCCATATTTTTTACAGTCTATGGTGCATACGCAAGGTTTTAATGTTATTCGCATTGACAGACAATTTGATCCGCACACATTTGCACTGAGGAAATCCTGCTCTTGTAACTTTTGAACTAATAATATTCAAAAAGAGCACTTCATGTTGCTTGTAGACTACAATCTCTTAGTGTAATACTCAGAGTCATGCTCCAACACAAACCACAATATCTGTCATCTAACGGAGGCCTGAAGAATTCTCACACACTGACACAGCCCCTCCAGCAAGCAGCCCATCTCTGGAGTCAATCAGAGAAGGGAAATACCTTGGCCTGACAGGACCCCAGAGAGAGGGGAGAGGAAAGGGCCTCAAGCCCCCACAGGAAACTATTTTTCTCAGCCCTGCCTTACTGTATGGTGCAGACAGCACTCCAGCCAAACCGCTGACAC
Organism: Trachurus japonicus; assembly: GCF_045865225.1. Lineage (NCBI taxonomy): Eukaryota > Metazoa > Chordata > Actinopteri > Carangiformes > Carangidae > Trachurus > Trachurus japonicus. Next base: position 24,239,780 of record NC_140925.1, read on the forward strand.
AGATATCGAGCAACTGAGGGTCAGCAAACCGCATTCATGTAGCAGCATAAAGTGTGTCGACAGCTTTGATTTTTCTGTGGTAATCCTCAGAGGGTGAGAGATTGTCCAGAGCACAGGTAGAGAGAGAGAGAGGGGCAAAATATTAACCCATTAAGTCCATGCAGAGTGCAGCTTACCTGAAGGGACAGAGAAAGGCTGACAGGCAGGTGTCAAAGTCAAGAAAAGGGCTAGATTCCAGAGGTGAGGACAGAGGAAACTGGAAAGAGGGGTAAAAAAAGGGAAGAGGAACGGTAGGAAGAGAAGAGGAAAGGAAAGGAAAATTATCAGCGGAGAACGGAGGAGAAGAAGCATGGCAGGGCAACAGTAGGCCACAGCAGCTGGAGTGAGCAGGTTTCAGCACGGACCGAAGAACAGACACGGGTCATTTAAAGTCTGGCATAATGTTTGGGAGAATGGGGGTGAAAGGAAAAGGGAAACAGACTGTTTATAAGAACGCATGAGGAGAAATCAAATGGCATAAACTGAGATGATGTGAATCGTTCTGGTTTATGATGGTATGAAAGCAGCTCCATGAGCTCAAATGAAAACGTCTCACCCCATAGGTGGAATTAATGGCAAACACTTTGTTCCCACGAGTGTATTAGCCTTCCATGGATCATGCCTATTTAGAAAGCCAATTTCAACAAACTCTTTGTGTATTGGAGCTAATCTGCTCATCTTTAGTTGATTATCTCTAACCCGTTTTCTGGGAATCAACACTCCAGGGACAATATTTCCAACTGGGTCTTTATGGAGAGAAGTTTGTGTGGGGGTAGCTGCAGTGTCAGTGTTTTTGACTTGTGGAGAGACGTCAGACTGGTCTTTAAGTGAGTCATTGCTGGAAAACAAAACATAGACTTTCAACAAATCCTGGAGGATTTAAAAGAAAAATGGCAACTTTCAAATATTTTATCAATGCCTGTATGGATTAAAGTAAGAGTAAAAGGCATGTTAAAAAAAATTACAACTGAATTGGTGCCAAAGCTGAATTTATATTGACAAGGTTTGATGCTCTTCATCATTAACTGATTAAATGCTACATAGAGTCAATGTAACTTATGATGAACGATCATTATCCACAACACGACAGACCCTCTTTAAATTACATTTACAACAAGGCCTCATTTTACAACACAAGCATGGCGAACAGAACAGCTTAGCTGGCCTAACAGGAAACATCTGGAGCTGGTTGGAGATGACCATGGTGTGTACCATGCATGTTACATTCCCTGGTCTCCCACATATCAACCAAAAGAGCAACAACATCTGCTCCAGCTTGGCAGCGCCTGAGATAAATCGACATGCCTCAACATGAAAACCAACTGCCTTTTTCTTCAAGGGGGAAATGTTACAAGAAAAGTCCTCTGTAAGTAAATGCCCTAAAGCTAATGCAGACGTGGCATCGGTGCCAATTATTTAGCCAAACCATGCATCATCTACATCTCTGATGTGAGTCAGTTTCGCAGAGCTCTACAGTAGCAGCCACAGTAAACAGCAGGTTCCAGATCAGTTCACGACCAATAACCTCAGGTTGAATTAAAGGGAGAAATCCGCAGACTTTTTGGACCCCAGTATGGTTCCCATTCATGCGGGAGTGTTGAGGATGCAGTTTTGGTGCCATTAATGGAATTACACTAAATTCTACGGAGCTTGTGTTGATTTATCGCAAGGAAGACGGACCAAATGTAAAATGACATCACTTTTAAGTATTTAGTTGACTGGGGATTTGTCCACATTTTTGGCTGTCTGTACTTACTCATAAAAAGGCTTTTTCCAGACTAAGAGTGAATTTATTCTAAGGTTAGGTCATCTTTGGATGAAGGATGAGCCCAAACCAGAAATCCCCCAAGAGGATCACTGGTCCACAAACATCAGGCCAAGAGATGCTTCACACAAATAAACATGACATCACTTCAACCTTAGTGTCAAACTGACTGTGGCTCACGCAGGGCTTTTTCTTCTGCTGTAGCATCACTCTTTAGTTGCACAGTATCCATGTGCTGGTAACATGTAGTGTAATGCTCTTTGTGCACTTAGGTAGACAGAGAGGGTGGTCTTTTTATATAGAAGAGCATGTAGAAACCTGCATGCACTTTAAAATGCCAGTTGCCTTTGCTTGTGTCTGTACTGTACTGAACCCTCTGCGTTGAGCTTTGCAAAACTGTATTACCTGTACATTTAAGAGACAGTTAAAGTCCACAAAGCTTTCTGATGGAGGGAATTGTTTTTGTAACTTTGAGGAGAGAAAAGAGAAGTGTGAAACCCGGCTAAGGAAGCAGGCATTAGCTTGGAAGGTTTGCAGGTGTTTGTCATGGTGTAGGGTTTTATTTTTACAAGGGGAAGGGGGCGTGTCTCTCTTTCTCTCTGGGAGGCTCGCTAAGCCCTGGATCTCTGGCTTTGGCATCACCACTCCCAAATCTGCTGCACCCACCTCCCAAAGCCCTCCTAACCTCACACCCTCTTGGCAGCCACCACGGGGGAAATAAGCTGATTCAGCAGAGGAAGAAATGTGTTCACGGCCAAATCTTTCTTTCCCTGCGCACAAAGCTGAGGGGAAGCCTCAACATATGGCAGGATTTGCTCATTACATAGTTGATGTTGCCGTAATGATGTTGCAGCAAAAATTGCTTTTTTACTTTTTAGAAGCCTTGTAGAGTTGTTATTCATCCCAACTGGCCCATATGTTAACCCTCCTGCACAGAGAGAAAGGCTCAGTAAAAACTCACTCACCTTTTTCTTCCAAGCATTTTCAGCACCTTGGAGCTGACTGAAGCGATCAACCAGCGGAGTCTGGATCAGTTCAGATGGCTTGGCCTTCTTCAGTCTGTCCTTCTTCTCTTCGTCTTTACTAGAGAACTCTGTCAGTCTGAAAAAAGGAAAAAGAGACTTTAGTTATTTTCCTATATATTTAAGGCAGAATTACAATGTACTAACTAATCTACCTTAACTGAGTCTGAATATCAAATCATGTGTAGAAATTGTATGATAGCCATTCATACGTTTGTGGTAAATTGTACGTTGAGGAAAACTGTGATTTTTAAAGTGTAATCGCCTGCTATTACACTGAGCTTATTCAAAGGTTTGTAATCATAATAAATATTGTTTATCTTTGTTTGTTAGCTAGGATCCTACAACTACTGATTAATTATTACATGTAAAAACCTGTCACACACTTTCACTTTTCTGAAATATTTGAGATTTATGTCTTTTATTAACTTTTCTTTGGACAGAAGAACTATATTTGAACAGTGCCTGCTGTCTTTGTGTTCGTCTAATGACCTCTGTTTGAGTGGTGATCCAACACTTCCTTCCAAACTGCTCTCCAGCTCCTCAACGTCCTCAGACACGCTGGAGTTCTGCTCCAGACTGTCGTCGGGCGAGGGACTTCTCATCTCCTCATAGCTCTCTCTGCTGCCGTCGCTGCTGCCCCCGCTCTGTTGTCTGTTGATGCTGTAGCACCCTCCGTCCGTGACGTCATCGGTCAGTGGCTCATCCTCTCTGCTGTTTTCCTCAGAGACCTCTTCCTCTATTTCCACCCCCTCCTCCTCCTCCTCCTCCTCTTCCTCCTCCTCCTCCTCCTCTTCTTTCTGCTCCTCTTCATCTGCCTCCTCCGTCTCTCGTTGGCTCTCGGGGTGGCTGAGGGTGACGCTGCTTTGTCGGGCTGGCGTGCACTCAGGCGTGGAGCCCTCGCTGTGGTCCGACTCCACACTCGTGGAGCGGCTTTTCTTTAGGATTCCCCTGATGCCCTGGGGCCCCGAGTCTTGGCGCTGCAGCGAAGCAGGCTGGCAGGGGGGAGAGGGAGGGGGAGAGGGCTCTCTGTTTTTGGTGTCAGAGAGAAGACTGGAAGGCTGCTGTAGAAAGAGAGAGAGAGAAAATGTTTTGTTTTTTTAGTAGCAAGGATTATATTTGTACTCTATGGTTCTTGATTACAGCATGTAACTTTAACTGACCAGAACCAACATTTCGCAATAGCAGCTCCTCTGTGGTTTCCCCATAAACAGTAAAACCCTTCTCTCATTGCTTGTCTAAAACTCTCAAACACTGTAATATACAAGCATGTATACAAGCACATGCTCTTGTTCAAATTTCTTCTGTTTGTGCTTTCTGTGAACTGACACTGTTATCAAGAGGTTGAGGGTTAGTGGGTGAAATAGCAGAGTGAGTGAATAGCATGGTTAAAAGTGACACAAAGTTGGAGATAAGCAAAATACATGAGGAGGATTTAGGGAGTGAGAATCAAAGAAAAACAAACAGCGAATCAAGAATGTGAGGGATTTGTCCATTGTTTGGGACGTTGCTTTTGCTTTTCAAAGGAAACAAAACAAAAAACACACATGCACACATTAATATAAAACATATGCCAAGTAAAGTTGCAATTGTGAGAGACAAAGGCTTTTGTAGTCCCAGCTACCATAAATTAACTGTTTTACGTGTTTCAAAATACAGTAAATTGCTTCCAAGAACAAGAATATAAACAGCCCCTTTCTTTTGTGTGCGCAATATGATATTGGTTAGATGGCACAACTGCAGCTGGAGCAACAGCAGACATCCCACAGACAGGTCAAAGGTCATGAGGGGCTGCTGATTTAAGAGGAGATGAAGGAATAAGAATACACTGAAGCCGGCTGGGTGTTAAAAGTGCAATGCTAACCAGGTGGTGAGCTTCAATAAAAACACCATGTGCGTAGAGCAGAGTGTGTGTACGCACGTCCATGACTTGTGAGGGTCAGTATAAGACTTGGATGATGTCATCTTTGTCATGTGTTTGTTTGTGTTGTAACTGTATATAAGTGACGAAGATTACAATCACATAACACATCCAGCCCAGAAAAACAAAAGTGAAGTAAACCAGATCTGAGCAAAACAGTCAAATCTAAGGTGAGTAAGAGCTGTGGAATTAGCTCACATACAGTGGTCTGGTTAAAAATATGATCTTTCCAAATACAATCCACAGAGATTACTTTTTTTGTATTCCAGTCGACTGACTTATGAAAACCATGTGACTTTTTTTCAAGATACCTTTACAAGAAACACTGACCTTTTTTTCTTCCTCAGCAGCAGCAGCACATTCACGCCGCTCATCTGTGGGCTCTCTCTCTTCCATTGTCTTGCCTACTTCATATTTGTGAAGCCTGGAATATCAGTGAAATAAACAGAAACATGGCAGAAACAAATGTTAAATGAAATGTTTAATTGAAAACTGTGAAAAGCATCTATTTATATTCATCATGTTTCCATTCAAAATGAAACAAAGTTTCATCAATACCTTTTTTTTCTGAACTTTTGCACCAAAAATGGAGCAAAAACTGTGTTCCTTGATCTTAAAGACAAAAGCTGTTGCCAAAACCAATAAACACTCACTGATGTGGTGCTTTGTAATCAGTCTAGGCACTCGGCCAGTATAAATGAATAAATTGCATCCTCTGACCAATTTAGTTATATGGTAGTTTTGTTTTTGTAGTGTATTTTTCAATATGAACTTTGATTCTTTTATATTTGTCAATGTTTGTACTTGTGCTGCAACTGAGCATTGGTGAAAAGATCAAATACACTGATATCACTTCTGAACTGGAAGGAAACTGAGATTAAACTCCATGTGGACAAAAAGGCACAAGAAACAACTTAATTATATCTTAACTTATCTACACAGCGCATACACACACACACGCAGAGTCCAGACTTTTTTCTCCAGTGGTTACAGTGCTAAGTACAGTCTGGCTCTCGCTCCTTCAGCTATTAACTTCAATCTGGTTTGCATCTCCATGGCTACCACATAGCCTTGACTGTTTGAGTGTGTGTGTACTGTATGTGTGTGTTATTCAAGGCAAGTCCTGCAGGTTTATCTGGTTTATCTCTGCAGCCGTTTACATCAGTGGACAGCCTTTCAATTGCTCTGTAATTACCCCTGTGCTCCGTCAGCCTGCCTGCTCTGTTTATTTGTGTGTCAGCCAGTTTCAAGGCGTTATATCTGCCTATGTCGCAGTATATATTATGTATTACAGTCAATCTTACACAACTGTTAAAGAAATAGCAGACTCCAAAAATCTAAATTTAGTTGATGTGATAAAAAAAAGGTCTGACCACAGTGGAATGAAAGTCATTTTGATTCTGCTGACCTGGTAGACACTTCCTCTCTGTCACTGCTCATTAGATGACGCTTTACTCCATCATCAGCGTGACGATCGCTGCCTCCATCCTCTGTCTGCTCCACATCCTACAGGCAGAGAGAGAAGACGCTGAAGAGCTGGACTTACATAGAGGACAAGAACATGGTGAACCGCTGAAGTTCTCTACCAGCTATAAGAAACAAATCTGGACAAGGAAGTGCATGAATGAGTAATGCTCCACCTCTCCACCCGCTCAGAGGTCAGTGCTGGGTGGAACTGTGGAGGAGGGTTTTACTGTACTGGACTATGACTAACCTACTCACCTGAGTCAAAACAGTACAAACTAAAAATCTGTACTGCCGGTTCTGCACTAGTGACATCAAAGCAGAGTCTCACCAGGGGAACCATTTTGGTTTGTTTTATCACTTTTTTTTTTAATCTTTATGGCTCAACATTGCTTCACTGAGTCAACTGTCTGCCTCACTGTCCATATTAAGATCAGAGGTTTAGATACAATTTAAAATGTAGGGTTATTAGCCTCTGATAGGTCCTTTACAAGATATTAGATATTAATGTGGCTTGGACCTACTGTGAATGGATTGGTGGTTGGGTTGCTGCATTAGTCAGTATTGCACAGTGTTCAGGCACATACTGATTACATAATTTCCAACCATCTTTTTTCATTTCCTTTTAGACATAACATATTTTTTTTTGTTATTTTTCAAACATAAGTGGTAGCAATTACACTCCTTTATTAACTAAACACTTGTAAAATACTAGTTATCAATATGGACACTGTGATTATTAACTAGGAGTTTATAAAGACACATTTTAGATCTAACTGCCTGCAATCAGATACAAAACACTTGATACAGTGAAAATGGAACATTTCAGACTTTTTTTTTTAAACATTACAAGTTTTTGTAGGGATACTCTGCATCCATTTGAAATAAATAGTCCTTTTTGATACTGCCTGAATAGAAGATGAATAAAGAGAGTGAAAAGGACCTGATGGAGTCGCAAAATAGATTGATATTTGAATGTGTCACTTTATTTCTACCCATTCTGTTTAGGTCTACTTGTAGTCAGAGACTTTCTAAAACCTGGATACAGTGTGAAGCATGCAGCTGCATGAGAGTTTTGTCAGTAAACACTTTGCTGGCGCCCTGGGGTGACCTGCTGAAGATAAGTGGATCTCCTGCTGTGAGGAAAGCAACGGAAATCAAATGCTAGTTTTTTCACAAAATTACACACCAAAGCCTTCACAATTAGAGGCCTCTTAGAAAATAACCAATGCTTACAGATTTTAAAGAAAGAACCCATTTTCCACCCAGCATGAATGTATTGCATTATGCAAAGCAAGTTTTTATATACTCTGGAAATTCAGTCAAGAAATCCAAAATATAAATGAGGCGAGCTGTATCTGTCTCCAGAAGTCGGCATGTGCATATTTATTGCCTCCATCCATGCTGGAAAGCAGACACAGACACTATAACCTCATTGCGACTTGGTCTCTCCACTGGAGACACTGTCTCATTGGCTTTCATCAAGGACTGTGGAGGAGAAATGAGTGATAAGGCCAAAGTGAAGACAGCAATCGAGTGTCTGTCACCGCTGATGGCCTTTGAGTGAAAGGCCTTATGATAACAGAGCTGTAGCACAGAACAAAAGACAGAGAGAAGACAAAAAAAAAATACAGTGTGATTGTGAGATAGCCTCTTTGTGGGAGTCTGTTTTCCCAGCAGGTTTCTGGTCAGGGTGACTTGCTGCCATCTGTGTTCACTTGGCCAACCTTGGCACTGCTCCTGGTCTGTGAAGGCCAAGTTAGAACAGCTATTTACATCCAATATCATGAAACTCAACCACTTCTGAAACCTAACCAGCCTGGGAAAGCCCGATCCCCTGCTCATTTTTAAGCGCACATGTAGCTCTCCCTGAAGGATTTGGGGACATTATGCAGTTTTTGTTTCCAAGTGCATCTCCTGGCTCTCTGGACTTTTTTTTTTCCCACCACCGCTTTAAGACCTCCATGGACTGTGTGTGTGCGGAAGTCATGACTTTGGCCAAGCCTACATCCAGGTGCAGGACAGCTCAGAGCTGTATGGAACAGCTCAATTTGTTATTAATGGAGCAAACTTCCAGAGGGGGGTTGAAGCATACACCAGCTGCATTGGAAAGGCTTTTGAGTGAAGCAACAAGGGATAAGAAAAGAATTAACCATAGACTGGTGATAAAATGTGAATATAGCATCTGTGACATCACTCATAAGTTTAGACATTGATGATTCGAAGTTTGGATGAAGTTTGGATTGTGTGCTGTCATCCTGGATGACATCTATATTAAAAAAACGTGAGGCTTTCCAGTGCTGAGATTGCAAAAACAAGTGGCTGAGAGACAGGTGTAAATCAGTCAAACGTGCTTCTGTGACAATTTATGTTAATGCACTTTGACCCTTTTATGATTTAAACTTTATTCTCTATCAAAAATAAGTTATGATTCAATGTTCAGCTGGTACATACTTTGCCTTATTAAGAGCCTTGACAAACAACAAAATGTTTCACATAATTAAATGCAATAAATCATACAATACCAAACATTTGGATAAAGAGAGATATCCCTTTAAATAAACCTGAAATACCGTACCTTAAAAAGAGACATTTTGGATGTAGCAGGCCTCTTGGATGAATGCTCAGGCGTCTCATCAACTGGAAAGAGCACATAGACAGAAAGAGACAAGGGTGAGTATGAAGGCAGCAGCAAGAAGGTGTCTGTTTAACCAGGACAGAGGATTTCATCCACAGTGGAGCCATACATGATCGCTGAAATGACGGTTTAAGACAGATTATGTGTGTATGGTATCCACAACATAATGCGTTGTCTGGTCTGGCACTAACGTTTTGTAAACAGAGAACACAATCGAGCAGAAATTGAACACAAAGGTAAATTTAACAGGCAATTCAATGCGCACGCACGCACGCACGCACGCACGCACGCACGCACGCACACACAGGTCAAGTGGACATTTTCCTCACAGCTTGAAAATTCAAACAGTCAGGAAAACTGACGGGATATAATCTGATTGGCTTCACTCGTGCTTCTAAGGTGTCTTTGGATCAGAAAAGGAAATTAAAGTGTAATATGTGAACCGGCCTCAGGTCCAGACTGAGAAGCCACCAGTGGATTCAGTGAGTCTATCAGTGTGGCATTCAAATACTGACAGTGTGATAGTGTGGCTGTGTTGTATGCGAGAGTACTACATTTACATTTACTTGTGTGTATTTACGTGTGTCTGTGCTTGTGTGTGCGAGAAAAGATAATAATTCCTCATGTGTGTCGTCTAATCAAAACCAGCCATGAGAATATAATAATCTTCTAATCCGAACAAAAGGAAACAATTAAATTTAATGGTATTCCAAAACAACGCAAATTTCTTAAGTCAGCACACTCGACCCCACTCTCCCACTCTAAATCTGTTTTTATTGCCTCGACAATGTAACATTTCAAGCCAAAGTGGCCCCCTCTCCAAAGAAAACAAAAGGAACAAACAAATCCAAATAATGACATGTCTCTGACAAACCCCGCTCCGCTCCGCTGGAAAAAACTGCTCAGTTAAGACCTAATACTCTCGTTGTGATTTATGTTTCCATGCTCCCCTGCTGTCCAGAACTTAGCATGATTTAGTTGGGATGATGAAACATTAAGCACTGCAGACTGCTGATTCCACTCAGACTGTACTCCTTCAGTTCTGACTCCGGTCCAATCTATTTTACATCATCGTCCATCCAACATCCAAGTGAGAGAGAAAAGAGAAACTCAAGAGATGGAAAAACCCCCTCCACTTAAGTTCACCGACTCCTCGGTAAGTGTTTTCATCCACATCATAAGACTGCTAAGCTTTAGCTGCTGACAACCTACTGAACGGGTGTTTGACCTCTTAATAGCCAATAGAGTCTGCACATTTGTACATGCTGAAAAAAAGTCAAGTTCAAACTGTACAATCGACACAATTTGTGTTAGTGCAGCAACTCTAACCCTCCAATAGAGAAATCTAAAAGAGCATTCACTTGAGATGAAGAAACTGCACCTGTCTGCATATGGTCACCTACTGAGTACAGCGGTCATGGAGGAGAAATCGGCTTTCTTTGTAGTATCTTCCTGGTGAGGTCATGATGAGCAGCTGAAATCACTCTGAATGCACTCTGTTTTAATGAATACTTGTGTGACAAAGTGCACTTGTACAGAGTGCAGACACAGTGTGAAACAGTCAGATAGCTAATAGCAGGAGGGTCGGGGGAAACCCTCAACGCGACCATGAGAGGCGTTCTGGCTCAGAGCGCCGTCTCCTCTGCCAGCTTGGACAGGAAGCTCCGTCAGTCCTGTGAATGCGGCCGCCAATGCTCTCACTCTCTCTCTCTCGCTCTGTCACGCACATATTTCTTTTACAGATGAACATTGGCTGTCCTTTGTTTCTCTTTCTGCACCTTTCTGTGTCTGTTTCGCTGCCAAACTGAATAAAATACACCGTGCAAGTGTTGGTTTTGTTCTCTTTTAGTCAGTTATTCCACAAACCATGTTTGATGGATAATCACAGGAGCAAAGGAAATCTCCAGTATTCAGTACTGTTTTGTAATCTGTTCCCAAATATCCCAAGTTCTTGTATCAAGAGACTGGGAATCTGTGATACACCAGGTCTGTCATTAAAAAGTCGATGACAATGTGAGATTAGAGAGATTAGAGAACTGGTTTACACCCAACACAATGGCTTCTATATGACAGTCAGTCCTATGACTCAAGTTTTAGTTCCTTCGCTTGTTTTGATTAGGCTGATTATGATTTAGACCTGGTCAACGTGACTTCCTGACAGACTTAAAAGGGCATAAACGTTTGTTTGCATAGTTGTGCAAGTAAAAAATGTTACACAACACTGCTTCTTATGTCCTGAAATACTGACATACCTGTTGTTTGCTGCTATTTGCTAAAGGTTCCTTGCTATCACCACCATGAATTCCTATCACTGCTCTGTCACTATCTTTTTTTCTTCTTGTGCAATCTAACAGACAGACAGATAGACAGACGGACCGAAAGATAGATAGATAGACAGACTCTCAGGCTGTGGGCTCAGGTGGCTGAATGAATCAGAAAAGCAGCCAGCGGCCCATGTGTGAACTTAACCATTTTCTTCTCTCTATATAGCAGCAGGCTCCAAAATTAGCTCATAATGCTAGCTGGCTGAAACACGCTCCCAGTGTAATTGCATATTGTCAAAAATGTGCACAGAAAGACACACGAGTGTGAGCGCACGCCTCCTACAACCTGATCTTTGAACAAAAACTCTGCAGACACGTGCCAAACATTATCTCCCTCATTTTTTGAGAGAGAAAACCATCGCCTGGGGCGCAACATTAATTTTAAATTAGACAATAAAACACAGCCAAACACATCAGTGGATCTGTTTTTCTTTCACTCCTTCTCAGTGGCAGAGTATTACAAAGAAAACATGCATAAACCAGGTAGGTGATCTGACATCAGCAATGAGCTCAGTGTTCCTATAACACTGAGTAATAGAGATGGCTTGAATGAGTTACAGGACGGAGCAAGTCTGTGGAACGCTATAGGATGTGAGTGCAGTGAAAGTGGAGGGTTCATCTTACCCTCTGGCTCCTCGGTGTCATCAGTTTCCAGCAGCCTACGGGAGAGAGAGGGAGAGAGACAAATGAGGTCACGCTAACATACTGAGGTGATGACAGGATTACGCAGCTGTTACAATCGATGATTACAAGCTTGACAGAAAAATTTGTATATGAAGTCTAAATCGTGCATTATCCAAAAATGCACACTTAAACCACATTTGAAAATAAACAAAACAAATGCAACATTGGCTAGACAGACGGAGAGACACTCACTCTCCCTTGTATGATATTCACCCCACAACATTTACTCTCCCAGTCCCATGTCCTCAGACAGAACAGCGTTGCCTGTGTCGCATCTAGAGATGGCCATTCATCTCTAAGTAATGGGCGTTAAATATGGATGGGGACAGCAGCTGCCTGTGGGCCAGTAGTGATGATGTAACAGGAGAGGAGGGGAGAGGACTGCCTTAAACACAAAAGAGACTCGTGGTGGACATCTGGAAGAGGTCAAAGGTCGTTAAAGACGGGGAATAGCCCCAAGCTCATCTGCCCAAATGAGACTGAGACCAATCAAGTGACTGATACTGGCTAAATAAAGAAGATTCCTTTTTTTAATGTTTTGTTTTTACTTCAAGTGTAAAACATTGAATATGTTTCTTAATGCAAGTTATTTAGCTGTCAAAGACATCATAAATGCCTTAACAATTTAAAAGTAAGTATGGCAATAAGCAGCCCTATGCCATGTAGGAAAAACGAAACTATAACTAAATATCGACTCCAACTCAAGTGTCATTCCAAAAACACAGTTGAAAAGTAATTTTTACTATAATTTGTGGCTCGGGGTTTGGCTACCGCAGAACTGTTGTGTCAGTTTTTGGCTGGTCTGCCTCGGTGCAGCTTTGTGATACTGTGGGAAGTCAGAATATGCCAGACCAAGGTACTTATGATGTGTGAATATGCTGGAGTGGGAACTGCGATGGAAGACAAATTGCTGTAGGTGCAACAATAATGTCAGTGAATGTGATACATGCCGATCTGTGGCTGTGTAATATGCACATGAACTTTAAAATTAACTTATTAGAGTGTCACATTATTTACATAACTCCAGCCACATGGGGGAAAAACTCTACAGAATGCGATATTACCCACTTCAAGCTACTGGGAAGTCTGTTCGTAGACCTCTGCAGACTGCAGTCTTGGTGCCTGAATGCTGGAGGGCTCAGCGACACTCCATCAACCCCACCCACTCTCTGACTGCTGGCTGACAGAGAGGGGCCACACATGTCGGTGCTACGCTCCCATAAAAACTAAGCAGATAAGGAGAGTGGAGTGCAGAGGCTGGACGGGAGGAAAAACAGCAATGCAGTATAGGGGGAAGTCTGAGTTTAAGTTTAACTCTTCAGTATGTAAAATCCATCTTCCTCATTCTCACCCTCCATTAGCTTATGACTTACACACACAGCATGAAGTGACACTACAGAATAAGAGAGTCGAGTGGAGAGGATCACGACTTCACATGGTTAAAAGATTTCAATCTCCTTCTCGCTAATTTGTGTTCTTTACTGTTGGAAAGCTTGGCCCCTCATACTAATGGTACTGTAAATCTGTAACAATTCAGCCTTATAAACAATAATTAGCCCAACTCCCATCCAGTCCTGTTTATTACCCATGGTGTTTGACTAACATCCATGTGCCAGTAGCACAGTTACTGGAATTTACTACACAGTGAGACACAGAGCATCTAACCCCAAAACCCATAAATAAATAAATCTACAAATCAACTCCATTCTTTATTGGATATCTAACATGGATAAATACTAAAACAGTTCCATGAACAGTATTGTGTACAGCTGACTTTAATTTTTCCCCAACTCCCTTTATCTTACTTTTGTAAATTATACTTTTTACTTGTTTTACTTGTTGCTGCTATATGTAAAGCAGCAATATAAGGCTGCGTATGTACAGTTTTCCTGCCACATACTTTTTACAGCAACACCCCCTCCTCCCGCGCAAATTTATTGCAGCTGTTGTTATTGCAGAATCTTATGAAATGTGATGAAGTCACAAATACCTGACTTTACAGAGGTGCAGTCTTGGTGTGTGACCTGTCGGCTGTGTCCAGAAGTGGCCAGACAACGCTGCTTGGTCCAATCACCATTCTGATACTTTGCAGCCAGTGATATTTTGGCAAGTGACAGTGGAATAATGACTGGGATGCAGTGATGACAGACTGAGCTAAGACACTGAGACTAGAAAGACACAGGTTCATTAAGCTCCAGCGCTAATAATCATTAGCAAAATACTGTAGGAGACGATGAGACATTCAGCTTCTCCATTCAGCTGGTGCTGAGCGTCGCTTTCCGTGGTTAAAGTGACAAATGTCGCTGGTGGCACGCCGCATCAGCTGTCGCTAATTAATGTTAATTCTATCAGTCACTTGATGTCAGGGCTGAATTAAACTCGGCTGCTGGAGGTTTGTGTGCTCGCTACATGCTGCTCTTGCATTATTCAAAGATAATTTGTGAGGCAAGAAGCTCCACTCTGTAACACAACAGTGCAACCATAATGAACTTGTTTCTTTAGTTTATAAAAACAGTGAGACATCTGCTTTCTCATAACATCACTGTCATAGTTACAATGAGTGTCTGACAACATAGGCTACTAGAAAGGAGAAATGCACGTATGTCTCTATCTTTAGCTGGAGGTCGCTGTTTGTTGTGATCTGTGTCCAAATCTCACCACGCTAGAAATCTCGTTCTGAAATCTCACGATAACTGCGGCAAAACACCGGTGGGGAATACTGTTACCTGACTGAGGTGAAGAGAGACGACTATGGTTCGTGTGTGCGCATTTCCAAATTGTAGCAACAAAATGTTGGGCTACTCTTCGCGCAGCTTTCACAGACTACCTTACTTCGACACGGACACACTGAAATTATGGCTAGCTGTCCTACAAATGCATGCTGACACTCCTGTCGATGCACTGCGCCGTGCCGACCACAGGGTCTGCAGTGACTTTTCTTGGCCGATACCGATTTCCGGTTTTTAAGGAGGCCTGACCTAGCCTGGCTCTCGCCAGACCCTTGTAGTTCCGCAAAGCTACGCCAGAGGCGCTACGCTCAGCTTCGCACAAGGGTCTGGACTCGAGGCCAATGCAAACTTCTTCCCCGGAGCAAAAAATAATGAACCAATCAGGATCGCCGGGCGGGACTTTCTGAGGTGTGACGTAGCGCTGAAGCGACTGTTTGAGTCAAACAACAATGGCGGCTCGCAGTGAGTGGCTGAAGTAGCACGTCATTCAAGATAACGGACAAGTGGTTTATCCAATCACATACAAGATTTTTTTACAAGGCCCCGCCTTCTGAAATGAATCGCCTATGGAGCAGTCCCAGACCCTTGTGCGGAGCTCAGCGTAGCTTTGCGGAACTACAAGGGTCTGGCGAGAGCCAGGCTAGGCCTGACCTGCCAAAACCGATTTTTCCAATACTGATTTTCTATCTAAGAAATAATTATAATCATACAATAGACACCATATTTATATAACTGCAATTAAAACCACAACTAGTGGTAGGCTATATGATGTTATCATAACCCCCCTTTTCAAGAATAAAACATCACAAATAAGAAATAGAGTGAGAGTTTCAACAGTGCTTACACTTCTGCCCCTCTGTGTGTGTGTGTGTGTGTGTGTGTGTGTGTGTGTGTGTGTGTGTGTGTGTGTGTGTGTGTGTGTGTGTGTGTGTGTGTGTTTGTGTGTGTGTGTGTGTGTGCATCTCTCCCTCTCTAGATTAATAAACACAAATAGGCTACAAACGTACAGTACACACATTGGCCTCACGTATTTGTCAATCGCAGTGTTTTATTTTGAAAATTCACCGGATCCCCTCGTGTTTCTTTGTGTGACTTCCTGCTAAGATTGATGCGATTGCTCGCGGCTCGTGCACAAAATAGACCAGAGGCCGAAACGATCGCTGCAGGACGCGAGCCGGCCGCGGAGGATTAATGAAAATGCCCCCGCTACTCGGAGTAAACACTGATCCTCCACGGCTTACTTTTGACTTGCAAGCATTACAAAGAGCGTGTTTTGGGTCGTCCTGACACACAGTGAAACAAGTCCAACAGAGAAGTTCTCTGGTCCAAATCAGAAACATGTTTTCTTCCTGAGTCTTCTGCTAGTTTTTAGCTTCACTGCTGTTTTGCTCTGGGCGCGTTGAGCTGCTACGCACCGCGGATGCAGGTCAGTTTGATCGGCCGAAAACCGGAAGTTACGACAGTGACCGGCCGGTCACTGATTGGGGCCGATTGGATATAAAACCGGCTTTTTTAATCGGCGGCCGATTGATCAGTGCATCTCTAGCAGTGACCACTTTGACCGGGATGACTACTGCCAGTCAATGAAGGGACACGCTAAAGGTGGAGACATACGTTCATTTCTCCTTTCTAGTATGTTGACGGACACTCATTGTAACTATCTGAGCCTGTCGGTGTGGGCTGCAGGCTGCCTGCCCTGCTCAATACTGGAGCCACCTCAATAATTGTATTATCCATCACTCACGTATACAGAAAAACATATGAAAACAGGGCCCAGGTTAACAGATGAATATTTAGTGATAGTTGTAAATGTCCAAGTGAAGTGTTTTTGGAATGTCACTCTTCAACTGGGGCTTTATGCGGGGAGGATTCCTGTCTGTGTCAGATAAACCTGTTGATGGACAGCTTTCATTATCGCTGGGACAGCTCAGTTCCAGTTTCCTTCATGCTATTTCTGTAACAGACCCACACAAACATGCTGCCTAACAAGGCTCGGTGAATATCTGCAAAGCTCTAATCATGTAGTACGTGCAAGTTTGCCAAGAATCAGGGGATACACTGTCCTGACATTCAGAATGAGACTGTAAGGATACAATACAGATAACACATATTACCTCTATAGCTTCTATACAGTTCCTCTTTAAAATACTACTTGTGTCTGTACAGAAGACTGTGCACAGCTGGAATGTGACATCCAGAAAACCTCATAACAGAACTGTCAAGATTAGTAGCTAACGTGACAGACATAGGAGACAAACACATCAACACGTCAGCCCGTCTTTGTGCTCTCTGTAATTAAAAGTGTCTTCCATATCTTTGTGTGGGACTTCACTCTGTATTTTGCCAAATATTCTTTTCTCTGTGGTGTAAACCGATGCTGTAAGAAAACAGCTCCCTTCCCATTGCACAACTTTATTTAAACTTCCCCTATAGCCACAAATAAGCACAAACTTGGTGTTTGAAAAGATTTACGATCTGGATTCATTTCACCGCACATTTTTTTTAACACTTAAACACATCCTGACACAGACATGACTATATGCAACAACAACAAAAACCAGCTCTTTATTAAACTAACTCGGCTTAGCCATGAGAGATGATCGGCCAGGATCTGATGAAGCTTGTCATTCTGCACGTACTGGATTTCTTCTGAAAGTCAGAACACAAGACATGTCTTATAAAGTAATTGGTTCTAACAAGCCATCAATCACAGTGATTTAGATATCTTGCTTCATTAAGCACGGGGCATGAAAACTTGGCAAAGCTCAACTTCCCCCAGCCCCCGCAAGTCCAAACTCTGAAATTATCTTCAAGCCCTGTCCACCTCAGTTCTTCTCTCCCTATTGTCGCTCCCTCAGGCTGTTTTTCTAGAGACAAGAGCAGACAAGTCCGACTATGCGCAAACAGCAGAATCTCCAGCTTGATTACAGCTCAAACATCCCCTGACCCACGACTGTACATGTCTTACTCCATCTATGCACAGTTCTCAGAGAAGCAGCCCTGGCAACAACTGAGAAAGCTCGTAAGTCTTCTGAGTCATCCTGACAATACCAGTTTGTTATTCCCAAATGTGCTAAACAAGTGAGATCCCCCAGATGACTGTAAAGTGAACCAAAACAAGCACCGTGCATGTCGTCGCTGCAAAGCATACCATGGCAGAATAAATGTGGCAGTTCCCTGCCGTGCACGCATGGCCAATTTTGGAAATGTTAGCAGCCGTGTTTACCTCAAACAGCAGATAGCACTAAGTGGTCTCCAAACGGAGAGACTTATTGCCTCCTCTCCACTCATTAGGAGGCAGCAGACTATTTCACAATAATCCAATAGATGTCTTTAAGAGCTGCAAATCTTCTCTAAATCAAGGAAGAACCTGAGAAAGAGCTACAGTACCTGGTCCAGTTGTGGGGATCTGAGAACTGTACTCCAAGTTTCTGCAGATTTACCAGTAAACTGTGTAAATCTTCTGCACGGCTATTCAGCACACTGTGCATACTTATTAAATGGGTATTATCCAATAAGCATGCAGAACACTAGAGCTAGATCTTGAAAAAAAACTAAAACTTTGATCATAACATCTACTGTATACTGTGTCTTCTGCTGAGATGTCAGCCTGGGCCTCTTGCACTAGCTTTAAGAGTCTCTATGCCCGGTCAGCTTAGTGTTTAATTTCTGTGGCCAAGTTTATATCACGCTGAGAACAACAGTGTTACTGGTCTTGACCAAACAACCAGTAGGAGGAGTGTGCTTTTGTTTAAACTCATGACAATGTGAATAAACTCACCTGGAATGAGAGGTTGCCTTTGTGGAGGAGACTGCTTCTGTTTTGGAAGATAAAATTGCATCTGTTTTGAGGTTTTGACTGGTCGCCTCTTTTTCACCATCAGTTTGCTCAGCAGGTTCAAAGGATTTATTTCGGGCTCCCCTCCTGCTATATGTTGGCTCTGCTCCATTATCCTCATACTTTTCCTTCTCCTTGGTCGCTGAAGAGACTGTTTCGGATGTGTCAGCAATTTTCCTGTCTCTGCGGACGTATTTGGAGGTGAATTCTTCCGTGTTGCCATAGCGCTCGGCAAGCTCCCTCCTCCTCTCTGCTTTGTAGCGGGCGATTCGCTCGGCCTTGGTCTCCAAGCTCGAGCTCTGCAAGGTGTCTATTCCATCCATGATTCAGTTCGCTGCAGATAAAGTGATTAAGATTCAAATTTGCGTCTTCAACTCGTGGTGTCCAACTTTCTTGTAGATCTTCCTGGAGGGTGATGTCTCACTCCATAAACAATCACCTCAGAGCTGCAAACAAGAAAGAAAGAAATACATCATTAGTTTGTTATGATTCTGAAGAACAATTTCAGAAGACTGGCTCTGTAAAACTGTGTAGAACCAGATGTACTGAGACATTTACTTCTCCAGCTTTCAGAGGAAACTGCCTTAAATGTAGAGCTCTGAGCCAAGCTCTGCCCTGCCCCAGCTAACCCAAACCCCCCCCCCTGCGAGGATGATGTCAGCCAGCTCTGCACAAAGACAGCCGACCACCACAGTGAGACTCTCATATAACCTCTGTTCCATTGACTCACACGAGGCCGGCTTGGGAAGAGGGAGGAGGAAGTGAGAGAAAGTGAGAAACACACATCAAATAACATCTTCATCCCATTTTATTCCCCACTTAGTCGAGGCTTTGTGCCTGGGCTAATCACCTCTCTCCAACATTATCCCACCCCATAATGACTCTCTATTTACTACAAACACGGTGCATGAGAAACTCTAAATTGCCTGGGTGTGAATGTTCTGTCTCTATCTGTGTGTCTTCTCCAGTGTGTGGTGCAGCCCTCCAAGCTCTTTGTCGCTGCAAAGGAAAATCCAGTAAACATCTTTCCATCCCTCGCACAATAAAACACTCTTCTGTTTAATAACTTTTCACTTTTCAATACCAAGTGTGTTAAATTTAGGAGGTAAAAATTAGGAGGCTGAGTTGAGCTCATTTTGTTCCATTAAGTATTCACAGAGCAGAAAACCACACATGGCTCAGATGCATTGCTTTGAAAAGTGCACTTATGTAAATGCATCAGCAGCTGACAGCAGCCATGAAAATTGTGTGTGCGCACGTTCCGACCGCTCCACGCCGAGCACAGAGGCTTTTCCTCCAACATTTTTCACAGCACAAGTATGCTTACGATGCTTCGGGGCCTCTGTGTGAAGAAAGCCAAACTGAAGAGAAAGGAGGTGAATAAAAATGAGGTATATTTATGTTAGAGAAGGTGCGGGGGTTAATGTAGCCCCCTGTTTTCCATTACATGACAGGGCATAAGTTAATTCAGCACCCTGTTACTCACATTTATAGTCAGGGAACACAGGGAAAATATACAAGAGGGTGCTTTGTCTGCTAAGTGTTAGCAATAAAGAGTCAAGAACAAAGAAGGAAAATGAGGAATGGGTCAAGAGGCAAGAAGGGACCAGAGGTGAGAATGCCCCTTTTCATAAGAGTCTTTTCTGTAATTATATCAAGCATGAAAAAAATCTCAAATGCATCTGTCTGACCCTTGACCACCTGCTGGGCTGTAAAACCAGCTCAGAATTAGACTCTTGGTCCACTTAAAAATTACTGCTTTGACATATTACACAGGAAATCAGTGTATGTGTGAGTGTGTTAAGTGGGTGTGTGTGTGTGTGTGTGTGTGTGTGTGTGTGTGTGTGTGTGTGTGTGTGTGTGTGTGTGTGTGTGTGTGTGTGTGTGTGTGTGTGTGTGTGTGTTTAAGTCTTCACCTTGACCCTCTCCTCACCTTACATAACAGCGCTTGGCTAAACAGTTAAGAGACCACATACTATAGTGCCTCCCTTGTGTATATTTAAATGCAGTTTAACAATAAACTGCTCAACAATTACATGTTGTCTGGTCCTTGTTAGATGTCTACCACACCTCCACTGTGGGAAAATGTATGCTCTAACGATGTAGGGAAAAGAAAATCACCATCTGTTGGTTAAATTAACAAATCAGCACACTTCATTTCCATTCCTGTCAGTCCACAGACCGAGCATCCAGCCAATGAAACAGCCAGAACAAAACCTAGAACCGATTCTAGGAAAGTAACCAGGATCAGATGAGGCTAAAGCTTTATAAAACGGAGTTTACTGCATAATACAGGAACCAAATGGCCTATTAAACAGGCAAGCCAAATCAACTGGTAGTGGTAAATCAATGGTACCCAGCCTCGAGCCTTCAGGAGCTCCACGGCTTGATAAGAAAAGGATGCTACAGGAGATATATTACATATCTGCTCCAGGGTTAGGGCTGGTGAAACATTTCAGACTGAGGCTCGTTTTGGTTTTGAAGTCCATGAAATATTATGTTAAAATGTACATAACTAAAAATGAGGCTGCAGTAAATTGTGATGCTCCTTGGCCTATCTTTGGCAAAGAGCCATTTTCTTCATCAAATGCATTTCAAAAACTGAGTGTCACTCCGATGCCTGTGTGAATTGCCTTATGAAGGCAAAACGGTCCTCAGTTTGGATGTTGATTTCAGGACTGTGCACAAGCTTACATAATTCACCTAGGTCAGTACCTATAAAAGGAGTGCTAAACAGTATGCTAAAGCTGGTCCATAGAGACCCAGCACAACTAGGCTGCTTTGTTTGGAAGCTGCCTCTGTTATTTCAACAAGGGGGACTGAAAACACAGTTGTGAGTCATACTTTAAAAATCATCATCATCCCTATCAGCAAATATGAACTCACCCATGTGTATTTGTTTTGGTGGGCGATTTCCAAAGCCACAATAGCCAGAGGTGCCATTACCTATTTATGGTTATTTCTGCAGATATACAGACAAGTGGAGGCAGGGAGAAAAATGCAGGACCAAAAAACAAAGAGAGATCTGAAGAAGATCAAATGTGCACTGCAAGTACAGACTCAGTATATGATAATAAAGGTGGTTTGAAGGAGAAAATGTAGTTGTTCCCATTCGTATTAGACTGAAATGGATAAGCAAGCTTGTTTGGCCTCAGAGTCACATTTACCACAACTGAGAGTTTGTTGATGATGAGCAGAATTTGAGAAAACATCTGAGCACACACATTTGCTCTTGTTTCATTGACGACAGTGCATTATTCTTGCTCAGTATGCAGTTATACCCGTCCGACTTGTCAATTCATGTGGCCGATATTATTATGTTACTCCTCCAGGGCATGTAAACAAACTGAGTCCTTCGTTTCCAATCTCTGGAGTGCCGTCTGACCTTCTGTTGCCCGTTGGGAGTTCATACCGGCTACGAGAGGAAGATCTGTCTCAACAAAGGCCAAATGTGTCGCTTCCTGACCGTGCCCCATATCCTTCTTCATAAAACTCCATTAATCAGGAAATGTTACTCATAAACCTGGCAAGTGTCCAAGAGTCTCTTGAGAGAGGGGATGGGTAAGGGCAGCGAGGAAAAAAAAAAACTTTGAATGGGTCCATAAGCCACACATCCCCTCTCTGCATGCAACAACAGTATCAGATTTACTATCATCATTTCCTCTTATAAGGCTAAGTGCTCCGTGGCAGTCACATCCTTAAATATTTATTTCTCTACAAGGAGCGCCAGTGATTATAAGCAGTTACTTTAGATTACATAATATCTGTTTAAGGGCCTACTAACGGTTGCGATATACCACAAATGCAGAAGTTTCAACACCCACATCAGTTCAAACTAAGATGAGTTGAAATGTGAGGGGAGTTTTCAAGTTTATCCATGTCCATCAATCCAGCCGTTTCCAACTTTTCTGGTCTCCCCAAAGCATTTCAATAGTTTTAGTGAAGTTTTTCAGCCATGCATGCATTTCTTTTAGCAGTTTAGACCATTATTCTTGCTTGTTTCCCAGTTGCTACCTACACCGACATCACAACGAAGTGTTAGGATACAGCAGAGTCAACATGTAGGCTTTGCTTAACAAAACTTTCCATTTACCACTTGACAACTGCAGAAGCACCCATGGTTGGGAACGACTGTCTGTAGTTTAACAGCATGATAGTGTTCTTACACTGCAGAGAGGTGAGGACTTGAAGAATAACCTTGAAACATAGGAAGCCCAGTGGAGAAAGAAGGCTCTCTAAATATACCATCTGATAAGTCTTGCTATGCCAACACAAAGTTCTATCAACATCCTTCTGCAACTGGCACAAAGCAGCTCTAAAAGCCTAGCGCAAAGTGTTGTTGCTCAATAGGAAATGCTGAAGCACCTGAAAAAGAAATCTAATGATTTCATTCTTACTCACAACCTACTGATCTCATTACAATGGGAACCGTATGGGGAAAGAATACCTGTCACACAGATCCTTATGGGAGCACATGCATACACTTTGAGTCACTGATTCGTTCCGAGACAAGAGCCTGCCAAAAAGCTGCCTCAGAGGCAAAGGCTGACCTGTAGCCCACCAGTGTGTATTTTTTCAGAAATCACATGTCCACACAAGAGGACAGAGCAGGAATGCAGGCTACACCCTGCTTATAAACAGTGGATTTGCATGGGAAAGGTAGGGAATCTTGACTGTATAAAAAACAAAAAAGAAAACAGGACACCAGGGGCTTCCTCATAAAGTGAGACAAACTGAAGCTTAAAGAGTCAAGGTGATACCATGGTGACTTCATTGCCTTAAGGACCAAGCTATGTGCACTGACACTGTGTTTAGCAAACATTTGAAAAGGACAGACAGTCTGCCTTCTAGTTTAACCACCAAACCCACAGCTCTCTGTAAGTCATCAATTTAATGACTGGGGTCACAGTGCTAATGGAAGATCTAGAGTTGGAAACCAACAAACTAGTGTGCAAATGTGCCGGCATTTTTCAGTTTTATTTCTGTTCAGCTGCATTGCGTCAGACTGCGTCGTTTGTATCAACTCGGAGCGTTACACCTGAAGCTGCTGGCATTTTGACATCTCTCAATAAAGCTGTAGTCACAATTGGAAAGGACACTACATGAGATATCTGTTCAGCTGCAACTATTATGACAACATTTTGCCACTGGAAACCTTTAGGAATCCACATAAAGAAACCACAAGCATCAGAGAGACTTTAAAGACATCCATTTTCCTTTGCTGTACCAGAAAAACAGAGGAGGCAGTTAAAGATATAGCCAACTGCTGACACACATTCTTCCTGAGGGAAGAAGGTGGAGAGTGGAAACTTTGCTCCACAGAGAAAACCAGGTGCCAGTGTAAAAACAGACTGCCGGTTCTTCAGCTGGTGCAGCTCTGAAAAAAGTCCAGCCAAGGTCAGGAAGCATAAAGGATCAAAACAAAAGATGGAAGTATCAAGTGCTTTCCAGTGAAGAGGTAACAATTTCACTGCACAGGATATCTGAGCAACTTCCTTGCTTTGAGGTTTAGTCACATAATGACTATGCCAAATCTCTGTGCTCAGGGGGCCACGATAAAAAAATCTTATTTATGGATACATGAAAGTCAAATCTTACCTTTATTCTGTTCACTAAGTATCCAGTAAAGGCGACCCACCATCAGAATCCTGTCAGGACGGCTTGTGTCCTGTCATCTGCACAGCATACAGCATCTTTATCTGCACGAGTGTGTATTACTACAACTAGGTCATGTGATCATCCATTGAAATCAGATAGGCCTGAGCATGGGTCACCAGCGCCTAATCCAATAACTCCATACTGGACATTGCGAGTCAGCTTCTCGCCGATACAACCAAACAAAAAACAGCTGGGGTGGCGGGGTGGGGGTCGTGGCGTGGGTGTGTCGCCCATTTAACTGAGCCACCCTCACACAACAATTAACCACATACTGAGTGGTCGATGTGTTTCTCATTAAAAAGCAATCTTTCAGCATTTAAGGCTTCAGCATCACGTTTTAATTGCATCTGTAGAAGCCCGCGACACTTCATCCTGTTGAAACGGCCCCCCACTTCCACAGAACTTCAAAGGGCGATTCTGACAGGAGGGGTGTGTTGGTCTAATATGGCAAAAGGCCTTTTTTCACATGACTCAAATCTTCCCCCGGCTTTCGGCTGTCAGGACAAGGAAAAATGGGGGGGGGGGGGGGAGAGGAAAAGCATTATAGAGGGTGGTGGATACAAAAAAGAAACGGCAAGGATGAAAAGAGTCCAGAAGCAAAGAGGAGTGGGCACAACAAGAGGACTGAGAGAGCTGCAGAGGTCAGAGCAAATGGGGGGGGGGGGTAGAGGAGAGGAGATGGAAAGGAGGAAGGAGAGAATGGGCTTTTGTGGGGGGTGGATGTGATGGCTTTGTGGGGCATGTGTCTCCACGGTGCCATGGGGCCCCAGTCTGGTGGTACGGGGGCGGAGGGAGGACAAGATCTGCTGCTGGACGAGGAGGAGGAGGAGGAGGAGGAGGACAACGACGACGAGGGGGGGGGGGGGGCAAAAAACAGGGTCGAACGAAGACTAATCCATCTCTCCCTCTCCCTCCCTCTCTGTCTCCCCTCTCTTTCTCACATAGACACAAAGTCCCTCAAATCCCTTTTACCAGAAGTCCTGCTGACTGTAGCCAGTCACCCGAGAGCCAGTTGACATAACACCCCCCTGGGTACTCATGCCTGCACTCTGCTTTGCCTTAGTAACTGACACTGTAAAAACTGTACTGACCTGCTGGAGGGGCAGAGCTAGGATTGCCACCAGGCAAAGGAAAGAGAATTCCCCTCCTTGAAATCTTGGACAAGGGGGACAGCTTGTCATTCAGTCTCAACAAAGCTGTGAGATTAAAGACAGACGAGACGAGCATGTCTGTATTTCCCTCTGTTTATTTTTTTCATTCACAAGCTCACTCTTTGTCCCAGACTTCCGGCTTTCTGTTTGCCATATTCAAAGGACCCATTAAATGTGACGTATGGGAAAGCAAACAAGCAAATTCACACAGAAACATACACACATACACACTGCAGTCTGATGTGACTCACAACTGAAGAATTGTGAAAACAGGGCAACAGGAATATACACACTGGCTCTCCAGCAGGGCTGCAATCATGGAAGCATGAGTGGTGGGTAGGAAGGGTGGGGTTTATGAGGCTTTATGTGGATCGGAGTGGCGGGGGGGTGAGCATGCATCGACCCTCACAATGTGCTAAACTGGATTCTTTTCAAAGAGCTAATGTGAGCCAGAAACAAACACGCACACAGGTTGTTTTTATGAGACAGATATACTGTAGTAGCTGCAGTTAAAGCACCTACCTTCATACCGGTCGCTACTCTTGTTGTGCGCTAACATACGGAAAGAATTGCCTCGCTGCAGCAACACAAGTGTGTACAATTTGCCAGATTTTGGTCGAAAAGACGCATGTGCATCCATCAGAATACACAAGGGATAGTGTGTGAAGTTGAAAATGGATGTTTGGTTTAATTGCTTCTTCCTCTTCCATTTTTACTTCCAGCATTTATGGTACAAGTTCAGGTACATCAGATTTGCATACACATGGAACACGTATGACATTAGAAGTTTCCAGGAAGAAGGAAATCAGCATAGATACAGTACATAAAAATATACATTATGATAAGCATGGCCGTGTTATATTTCAAAGTACTGGTGAATATGTATATCTCCTACTTCAGTGGTGTCTACTCTACTGTCATTCTTGCTCAGAGCAACTACAGAGCTGTGTCGCCCTACAAACCCTCTAATGCGATTTTTCTGCCTGTCAACAACTTATCAACATGGTCCTCGTCACCGTCCCCATACAGACAAGACCGAACAGAGAGAGAGGGCGACATGAGGAGGAGGAGGAGGGGTGGGATCAGCGGGGTGGAAGAATGTCTCGACCAGAGAATCCTGCTGGCAGGGGTTTCTCTCCTCCGGCTCTGTGGTGTCCACTGTGTGGAGCAGACACCATCTGGCCAGCTGGAATGCTACCGAGCAGGGGGTGGACGGGTTGAGGGGTCTCCCATCTTGGATGTGGGGGGGGGGGGATGGGTTATGGCTGAGAGATGGAGTATTAACAGTAGTGGTGCTTACCGCTAAGCCAGACGACGAAAATGCTTTAAGTGAAAAAAGAAACAACGACAAACGGCAACGACAACACAAGTCTGAGGCCACTGGGAATGTTGGCCTTTACTATGTCCTGTAAACACATGAAAATGTATATTATGATTATTTAACAATAATTACCCAACCTGCTGCTTAATTACGCGCACAGATATCAGGTCAAGGTGTGCACTGCCACTTCATATGTTATTATGGGAACAGAAAAACACAGGATATCTAAGTGAGCTTTGAAGGTGTGGTAAGCAAGTGTTCTTACCTTTCAGCCTTGTTTCCAGTCTTTCCACTAAGCTTAACTAACTGGTTGCTGCTGGTTGACAACTGATATAACAAACATTAGGGTGCCATCAATCTTCTGATCTAATTTTGAAAGAAAGCAAATATGCAAATGTCTATTGCCTTATGATCAGTGTTTATGTGAAGTGTGCAGAGAATGATGACGGGTGGCTGTTTTGCAGCTGATGTTGCAGGTGACTAATTTAAGTTTCCCTTAGGGAAAAAGAAACAAACCTTTGTCCTTCACCAATATTCACATGGAGTCAGATATTAAATATAACTACTTCTTTAAATTCAGTGAAACCGATGTTTTATGACACTATAGCTGGCTGACAGACTGCACATATAATCTAATGGTAATAAATAAAGCTGAGACTAAGATGGAAAAAGGGAAGCATTATTTGGATTTGCAGCAACCCTAAATCCCCCTCCTCCAATTTACATTAACATTTCAAACACAATGTCTGCATATGGTTTACCAGATACATTTGTGTTGCATGTTTTATTAATGGACGTTTCATGGCAACATCTGTCACTCACATGGATACAAAAGCAATAAAACCCTGGTTGACATGCACACAGAGGGCTTCACATAAACCCACTTTCTTACTTTTTTTCTGAACAAAGGTTCACAACAACACCCTCACTTATTTTAGTCCGGCTTTGTTTTTAGTTGACGGTGGTGTCAGATGAAATTGAGCTCTGGCACAGAACTAAAACAAAGTCAAATGTAGTATGGAGAGAGGCCTTGCGCCGCCCCTACGCATGGAAACTATTATGCATGCACAAATCAAATGAAAGTCTGAAGTATAACCATATGTTTATGTGCCATTCAAATATTACACTGGTGAAAGACGTCACAGAGCCTTCGCCGCGCAGCCAGTTACTGACCAAATACAGTTAGCGTCCTGGTGTCGAAGCTGGAAGCGGTCCACCCTAACTGCTAGCCCAGTTTATAAATATGTCTTAGTGGAGATTAGCCTGAGGGTAACCCCAAGCACTCCTCCCTGTGGACTTCCTATTGCTCACATTGTCACATCCCTTCTGCTTTATATAAATATTTGTACTGGAGAACTTCTCTGCTGTGCAGTCCACATTAAACCCAAGTGAGAGCTGAGGAGAGAGGATGGGTCATGGGGGGATGGGGGTGGATCTTGTCTGTCTTTTTTTGCAGCCAGGTTTTGGAGTTCAGCTTCTGCCTGTTACTTAACTATTAAGTAACAGAGTTATACTGTGTGTTACTGTCTGTGTAGCTCAAGAATTGCTCATAATACATAAATCTCACTCACCATTTAAAACGCCGTAACTCTATTAAAATAATACGCTGTCTTCATTTCTCAAGCGCCTGAATAGCTTAGTATTTCAATGTAGAAAACCCTTACACAAGAGCCCACACTTTCAAGTGGTTCTTAAGCCTCCTTCATATTATTAATACAGTGAGGTCACACATACAAGCAGGAAAAAAGAGCCCTGAGAGGCTTCTGTGGCAATTTCTCTCATTCTTACAAAGTGCAGAGGAACATAATACCAGAAGCTCAAATAAAGTCAATTCACTTCAAAGGTAGGCTATATCTAGGTATCTTTCAGCCATCAAAACAGACATAAAAAATAGTTAGCTGCTAATTTCAGACTAAACTGAGACAATCCAGGTGCACAAGTGTACTTAGTTTGGCCCTCTCTCTTTTAAAGGCTTGTTAAAAGCCTTAATTACCCATATAAATCTAAGCACCAATCCTAATTTAACAAGTGTGTGTGTTTTTTTTTTTTTACATCCCTTCAATTACTTTTCAGCTGAACAACACCCTGTGGGAGGTACATTCACTCAGTGCACAAAACATCTTTCACCTTTCTGGCAGCATGCTGGCAAAGCAGCAGCACAATATACAAAATAAAGGCCTAATGGGAAACCATTAACTGCTCTAAAGCTTTATAATGAGACTCCCTGACAGCTCCCCAAAATGAGCCATAAGCCACCAAACAAGACAGCAAGAAAAGCTTAGTCACAGTTTTTGATGGTCAAGCCAATCAGAACTTAAATGTTATCAATTGAGATCAAAGACATTCTTTATGATAAAAGTGTGCTTTCTTCCACCTCTAAACTTTCAGCTTTACTTTGAAATGCTGCATATTCTTTGCACCTTATTGAAGTGCAAGGTTACACTATTACTATTATTATTTTTGCAATGTAGTTGTTATAGTCAATTTTGTACTGTCTCTATTGTCAATGAATGAGTCATGTTTCTTGGTTGTAACTTGTATTCTTGTTAAATAAACATTGATCACAAAAAGAAATGCTGCATATTCTAGGAAAAGGGCAGCCCAGGAGTGGTTACTTATCCAGGAATTGAAACTTGATAAACGGTTGCATTGCAAAGAAAATTTTAAAAAAAGAAACAACTTTATGTTCCAGTACAGAAGAAGACAAGTCCCTGCAACAGGAGCCCTCATAAACACAACAGCACACTCCTCCACTCAACAAAAGCATTGAGTAACAAGATCCCTGCAGGGACAACACAGCACCCCCTCCAGACTCTCTCACACACACACACACGGAGTTCAGGTGAATGACAACACTTACCACAAGCATACAACTCTCACTTCTGCTTTTACAACAATGGATTTGTCTGTGTCTTTGTTTGGGTGGAGGGTGGTGTGACGAGGGGGGTGGGGGGGGTTCCTTTAACGTGGTCCAAAGAAAAGGCAGGTAAAGAGCAGCAGGACTGCGTAGGTGGGGGAGAAAATGAAACATGACAAGAGCCACTCCCTGCTCCAGCTCCAGCTGCTTAGCACAGGCTGGAAACCGACTGCACTTTGTCCATCAGCTTTCTGTCACTGCCCCCCCCCCCTCCCCCCAACTCCACAACACTGACGCAAAGCAGCATGCTCTGTTATTAATGAGCTGCAGAGTAACACAAACATGTGCTCTCCTAAAAGACATAGCATATCTCATCACAGCATACAACAAAGCATGCAATGCATTTTTTTTTTGTCTTGCTCAACATCAGCTGGCTGGAAGGGTTTGGGAAGCCTGTTATGACATAGCAGGAAAATTACAGTCTGGCAAACCCTAAAAAAGAAACATAGCCTTCAGATATGAAGCTTTCACTGAGTTTCATTATATTCAGCAATTGAGAGAAAAGCAGCAAAAGAAAAAAACTACCTCTAAAATGCTTGCCAGTGCAAAGCCAAAATCAAATTAAGTATGTTTTGAGTGGAACAGGTAGGTATGGCCAAAGTGGAACACATTTAGAAACGGCACATTTTACAGATAATGAACCAAAGATGACATAATTCTTCAGGATTTTTGCAAAGAAAGACTGGAATTCACCGGCTGGTGGCAGGTGCTGAGAGCCATGGCCAATGGAAAACATAAGAGAATGACTGCTGAAAGACATGCACACTGTACAAACACAGGCTACACCTCACAAAGAGCACAGTCACCATACTCTGAAAAGAAATCAAACAGGTCTCATCCACCTCAGTGTACACAGCATTCGGGCAGTGTGCCAGTATTTGCATAGCCATATTAGTTTGACACAGATAAACACGACTTTGATTCCAAACTACTTTCAGCCAAGTGTAATAACACAGTTCTGTAGCGACTTTAGTGTCAATTAAACAAGGCAATGTAGCATGCACTTTGTAATAGTTAAGCTTCAGCCTTCTCAGACCATTTTATCACTTTGTTTTCACAGGTGGTTTTTGCACAACACAGCCCTGAATACTCACTCCTCTCTTGACAGCTGTTTGCTGAGGCTTTCGCCTTTGGTTGTAGGAGGAGTGCAGGCAAGTCACTCAAGTAGTCTGTTTACCAGTCTACTAAAGTAAGATAGTGGGGCAAATGGGGAAAAAAACAGCTGACTGGGGAACTATTTCAGCACAAAAACAAATACGTTAAATAATAAAATCGGAGTTTTGAGTATTGCATGGCATATCCTTAGCAAAACAAGCATGCATAGCAAGAAGGTGCTTTCAAGTGCAATAGTAAACAGCAGAAAACTGAGTAGCGTTGAATGAAAAGTTACTTCCAGTGCCCGCTGTGTGCCGACTGTGAGAACCAGACTTGGTTAAGGAAGGAAACCACGCTGACTAATGTAATGACAGTAGCTGTGAGGGTGTGTGTGTGTGTGTGTGTGTGTGTGTGTGTGTGTGTGTGTGTGTGTGTGTGTGTGTGTGTGTGTGTGTGTGTGTGTGTGTGTGTGTGTGAGAGATGCGTTTCGACACATAACTGCGCACGTAACGTTTAGTAAGCGATAAACCCACAGTGACTGATGAGCATTTCCTCATTCACCTCCACCAAAATGCTTTAAATGGGTCACAGGAAGCTTTCAGTCTGTGCTAATCAACGTGAGTTAGATCCCGTATCAACACGGTTACCACAAAAAGATAAAACATAATGTAAGATAACATACCTGCAGGTCCTAATAGAGGTGTGCTCGTTAGGAGTCCGCTGAGGTGCTGTAACGAGTTTCGCAGTTTGTAAAAACAGCTGTTATCAACTTTAACCGCTGTGTTTTGGTTAGACGCTGAAGTTAAGCTAACTTAACGTCAACCTGAGCACGTCGCGGTAAGTGTCGGCTGTTCAAGTTACGAGTCCTCCTCGACGAGAATGAAAGAGAAATGCAAATAAATAGACTATTGTCCTCTATACAAAACAGTCGGGCACCCTCCACCGAAACTAAGGGGGGACAGCCGGGGCTCCGTCCTGCCCAGCCAGGGTACACAAGTTGGAAGAGACGAGCCGCTGCCGCTGCTGCTGCAGCTCTGGAGAAACTTCAAACTTAAAATGTTCCCTCGCTTCTGATTGGTCCAAACCCACTGCTGCGTTCACGTGCTTCTGGTAAACGCCCCCTCTCATTGTGGGGTCGTGTATTTTTGTCATGGACTATATATTTATAGGCCTAAATACAAAAAAGTCACTTTCCCTCATGAAACGGTTACTTACTCCTTTTTTATTTGGAAAAATAGCATAAGACTGGTGCATGAGACAAAAAGATACTTCCTATTTTCAGAAGAATTACCCAAACTCACCCCACCCAAACAGACACAACCAAGCCAGTAATTTGAATGCAACGTACAGTGTAAAAAAGAAAAGAAAAAAAGTGTATTACAGTAATCAATATTTAGGCTATTGGTGGATGAGCGGATTTTAATAGTTTTTTGTAATAAGGATGGCCCATTTTAAAGGATCACTACATACAGGCACTTGGTAGCTTGAATTACCCCAAGGATTAAAAGCCTAAAGTCTTTTCACCCATTAAAATATATTCTAATTCATTTATTGAATTTTGAATTAGTGATTTGAATCAGCAGAGTGTAATCAAATAAGCTTAGTGAAACATTACAATACTTGCCTCTGAGCACAGCCTAACACTGAAACTAATAGTCACTAAGTAGAGTAAAAATACTTCAAAGTTTTACTTACATACACAGTTGGGTAGAAAATGTTGTTATTTGTGATCCACTGCTGTTTACTGCTATTGCACTTCAATTCAGAGGAGAACACAAAAACATATTGTAATGCTGCATTATTTTTCATGCATTAGTGCAGCATACCACTGCTACTATTGCAGGTGATGTCTGCATCTTCATCACCTCTGTAGCTGCTCACAATGAAAAGGTCCATGATAATGTTGCAGCGCCTCCTGCTGCTCACATTTTGACAATGTAGGCTTGTTCCTCATGGTTTGCATAGTCAAAAGCAAAGAAAATACTGATTTAAATGCTGCAGCGTGACTTTCAGTTTGTTTTTCCTTTTTTGCTTTATACAGTGGGAGCCTGTATACTGGATTTACAAAGGCATACTGTAAATGACTAAATAGCAGTTTCCTTGGTTCATATACTGTGGCTTTGTTTATGAATTGCCTGAGGGGTTATACTCATGGGAACTGAGCTTTCATAGCAATCTTAAATCAATTTTATGTCATGATGACTTTGATTTAACTTAATTGCATTTCCGTCTGACATGATCTGTCTGCTGCGTGTACTGTACACTGACATTGGATTCTATGGGCGTGTGTGTGTGTGTGTGTGTGTGTGTGTGTGCATGTGTGTGCAGTAGTCTCTGGGGATTTCAACAATCACACAGTTGCGAGTTACAATTTAAAAATTTGATGAGGACACAGTCATTAATCATTCCTACACTCACATGTAAGAACAAACATGCACGTGCACACACACATGAGAGCAATTTCTGAACTGTATGAATTTGTTTACTCAGTTTTTCATTATGTCATAAATAATATTTTTCTAATCCAAAAGTGTTTAACCCAGTGAGTAACTGACAGCTAAATGATGAACGAATTGGCAAGTGGATTTTCATTTTTATTTTTTCATTTCTTTCATAGATTTGTGAGTGTATGTTTTGGAGTTTTTAAACCCCAGTTGATGCAGTTTGAAGTCCACTGCCCTGCCAATCACTCCGCTCCTTTCATCTGGCTCCACTCTCCTCTGTCTTTCAGTTGCAGGTCAGTTGGGTAACACTAAGCCCACCTGTAAAACACACATCCATCAGCAGCATGAACACCAAAACTGACATCCATCACAAACAATAACCACCCCCCAATGAGTGCAAAATGCAGGTTGAAACTTGTACTCCATGATTGTTTTGTGCTGCTGCTGCTGCTGCTGCTGCACTTTGTATTCCAGCATTTTACCTCTGTTGTTTGGGCTTTACAGTTTTAGCAAAGGTCACAATTTGCTGCGGGTGCCAGTGATTTTTCAGCAGTAATGAGATCATTTTCACCAGACTTATTGGGTGGCAATAACAGAAAGCACACAACATCATAAATCACTGCATTTCAGCAGCTCTTCTTCATATATCATCTTCTTTCCTGAACTAGGGGCATAATAAAATTTCAATAAAAGCATTTTCAAGAAGGTCTTGTTCTAATTTTATGCGTATTTAGACCTTTTTTGTTGAGTTATTCATCAAAAGGCATCACACCTTGCAGGACTTTGAATGTGCTTTGAATACACAGCATGCCTTTGACTTGACAGATGGTGATGCTGCAGGAATCGTTACCTTGTCTGAGCTCATATTAGGACACGCCCAGTTGTACAGGTAGTAATGAAGGCACTTGTCACTGACGGTGAACTTTAGCTTCTCCAGGAAACTCTTGTTATCCATCACATCCAGAGCAGAGAAGATGTCATAACCTTTCTATCAGCGAGAGAAAAGAGCATTTATTTTCTCCATCACACACAAAATCAAATGGTCTCAGCTTAGAAAAATGTTTATGTCAGTCAGCTAAATCATGGAGGGGAATCAATCTAAAATAGATGGATAGCTCACAGATTTAGCGAGGATCACTGTGTCCTCCATGAGGTCGGCCAGGTCTGTGGCAGATGAGGCGATGTAAAGGAGATGAGCTGCTCTCAGATCAGTGTGGACTGGGTGATTCAGCACCTTGTAAGAGACGCTATAGAAACTCACCACATCCGTCAGAGTGCCGTCATCACCCTGTGTTTGAAGAGCAGAGGGGAAATCTTATGGTGACCACTACAGTGTGATGTGTGATGTTTGGTAAGGAAACATTAAAAAAGTGTGAAGTCAGACCTCCACCACGTAGGTGTCAATCACATTCTCCCGTGGCAACAGCCAGTGCTCTACTTCCTGTAGAGACAGGACGGGGCTGAGGTGATACTTGCTGCTGCTTCTCTGCAGTAGTGAGTGTGTCCCCTCAATGTCGTTTTTGGTCATCGGCCGTACACCTTTGGTCTTTGTCTCCTTGGAGGGAGAAAAGGGGAATAAAAAAACAGCAGAACAGAAAAAAATTAAGCAGTGAGGATCTTTGATGGTTGAAATCTGTCTTTTCTTTCCCCGTCCAACACTTATTGTTTTTTCTGCCAGTCATACGGTAGTAGCAGTAACAGGTTTGTGTCTCTAGGTGGTAGCACAAACTAACCTCAGGCAGGCGGTTGAATTTGAGAGCTCTCTGCAGGTTCATGGTCTGTTTCAGACCCGGGTAGCTGACCTCCATCACCTTCCGGGGATTCAGAGGTCGATGCCAGTATCTAAAACAATTAGCTGTGTTTAATTGACAGTGACGGTGAAGGTAGGCATAAATATCAGAGGTATACACACATATATACAGCTCTGGAAAAAATTAAGAGACCACTCCCAAAATGATCAGTTCTCTGGTTTTACCATTTATAGATATGTGTTACATTTTTTTTGTTTTATTCTATCAATTACCGACAACATTTCTTCCAAAATTGAAAAAAAAAAAAAAAAGCTTTTATAGGCTAATGACTAAACTAGTCTAAATAACAAACTATCAAGTCTTTTCAGACCTTGAATAATAATAATAATGCAAAGAAAACATGCAACACAGCAAGAATATTTTAACTCAGGAAGAGTTTATAAATCAGTTTTTGTGGGATAATGTCAATGTTTAATCCCAGCAGTGGTTTTTATAATCTTCCTATAAAATCAGATGTGGTTCAGGTGATGACCTCATCAGTGTTTCATGTTTCAAGTAGAATGAGTTGTGTTTGTGTTGGTATTTAAAAAAAGAAAAGAAAAGAATGATTGTCATACATGTAGAGATGCTTTTAAGAAACAGTTGTGAAAGTGGTCTCTTAATTTTTTCCAGAGCTGTATATCTAATTAAAGAAAATTTGCAGCACCCATTGTAATATATAGTATGTTATACGTTTGTTGCTTGATATAATATCCTGAGATATGAATAAATAAGCAATTACCTAGTTAAGAAATAAAAATAGAAATCTGTCATGTTGAAAAAAATCTAACTTTTTTTGAGAGTTGAAAGCTGGTGGCTTGTAATGGTATGCTGATTATTATGGCTTCAGTTCCCTCATTTTAAATGAAATGTCAATCAGCCCTGTGTAGCAGCCATTACCTGCAGGAGCTGAGGGGAGTGGGCAGCACTATGTCTGCGGTGTAGACAGCCTGGCGGAGGCCCTGCTGGTTGACCCGTCTGGTCAGCTCTCGGATCAGAACTGGAGTCATCCGCTTGAGGCGCAGCTTCTTGTGAACACACAGGAATTTGACCTGCACCATCCGCTTCTGCCTGCAGACCACGTTTAAAGCATTTGCTTCGAGACATTTGCAGAAAAATTGCTACAGATTTGCTGGCTAGTGCCCTGAATATTAATATTACTCATTGGTGTTCACATAAAGTCATAACTATACATATATTTATGAGCTATACTCACGTCTCGTATACACGCACATCAGCAGGAACAGCAGCGATGAAGCCGACTAGCTTCTTATTGGTGTCGACTCTCACGGCACAGTGCCTCTGGGGCAGCCAGTTAGGAGGCTGCAAAGCCCTGAAAAAGAAAAGAACTTAAATGTAAGAGTATCTCAATAAACTTTTATTAAATACAATTTCCAATCCAAGTATTTCAGCACGAGTCGACTAAGCTGAAAGAATAACGCGGCTCCTGTGAACACCCGGGGCCAAGAACCTGTGCCACTTCCTGGAATGTTAATTACTGGTTTCAAAGTAAATTTTATTATGTTTTTATGTAAGTAAGTGTTGCCTAAAGGTGGAGATACAGTTTATGCAGATTACAGAGTAGTAAAGAGATTAGAGCAGCAATTCAAATATGTCGGAGAGTCGGACTGGAAATTACTCAGCGCTTTAATTCCTTTAGAGGAGTTCAGTATAGCTCCAACTGTGCTACATGGGTTAAAATGGTTCATACAAGGTGAAAAGGAGAGACACGAATATCAAAGACCTAGAGATCATAATAGACAAAGTGCAGCTGTTTGCTTACCATTGCAGGTACTCCTGAGAGAAGTTGAATCTGACGGTGTTGTCATCATCTTCAAGGTAGTTCTCATTCAGCAGAGTGCAGAGTTCCTTCAGCTGGAATGACAGATGCAAAAAAAAGACAGAAAGAAACCTTTGAATCCTGTAGAAATTTTGAGTACATTTTTTCCTGAACTTCACACAGACAAAAGTTTGCCTGCTGCAACTTGAGTCACTGAGGTTGTAACTCACCACTGTGCTGCTGCTCAGGTCCAGAGTGTCCCAGGAAAAACCTTGAGGCAGAGAGTAGGGCTCCTTACGGACACTGTCCCCGTCCTCCACTATTGGGCCATGAGTTGTAATGTTTTCACCTGAGGATGTTAGATTTTCATATCAAAATGACACATGGTACTTATTTCTCATTGTTTTAATCACAGTGGATGATGTAAGCAGTGACTTTTAACAATGTAAAATCTACTGTTTACAGGGCCTCTTTAGCATTATATAGAAAAGCATAACTTATGGGCAAATCAAACATAAAAGCCTGTAAATAATTATTATATCTTAAAGTGAACACAGACTTGGCTGCCATCCCCATATAACACAGGGTAATATCGAGCCAATTTATAGCTGAGAGTTGTGTTAAAAGTAGGAATGTGCTGGCAGAAGTAGCCCCCAAATGGACATGGTTTGAAAATATAGTACAACAATTTCCAAAAGTTTTGACTTTAATTATTTCTGCAAAGTGAAAAACACATACTGTATTTCAGTAATAAATGGGGAAGTTTATATTTCAGGGGGAAATGCCTGGTCATGGTCTGGCAGAGAATCAGATGAGAAGATTGATAAGTTGTGCTCGGCCTGTAGCAGCCTGTTAACTTAGCTTACCCTACCTTACCATTACCTTAGCATAAAGCACAAACAACTGGCATGGCTCTGACCAAAGGTTTGCAAAATTCACCTGTAAGCTTCTATAAAGCTCATGAATGGCCATGTTTTGTATTGACTGTCTATCCATGCTTCATCTGCATGAGGAATTACTGCTCACCCAGTTTGGGGACAGGCTGAGTCTCCCAGAAGCGGTAGGTATGTCTCTGGGCCTGCTGCAGGGTCTTGGGCAGACCTGGGCCCAGGGAGAAGAGGTGGAGGGCCCTCTGGATCTCCTGCTGCTTCTTCTCTGGCAGAGCGTCCAGCTGGGACAGAGGAGGACAGGGGACAGACAGACTGAAGAGACTGACATTTGAAAACAGATGCATGCAGTTAAAAGCACTTCTTCCTGTTTCTTATGCAACTGCCATAGAAAAAATCTAGTTTCTGAGTGTGCACACACAAATCAAAATAAGCAAACACATCGCTCAGTAGCCTATATACACTCACAAATAGACACAAACCATGGCAAATGGGTCTCTGGGTCCCTCTGGTTTCCAGGCATCTTCCTTCTTTTGCTTCTTTTTGCTCTTCTTCACACTCCCACCATCATCCTCTGTCAGCGTCTTTTCACTGAAAGACATATTCATGCTCTGACATTCCTGTATGTCTACATAGTATATTCAGTCTAGATATTCAGATATCAAGTCACTTGTGGAGAGGAGCGGTGTACTTACGGCGAGTTTGAATCAGTCATTGTAAATAAGTGCCGGTCCTTGAGGCGGAGGGTGAATGAGGGTGTTTTCTGTCACATTTGTGGTTTTTCAGCTCTTATCTCAACGAGCAGCAAGGGGAGGGGAGTTACCAAACCCAACTCACGCCCAGCAGATAGACAACTGAGAACAATACTAACAATTAAATATAAATTCATATGTCAGACAGCTGCTGGGTAGAGCTCAGGGGCAGATTAACGCTTAGGGGCTTGATTCCGGGAGCACATTTAATTGGTTGAGGTTGTCCACTTGCAGAGTTCTCATACATTCTTCTATATTTGAAGAGCAGAACTTTTTCCTTATTATATCTTTTGGGGAGAGCAAATCCGAATTTTAATTCTTCATTTTATTCTGTATTTGAATCTTAATGTAATAAATGGATAAATAAAAAGATGGACACATCAAAATGTTTTATATAGAGAGTTGCTATAAGATTGAAAGCATTTCAGTTTGAAGGAGGTTTTCTTTTGCATTGTTGTCTGATTTGTTTTTTTGTTTTTTTGTTTTTTTTAATGAAATGTATATGTGGCTTTTTAATTCACCAGGAATAGCTGCATTTTCAATGTCCTGGGTTAAGTTAAAACATAGCATAGATTAGGAGTCCCTTATTCAAACCATACTAAACTTGTTAAAATCCCCTTAAATAGAAGATAAATAGAAAACCACAAAACAACCAAAAGGAATAAATGAATTAAAAGTGAACCTTAGACACAACAAGTAAAATAGTTGGAGTTTGACTTTCACAGACTCATTTAAAATAGGTAATGTTAACATCCCAATGTTTGCAGAGGTGTTACGAGGTTGGCCCTACTTGAGACCACATTACCAGTATGTTTGTGATCTCACAGTTTGAAGTCAGTAATACTTACCCTTCCCTGGCATAACAGTGTATGATGAGTGCCTAAACATAATAATAACAAAATTGATAATGCTGTTCTGTGGAACCACCCCAGTATTTTTTGAACAGTTCCTTAGGGAAAACAAAACAGCTTAACAAGTGCAAAAACATGCGTCTTTATTACCACATTTACATACCTTCCTGACATGTTGTGCTTTTCTTTCTTTAGCTCAAACAACCTCAACAAACTTCAACTATCAGCCGATCACTGTTTGGCAACTCGTGCGATCGCTACTAGCATTCAAACGATCCACCAGCTCACAGCTTCTCCCCGCTGATCGTTCATAGCACTGCTGCTAATAATAATTGTGACATCTCTTGTATTGTGCATTCTCAGTACACCCCAGGGGAGGTTTACTGGAATCCCCGCAGAGTCTGGTACATGCTGCTCGTATTCATTTGGGGAACATCCTCAAGAGCACTGAGACAGTTTTTTTTTTTTTTTTTATGCCAAATGCATTGGTTTAACTATTAGTGCTATAAGTGGTTCAATCTCCTTTAATCCCTTTTTAGCTGGAATATATAGTTTGTGTAAAATAGATGTGGCCTTTTTTTTTCAAGCACAGACTAGAGATGTTTTTAATCTACTTTGTGGTTCCACTGTTACATTATCCAGGAAAAAGATGCTACCAACACATTCCACCATTAAAGGGATAGTTCAACATTTTGGCAAATTGGCCCATTGTCTTAATCGCTATAGTCATAGCAGTAGGTTCATTACCTTTATTTGTCGGTGTAAGCTATTTTTAGAATGGCGGAGCGGAGCAACAGGCTGCTCAGAGCTACGCTATGGAGGCTAAAGGAACTTCTTGGTTTCCCTCATCAAACTCATCAAACACAAAATCCAAAAACTCCAAAACGCTTTCGTGGACAAGTTGTGACCTGCACAATCACCACGCTATGAGATAATAACGGAACGCTACGAAACAGAGCCGTTTTCAAGGTAAATGGACATGATTTGAAAATATAGTACAACAATTTCCAAAAGTTTTGACTTTAATTATTTCTGCAAAGTGAAAAACACGTACTGTATTTCAGTAATAAATGGGGAAGTTTATATTTCAGGGGGAAATGCCTGGTCATGGTCTGGCAGAGAATCAGATGAGAAGATTGATAAGTTGCGCTCGGCCTGTAGCAGCCTGTTAGCTTAGCTTACCCTACCTTACCATTACCTTAGCATAAAGCACAAACAACTGGCATGGCTCTGACCAAAGGTTTGCAAAATTCACCTGTAAGCTTCTATAAAGCTCATGAATGGCCACGACAAATAAAGGTAATGACAAGTTGTGACCTGCACAATCACCACGCTATGAGATAATAACGGAACGCTACGAAACAGAGCCGTTTTCAAGGTAAATACAGAGTCTGCTTGCTGAAAAACTGTCCCTGAACGCAACTCGCATCAGTGGTTTTGCATGAATTTCCCTCTAAAACAGCTCCGTCTCGTAACGTTCCATTATTATCTCATAGCGTGGTGATTGTGCAGCTCACAACTTGTCCACGACAGTGTTTTGGAGTTGTTGGATTGTGTATTGGATGAGTTTGATGAAGGAAACCAAGAAATTCCTTTAGCCTCCATAGCATAGCTCTGAGCAGCCTGCTGCTTCGCTCCGCTGTTCTAAAAATAGCTTACACAGGCAAATAAAGGTAATGAACCTACTGCTATGACTATATGGATTATGGCAATGGGCCAATTTGCCAAAATGTTGAACTATCCCTTTAAGAAACTAGAGCAGGCCTGTAATCGGTAGCTCACAAACTGTTGATTTGACAGTAAAGAGGCCAAGGGCAAGGGCAGGAGAGAGGGCAGAGGAGCACGTCTCTCTTGAGGCTGCAGGTGCTTCAACACAATGCA
Source organism: Trachurus japonicus (assembly GCF_045865225.1). Classification (NCBI taxonomy): domain Eukaryota; kingdom Metazoa; phylum Chordata; class Actinopteri; order Carangiformes; family Carangidae; genus Trachurus; species Trachurus japonicus. Next base: position 24,280,731 of record NC_140925.1, read on the forward strand.
ACGCACAACATGTTCCGGCTATTACTCATGGTCAGTGCACTTCTCTTTTCCAGCACAGCGTCTTGAGATGCAGCCGGGATGACCCAACTGGTGACACGGCTGGCTCAGCTGCACGCCCCGGGGGGCAAGCAGCGGCGTGGCAGAGGATTAAGACTAAATGAAATTTCCAATTGAACAACACACAGCACATCTCTGGTGAGCTAACGCAGCTTCTCCTACGCTGTGTTTGTATCCAGTGTTCAGATATGTTTTTGTTGTAGTTGGATCCAATTTCTGCTGTGAATCCTAAAAATACTTTATTTCTCCCATAGGTTATTAAAATTTAATCTTGTAACTGTTCTGGGGCTCTCATAGCCAGCTGAAGAGGTTTGCTGTCATGTGGAAAATACTTCACCCATTTAGCTGAGAAGGTAAAGAAAAGTTGAATGTGTGTGTGCATGTAGTTTTGCATGATTACAGTCATACCTCACTGACTGACATTAAAGGGATAGTTCACCCAAAATTCAAATTTCACTCATTATCTACTCACCCTCATGTCGACTAAGAGCTGTGAGAATTTTCAGAGTCCTCCGTTCTTTCTCTGAGTTACGGGGGGGTCCGCGCAGCAGTATTTGTCCATATAATGGTTGTCAATGGATACCAACTTTCTTCGTCCAAAAAGACGCACCAAAAAACATCCAAATACCTCCATACTGCTCGTCTGTAATGTCCCTCTTGTATTGAAGCCCCAACATGAGAAATTGTTCCGAAAAAAATTAAATAAGTCTATATTTTAAGCTTGTTTGTAGCGGAAGCCCCCAGTGTCTCAGTTCACTGCTCTTCCTGTGACCGGCGGAACAATTTCTCATGTCGGGGCTTCAATACAAGAGGGACATTACAGACGAGCAGTATGGAGGTATTTGGATGTTTTTTTGGTGTGTCTTTTTGGACGAAAAAAGTTGGTATCCATTGACAACCATTATATGGACAAATACTGCTGCGCGGACCCCCCCGTAACTCAGAGAAGGCACAGAGGACTCTGAAAATTCTCACAGCTCTTAGTCGACATGAGGGTGAATAGATAATGAGTGAAATTTGAATTTTGGGTGAACTATCCCTTTAAATCTTAATAATCCATACAAAAAAGTGAGTGGAAGTTAATTTTATTAATTACAAAGGAAGCAAATAGAGCAGGTCTAATGACCATGCTCTATACAATATGATTAGCTAAAGGGTGAGCGGTAGTGTGGGGGAGAGATGAAGGAAAGAGGGAAACAGGATGATGGGAGGTGGCAGTAGCACAGAATTGCTCCCTGTTGCACAGCTGGGGGATGATGTGTCTCAGCAGCTCAGTCACATGCTTGAGAGACACATGAGCGAGGATTTGTCCATGGAAGTGCGCCACGGAGACGCCTCCCGGAAGCAGAATCGGGTGGATGAGCTCGGCGAGACTCAGCCAAACTTCTGGCAAAGAGAAAGAGATGTTCTCTGCCATCTCCAGGACCTCCTCCAGACCTTCAACGATCTGTTCCGCTGACAGGAGTCCTGAGTTGTGTATTTGCCACAGCAGCAGACCCACAAACTCCCTGATTTTGCTGCTGGAGGCCAAAGTCAAGTCCGCTGCAGACCTGACGAACATGTGCATCAGCGCGGGGTTGAGCTGTCTGACATGCTGCACAGCTTCCAGGAGGTCATATGTCTCCATGTATCTGTAGATGATTTCTTTAGAAGTGGTCTTCATGTTGTACATTGTCTGTGCCCGTTTTGTGAGAGGAGAAGGAGTCCGCTTGTTGCTTCTGTGTTTCTGCGGCTTTTCAGCGATCACGCCCGTGTCAGACAACCAGTTTGTCTCTGTCAGCCTGGCTGTGTTCCTCAGCAGGGGACGAGGCCTAGACGTCCTCTTCCTCCGCTTTCTGCTCGTCTCTGTTCCAGTTAAGTGTGAGTCCAGCATCTGCTTTGCTGCTCTCAAATCCAGATCCCTCTCAATGGTCTTGAGGAGCACACAAGCGCACTCCATGGATTCATCGTCACTATTGTCTAGTAAGGTTGTGATGCAGAGGTGTATCACAGCTACACTCAAAATCTTTGCCTTGTAAAGCTCACAGAGGAATCTAATGTTGTTGAGCTGAAGCTCTTCTTCCTGTCGATATGATACCAAAAACAAACATGTTAAGGTGTACACTTTGTCAAGATCCACATAAATGATATTTTATCTTTCTTATCCCTTCATGTTAGAAACCATGTCTTTAGAAAAAAGCAATATAATTCTCACATCCTTAGCAGTCTCCAGACGTCTCCGCCTCTCCTCTAAGCCGTAATCTGTGTGATAAACCTGAAACTGGTACTTGCAGTGTTTGACAAACAGCTTTCGGAAGCTGACGGAGGCGGTGGGGTCAGCATTCCTAGGGACTTGGATCTAAAGAGGAGGAACCAGAGAGAAACATCAATCAGACAAGATCAACTCCTGTTCTTTGGAAAAAATGCTGTGTCTGAAATTACTTTCTCATTCACTACTCCCTACTCACTATACTGTATGGGGAATTCTATATAAGTGACTATGTAGAGCCCATTGGTAAAATGAAAAAAACATTTTTGAACAATACAGTATATGCTGCTGTGCAGTCCATTACATTTTTAACTGTCACATAATTAAAACACTATTGATCAATGCCATCCACATGTGTGTGACCACAAAGCATTATGGTATATATTGCTTGCTCATAGTGACCATCTGTTATACTCTACTTTTCACGCTGAATATGAGATGCTATGAGTCACTAAAAAGTTTGGACAGCATAGTGAGTAGTGAGTGATTTTGGACACAGCCATAGAGATATTTATTTGGAAATGAGCACTGGAAATTTATTACGAAGTCAAAATCTGGAGAGCATTAAAGCAGAAGTAAACGGAATGTTTGTATTAATATAAGTCTTAAATAGTTCTATCTTCCGACAGCAATCACTTATATAGAGTGTTTGGTCTGAAACACGGGTCTGTCAGTCACTCTGCTCTGCTGTAAGCTGAGGAGAAAACTTTCCTTGTATCCTACAACCTTTATCCAATGAGGAGAGAGAACGGCATAAAGGGGCGGTCCTCTCTGTGTGTGCAGCCAAGGGATGCGCGTGAATGTGGTGACGTAGGGACGAGGGCGGGGACTGCTAACTCCATCGGCTGACAGGAAGTTAGCCAAAACCACCGGATCGCTTACTTCTGCTTTAAGATCAGAAAGTCTCAAAAAAGTGTAAGAAAGTTGTGACTTACCTTTAAAAGGGATTGGCATATAGCGGCGTAGAGGCCCGATGAGCTGGGCCTTAGCAAGGCTCTCTCATATACGATGTTGATGACAGATTTGACGTTCTCCTCCGCCTCAAAGTTCAGCTCCTTCAATCGTCTGACTGACGCCTGCAGCGTTCCAGGAGTCAGCCTGTCCATCAGGTTCCTGACACAGCTGATCAGGTCTCTGGGCTTCTCCTGCTGCTTCTTGGGTTCCTCAGTGGGAAGTGCAGGCCCCTCCTTCGTCTTGTTGTTGATGGTGGGATATGCAGGTCTTTCTTTTTTGGAAACACCAGCTTTGTTCTCTCTGAGGCCGGTCCTCTGTTTCCTCTGGTTGGAGGAAGATCCAAAGGTGACATCAATGTTCTGTCTCGGCTGCTGCTTGGAGAAGGCAGAGTTGACAAAGACGATGGGTTTGGTCTCTGTGAACTCTTCTGCTTTGCTCTTCATACTTCTTGAATCTGTCTTTTTCCTTGTGGAGGCCGTAGGCTCCACGAAAACAACCGGCTCCTGTTGAGAGGATCTCCTGTTGATGTCCCTCTTCTCCTCGGCTGTCAGAGGATCTGGCATGAACGAGAGATTCTTGCGTTTCTTTGCTCTTCCAGACATGGTTCTTGGTTCTCTTGGAGTTCTTGGTTGGCTGCTTGTTGTTGCGCTTCTCACAAATGAAAGTTGTGTCCACGCTGATGTTCAGCAAACTGAGAGTGACTGAAAACCTGTAAACCCTGGTGATGTCACAGTGGTATAGAACACTGTTGTCACAGTGACAGGGTTCCACAAAGAACTTGAGTGGCTGGAGTTCTCAGCAAACGGAATCAGATGATGAATTAGATAGAAACCAAACTGTAGGGTGAATTCAGGTATATTGGGACATCAGGTAATTTGGGACAGATAAGGAAAAACAATGCTTCCACTTGCCTTGAATGGGCTATGGCAAAGTTAAAGGTGATGATACATTCCTTTGGATGTCTACATTAAAAGTCACATTAAATATTTTGGGTGACATCACACAGGGGGGTGTGGTCAGCATCAAACAGGACGCTGACCCCAAATATCAGGAGGTAAGCAAAACGGCATGTGCTTTTGTTGGAATTTAATATAAGGCTATTACATTTGTATGACTAATTTACTGTAGGTATGAAAGTTATATTAAGATGTGTGATGCATTGGTGTACTAAAATAAACAAACATTGGTTTGTGAGGATGTTTACATTTTCTTAATTTGGACATTTTCTTGCATGTTCAGGTTATTTGGGACAGTGTTTATGGGTTTATATTGAAATATTTCAATAGTGTAGTCATATCTTACATGCTTAAAAGTGAGAAATTCTTACACATATAGAGAAAACAAGTACCTTTGTACATTTCAGAATATCAAATCAGCGGTTAATGTTGAATATGTGAAGTGACGTTCAAAAATAGGTCAGATTGTTTTATCTCTTATTATGTCATGAGTTATCTTTATTTTATATATTTATATTTAACAAAATATAAAAATAAATGTATTTTTAAAAACATGCAAGCTTCTCCTGAGGTCGATAGTCTGCTCACAATATGTTTTAGGCTATTAAATCTGCTGTATGTTGAAATAATTCGTATATTTGGTTGATTTGGTTACAAATCACGAGATTACAAACAATACACAACATAAAAATAATAGGCTATAGGCCTAATATACATAAATAAGCAATCTATTCATGTCTTTTTTAATGTAATTGCAGCTCCATGCAAAATCCCATTGCACAAGCCTGTGTCCCAAATTACCAAACCTACTGTCCCAATTTACCAAACAAGTTGCGAAAAAATAGTTTTGTGTCAAAACCTTTAAAATAGAGTGCTGTGCTCTCACAAAAGAATTTTAGCACATAATTGTTTCACATAAAGAATGCAGACACGTAGAGGAATCCAGACATATCTCATTTGTTGGGTTATTTATGAATCTTGATGACAAAAAATGGCTCAGAAAATGAATTTACAAAAATTGTCCCAATATACCTGAATTCACCCTACAAAGTAAAATATTTAAATAAATATATGTAATAAATGTCAAAGCTTAAAGCTGTAGTGGGGGAAAACAACAATTTAAGACAAAATTATGAGTTGGAATAAAAACACAGTAAAACTAGTGTACCCCAGTGCACCATTTAAAAAAAAAGAAAAACATAATTATGAAACCTCTGAGAAAACAACTCAAGTTTTTGGTGCAAATACTCTCTTGCTGACAAACAGACAGGCACAGGAAAAACATAAAATGACTGAAAACAGCTGTTTAAAGAGTCTTGAAGGTCTTTAAATGTGACCCCCACCATAGAAACCTGGCAACTGTGGCCTGTTGCTTTTCAGATTAGACGCTCTTTGTGTATATAGGAGCCACACACGTTTATTTGTCTGTCTTTTGGGGTTTATGTCAGGTCTCCATGGGTGGCAGTATAGAGTTTTCTTTATCATCACGGTGCAGGAAGTCAGGTGACGCATGGGGTGGAGGATCACGCGGTTTTTACCGCTCGCCACGCTCACTCCTTTGTTTTCCAGCCACAGCACTTTATTAGTTTATTTTGCATTAATTAAGTCATATTTTGTTGTAACCTTTTTGTTTATTAAACGGGAACCTCACCCAACCTGGACCAGCGCATTGGACAGTGTTTATTGAGCGCGTCAAAAACAGTCTCCCACTCCCATGCAGAGTGACTACAGGAGGGCAGGATAGTCGCTATAGTGTATTTTTCGAAATACTGATTATCCACCTGTTTAAAAATGATTAGATTTAGATTTTTTTTTATGTAAAACATATTTTAATGAGGATCAGATCCATTCTTTTTAGCTGTATAAAAGTTGAAGAAATGACCCTGGGAGTAGCTGTTATTAAATTGAGACTTTCACTCTTAGCTATGTCCATGTTTTATAATACAATAATTCATTTGCAAATTATTAAGCTTTCAATCCTTATTTTGGGACAACAGGGAAAGTGTTACTGTGAATCTTTTGTTCGCCTGCTAAATATCAGTGTAACAGATGCAAGACAACTGCTTTGTTCAGTTTCCCACATGTTGTGGCTCAGTGGGCTGCTGAGGGAACAGCTGCCATCCCAGGAGCAAACATCTGGATTTATAGCTTAGTAAAGGCTACCTGCCTGCCCCGCAACATCAATGACATTACATTAATGTCAGGGTAATTTAGATGAACCTAACTGAACTGCCACTGCCTCCAAATTAAACAGGAAGAAATTCATTACATTAAAATATTATTTACTTCACCGCATCAATTACTGTGTGAACTCCAGGCTTTTTTTTTTAATTCCTGGTAACATGTCACTTATCTTGTCTTTTGAGGAATGCAGTTAATTTTTTTTTGGGATGACTCTACAAATACTTAACGTCATAGACAGTATGTACGGCTTAATCCTTAAAAATGAATGTCATATTTTCAGACCCACGCCTGTAGATGGCGCAAATACACCTACTGTAATAAAGTACAGCACTACTCCAGCCAAAGAGGGCAATTTGTTGCTCTCTGCTCAGGCCATCAGGAGGCAAAGGTAGTCTGTGTTTGCTGTGTGTGTCTCTGTGTGTATAATCGTGTGTGCCTATGCAGGATTGTGTTGCACTGGTGCCTCTCTCTCTCTCTCTCTCACACACACACACACACACGCACACACACACACACACGTCAGAACAGTTTTTAATCTGTAAATAGATCTGTATTGCTGTGATCTCTCCGGCGAACAAGATCCTCCTCGCTTTGCCTCGCTTTCTCTTCTTCTTCCCCATCTCCCTTGTCTGTCTCAGCATCTGTAACTCCGTTGTTTGCGAGACTGGATGAATGAGCGACAATCTCTGCATCTCTCTTTCCCTCTGCTGACTCTTGTCTTTCAGTTTCTCTGACTCACTGTCTTTCAGATTTTTCTTTCAGCTCATTGTTCTGTCCTTGTTTCGTTCTCTGTCGCTTATGCATTTCTTTATCCAAACTCGACTCAATTCTTCTTGACAGGCACAGCTGTCAAATAAGTCATCATGGTCTCCAAATATAGAATAAATATTTCTAAAAAAAAAAAAAAGTGCAGGTGTCTGTCTATCTTGTGCACTCAGCCTCAATAATCAGTGGATTTGGTGATAACTTAAAGGGAGTAAGAAGTTTTCTTTGCTTTTTGTGTCCCTTTTGTTTCTGACCTTCTTTGTTTGTCTCTTTCAATGTTATCCCTTAGGTTTGTTTCAGATAATTGATTTCATTATTGATTATTCTAATCCCACCACTAGGAGGCACCAAAGTTGATTTGTCAAAATTTCACCCGGAGTGGCTTTAACCAGTTATTTTAAAATGGTAAAATGTGTTCAGTGCACATTCAAAGTATCCTCAAGTAACTGAATTGAGTGAAATTTGCAGGATCATTCTCCTGTCTTACGGCAGGAGGAGGGCTTTGTATCTATCCCATGCACTTGTCAGTCATTTTGATGGACTGTCTTCCTTGTAAAGACGTGGAGCCTGAGGCTGAGCTAACTGGCTCCCCACAAGGGTGATGATGAAACAAACAAACGGGGGATTTCCTCATGAACACATGACTTCGATAGATAAATGATACATCCTTTGTTCTTTGTTGGTTTCACATTGGAAGAAAAATTCATGTTGTGATATCACAGGTATAAGCTTGCCTGTGGGATCCGCTCGTGGAAAGTTGAAACTTTTTGAAAATTGTCCTTAAAACCAAAAGTCTCTGGTGATACAGGAGACGGCAGCCGCAGCAGTCTCCTCCCTTCCTCTGGAATTACTGCAGGACCGGCTTTCTGGGTCCTAATCAAAATCCTTTCATCAAAGTATTCAGGATGCTACTTTGATGTTGCCAACAACTCAGAAAATGAAACTGTTGGTTTTGTCCTGATTGGAGGATCCTCCCTCTTAAATCGTGCAATCGTGGGGCCTTGTTTGTTGATCATATTTGTCCATGTTGCCAGCCATGAGGAGCAGAGCGGACAACAGTATTTGCATCCATCTTGCACTAATTACTGTTATCTTCCTCTCTGCCAGATTTTGCCATCGAGCTTTTGGTATTGAAACTGGATAATTGTCATTTCTGTCCGCCTGTCTGTAAGGCGTGGGTACTGTGGTTAGAAGTGACAAAAGTGAGGTGAGTAGGATACAGTGTCTAATTCAAAGGCATGGTAGAAAAGGATGTCGTGAGAGATCGAAACATTAACTTGACAATAATGACCATTACATCTATAACCACTGACAACCTACATCTCACCTTTTCTTCCTGTCTGCCTTTGCTCCTCTCATTCTTTTGCCTTCCTGACTGTTGCAAAGAGGGAAAGAACAAGGGACAGGCACGCTGTACTTGTCTGGATGTGTACCTTTCTGAAATGTCATAAGGATAAGACACCTGTCACAAACCTCACCTTAACCACTATAAAAAATATTTACACTTAAACAATGTTTTTCTATTAACTTTTGATATCCAAAAGAAGATATAGATGTGCACCAGACACTATCTTAATTCAGTTTGACATGTTTGTTATCGTGCTTCTCTCTGGAGCTCCGGCAAGAACAAGGCATTTTTATGTCTGTCTTATGAGGCTGTCATCTGATTGGCTGAGTGGCACATAGCCAGGCCAAGTAGAGGCAAATGGTTTTATTTAAATTAGCCAGTCCCCAGTATGTTTGATTTTAATCACTGCTTAATTTCTCTCCTACCGGACAATGTGAAGGTGTAAATACAATTTTATTTGTCATTGTGTGTTATTGTTTCTCTTGTGTTGAGGGACCTGTTTCAGTGCTTACACTATGAGGACTCACCTCCCCTTTGGAGACAAAGTGATCCTTCCTAAATTTGATGTGTTAATGAGGATTTCAGTCTAAATATGGACAGTTAAAGGCTCAGGTGATTTAAACAATGAATCAGAGCTTTGTCATGTGAGCTTGGTGTTAATAATCTCCTACAGGAGTCATAGCCTATTTCTTAAAGCCCCCTGGCACTGCCTTCCAGATTACAAAACAGCAAAACAACTTTATTCTGAATATCATTGGCAAGAATGAGGCCACAATAAACTAAACCGCAAGTCAATGGAAGAGCATTGTTGTGTTTGTTCAGTAAATTAATGTGTCTTACTTTTTTTTTCAGAACCAAACTTGTCAAGTAGAAAATAATAAGACACTTGGATGAGCTTTGTGTGAATATTAACTGTGATTCATTTGTGCTTAGAAGCAGTAACATCCCAAACACCGAATTCATCATTAAGTACAGTACACATAAGCTGTTATTTGGCTGTAACTCAAAGTGCACATTTCACTTTGAACACATAAAAAATTACACAGTTTAAAATGTATTCTCAGCTGTTACATCCTGTTAATCCTTTTATCAGCTCAACCAGTCAGTTTTAGACCTCAAGAGTAATTTCAGTTCGGTAAATAAAAGCAAACAGTGCACAATTCAATTCGCCGACTCAGGACCAGGTCTTAAAATTAAGGAGGTGAATGAATTTTTAGCTTCATTGGCTTAACATGAAGTTGTTTTGTCTCCTCATTGCAAAGACACTTGGCCTACATATAAATTATTTCAACATAATTGCAGACAGAGAAGACAGAAAAAACAATCCATTGAGTATTTGTCATTTTTCATCTAGAAGATAGATGCTGCTATATGTGTCTGTTAAATATGAAGCTGTACCCGGCAGCCAGTTAGCTCAGGAGAGACAACTAGCTTCTGTCCGATGCGATGGCTTTTTGAATACTGTTTTTCAGATAGGCTTTCAAAACAAACACAATTTTATTCAACAAGCTTTGGGGCTGCATGTATTTTTTTTTCCTTGCCAGAGCCAGGCTCTCTGGTTCCCCCGTTTCTTGTTCATATGCTAAGCTAAGTTTACCAGTTGCTATAGCTTAAAGGGATAGTTCACCATTTTGGCAAATTGGCCCATTTGATGAGGGAAACCAAGAAATCCCATTAGCCTCCGTAGCGTAGCTCTGAGCAGCTCGCGGCTTGGCTCCGCCGTTCTAAAAATAACTTGCACCGACAATTAAAGGTAACAAACCTACTGCTATGACTATAGGGATTATGACAATGGGCCAATTTGCCAAAATGTTGAATTATCCCTTTAAAGCACAGAGTGGTATTTCTTCTCAGTGCATTTCAATGAAGCAACTGAGCGTATTTCCAAAAATGACTCACAACCTTTTTCCTCTCCCTCAACAACCAACAACTAAACTTTTTAATCAGGGAATGGCTGTCTCTGAATATTTTCATTTTGAACCCATTCGTAATTGACTCTGGAGACTATTGTACCGGGCCGGCATGTACATATGTGCTACTATAAATCTATACACCCTATTCTATCCATTGTATTCTGAGTGGAAAACACATCTTCTTTTGGATTTTAGCCATGGTGGTTTGTACATTCATCAGTCACTTCCATTATTCGAGCATCCAAACTAATCTTGTGCTCTAAGTGAACCTCCATATGGTGGTTTGGGGTCCTGCCAAAGTGGCTGGTACAAGTAGACGAAGCTTAACAACTGCAGTCAAAATTTACTAGCATTTATTGGCTGTTGGCTGTTCGATTTACCTCAGGCTGGTTGTAACTGGAAAGAAATCAGAAACAGGTGCCTACGTCATACAGCATCCATATGCAACTAGAACCTGCCAAACAACATCCTGCCATCACTTTTTGTGTGTACCGTATTTTGTTCTATTTCCTGTCCCATCTATTTTGTTTTGTCCCTTCCTTGCTCTTGCATTTATAATCTTTTAAAATTTGTGTTCAAGAAAAAGACTTTATAAATAAAAATGTGTCTAGTACCAATATCCACTTTGATTTTGGCAAGTCATTTAATCAGCTAGTGACCTATCTTTATGCTGCACCAGTTTTTGAAGCCAAAGCAGAAAATTTCAAGCTTGGAGGAAAACAATTCTCTCTCTGACTGAAGCAGAAGCAGCCTTAGGGTCAGACAGATAGCTCTGCTCAAGTTCAGGAAACAGTTTTTCTCCATTTGGGACATTATTTCCTCCCAATTTCATCACAAATTATCATAACAAAAAGTGCGACACTTAGACGTACCTCTTATTCCCTGTTCTTCCTTTAAAAACACATTGGACCATTCCCCAGAACACAACAATCAGTCTTTTTTCTTCAAAAGTTTACTGTAATCTTATCAATCTATTACTTTCTGTTCTTACATCAGTTTTGAAATTTGAGTTTAAAAAAAAAGGAGCATGAGCGCACTCTTTGGAAAGTTCTGGGTTCAGACACACAGGTCTGTTTGAGGCGACTGTTGTGTCTGAGTTTGATTTAGTTTAGATAGATTAGCTCCAGTCTTCCATCTGAGTTTCACCACAAATCAACATGACTGAAGGCAGAAGAGGCAGATAAACTGAATAAATAAAAGGAGGAGAGTGTAGAGGAGAGAAAGGGTTGGAATTAATAAAAGAGGAGCTGTTTTATTGGGAGTGTCAGGCTGCATGTGACTCAGCAAATCACTTTGCATGGAAAATTATGGAAGAGTTCATCTACTCATCTTGGATTTGTTTATGTTTAAATGTGTTATGCGTGGATGATTGTGTGTATACGCAATACCACGTGCTTGTTTTCATACATTTTATCACGCGTGTGCATGCATGCGCCGGATGCCTGGCCGTGAATACGTAAATTGTGTTTGTGTGTGTGTGAAGACCTAAGTGAATGTGTTTGCACATAAGCGCTTCCCCTTCAAAATAAAAGTCATGATTCTCCATGAAAGCTCGCTCAAGTTAATCAGGTTTTGTTATGAGTTTGTGTGTACTGCAATTGAGAGAGAATATTTATCGCAGAATGTGTGTGCATGTGCATGTGGTCATGTCACGTGTGTATGTGTTTGCATTTCCGTGTTTATGTGTGTAATACAGATTAGCTTTTGATCCCTTCGTAAACCAGAAATCAATAGGTCTCAGTCTGTATTCAGAAGGTTAGACAGACAGTTCTGCTTCAAAAACAGCCAAACATCACCTCTACTCCACATTCAGAGCACACAAATTTCTTTCTGACATCCATGAAAGACAGAGAGGAAGAGAGCGGCGAGAGGGGGCAAAAAAGAGGAAGAAAAAAAGGAGTAGGAGTGAACAGGTCTATTTTTGACACCGGTAAAAGATGTGGAGCAACACACAAAGACACATACACATACACACACACGCATGGACAGAGAGCGATGGTGCAACAGAGCATCAGCTCTTTTTTCCTCATTGGATAATAGAACCCAAGAGAATGAGAAAGAGAGAGAGGAGGAAAGAGAGAGAGAAAAGGAGAGAGAGAAAGAGGGAGAGAAAGAGAAGGAGGGAGGGGAGAAAAACAAGAAAAAAAACACAAATTCATAGTGTAGAGCAGTCTTTGACATTACAAAGACAAAGACAGCCTTTTCAAGCTGTAACCTCTGTTGACAGAGACAAAGAGAGGAAGAGAGAGAGGGGTCAGGGTAAAGACAAGTGAACAATGGCACAAAACAGTAAACAATTTTTAGTTTGTTGTTGCAAGTTCAGGCCAAAATGCACAACATGTTACATAAATGGAGTAATAAAATTAACATTTTTATGCACATTATCTCTGCTACTGGCAGGGAAAATTTGACATAACACAACTGTGCTTCACTGCAGTCAAGTAAAATTAATTTGGACACATATGGAGCAATAAGGAACAAGAGGTACGGTGATGTGGGGACGTCTCGCTGGGCTGAAGCTCTGTACTTTAGCTGATTAGCTAATGGCTAGCAAGCCATGGAAGTAGCCTAGTTCTTGTCGGTAACAAAAGCTACTGAAAATTCTCTGCTATCTTGGCAGGCTAACATTTGTCAGGTAGTTAAATGTTCACACAGTTAAGTCAAAAGATTACTGTCTTTCTATAGAGTCATGTAAATTTACTTAATCTATACCCAGCACCATAGCGTAAAAAATCATCATCATCATCATCATCAACCTTTATTTGACCAGGCAAAAAATAGCTAAGAAAAGTTTCTTATTTAAGCAAAAATATAGCCTGACAAGCCAGACTATATCATAAAAATGTATAGTCTGGCAACGACCGGTAGACCTCGGCTCAATCCAGGAGGCGGGATGAAGGCTGACTTTCTTTTTTTTTTCCGGGGCTTTTTTTGCGTTTAATTGACAGGACAGCTCAGAGAGAGACAGGAAATGGGAGGCAGAGAGGGGGAATGACACACAGGATAGGGCCGCTCAGCACGGGATTCGCATCGGGGCCGCCTGCAGCGAGGACCACAGCCCCAACACATGGGGCAGGTGCTCTACCAACCGAGCCAAACACCGCCCCGATGAAGGCTGTCTTTCAAACTGCCTCTGCACGCAATAGGGTAGCGCTACGACCAATCAGAGCAAAGAGCAGGATGACGTAGATTAAACTTTTCCCATATCCCGTCGGCAAAACACCAAATACATCCTTCTTCAAAATGAATGACTTCAGTGCAGTTTCTTGCTCAACTTTTAAAGAAAATGACAAGTTTAATTCTTTCAAAGTTGATGCCAACGCCGATTCAAACGATTCCTTTGCCAAAGCCATCTTGTCATGTTTTTTGCCGTCGCAAGTATGTTGTCATCGCGTTAAGCCTGCCCAACGACTCTCTAAACAGATAGAGCACTGTGATTGGTGAACACAAATGGTGTTCAAGACTCAAAAAGTTCCTGCTGAGCAAATACTATATTTGCTGCCGCTAGGGTGCGTCTAGGCTAGCAAAAATACATATTTATATATATTTCTTTAGGTCTGGCTGCATAATAATTCCTTATGTCATCAACTCCTGGGGGCGTGTCGGCACGTTCATGCCTGCCTTCAGTTATATTTCCAAGCAAGCAGTGGACAACTGCATGTGCATCACCTGTAAGGACGGTGCTGCTAAAAAAAAACTAAAAAAAACAAACCTGTAACTGGAGCTCCACAGAAGAGCTGTCAGAAAAGCTCTGCTGTTCCTCTCTCTTTAGCCTGGTGTTTGGCTGCACTTTGTATAAAAGAGTTCAACAATGGAAGATCTAACCTCCATCCACCGATCAGCTGAGCCAGAGCTCAATGGATGTGGAGCTGCTCCGCTGTAGCACAGTGTGTGTTTTATAACATCATCAGGATGGAGGAACGGGTTGCCTATTGGCACAAGCTTATAGTCAGAGACACTAAGAGCATTTTAATCCGATCAGCTAATGGTTATTAATCGGTTATGAGCGTTGGTTATCAGTTTAAAAAAATGTGCATCCCTGGTCGGTTGCTAATGATGCAGGAGCTGTCCATAGTCCTGCACATTTGACTCCTCCTCATTAGGCTACTCAGTAGTCTCTGTCAGGAGTGTAGGGGACTGGACCCAAATGCAGACACGGACAAAAGGGTGTGATGAAAACAAGAATAGCTATTTATTCAACTCACGAGGAAGTCAGAACACACAGGGAATCCTAGGACTCACAGGGTTGAAACATGAGGCTAAATACACGGACGACACAGATGGTGCAATCAAGACAGGTGAGACACATTAGGTAATCAAACAGGCGGAAACTTGACAGGAAGACAGGTGTAGGACAGACTTCAAAATAAAACAGGAAACAACTTAACTAAACAGAGGAACACACGGACGTGACAGTCACAGAGTGCATTCATAATCAAATACTTAAAGCAGAAGTAAGTGATATATTTGTGTTAATATAAGTCTTAAATAGTTATATCTTCCGACAGCAATCACTTACATAGAGTGTTTGGACCAAAACACGGGTCTGTCAGTCACTCTGCTCTGCTCTGAGCCGAGGAGAAAACATTTATCGTATCCTACAGTTTTTATCCAATGAGGAGAGAGAACGGCATGCAGGGCTGTGTGTGCAGCCAAGCGACGCCGTGAATTTGGTGACGTAGGGACGAGGACTGTTATGGTGCGTTCAAGGAAACTCGTATTTTTCCGACCGTGAACTCGTACCAGATCGAACTGGTACGAGTTCACCAGTCGGAAGTTACGAGTGGCCGTTATAGTGACTTTCACAGTCACTTTACACAAAACAGGTCGGAGAAACATGAGTGGGTTGCCTGAAACGCTACAAAGTCGTAAGTTGGGACTTGAAGCTGTAATTTACGATTTCAAAAGCCTGCCTGGAACGCAGCATTAGCGAAAACGACCGGACCACTTACTTCTGCTTTAAAGCTTCAGTTGGTAACAATTATTCAGTCATATTTACTGGAATTGTCACTATATTCTGATGGTCAGACATTAAATGAGTAATTTAGGACAAAATCCAACTCCTCTGGCTCCACCTACAGCCTGTAATCGTATTTGCCAAAATCCACCGCGCCCGACGATTCTCCACCAGTCAGGTAGAGGGAGCAGGAGGAGCAGCCAATCGCCGCTCCTACACGTCGTGCTATGGATACGGTACATCTTTTTTTTTTTTTTTTTTTTTCTCTGTGGGTGCGTTCATGGCTACTTTGTGTGTGTCTGTGTGTGTGTGGGGCGCTTGGCAGAGGTTCATAAAGGGACCTGACGGAGTATTGTCTTGAAATTTCCGACCAAGTCGCGGAGTTTACTTTCACTTTCGTCAACTTACCAACTGGAGCTTTAACTGTAAAAAGAAAACTATGGACCAGTAAAGTTTTTATTTTACATGTAAATGTCATGACGTGAAACCTATGTTGCGATAAACAAACAAAAAAAAAGATAGGGTTTTTTTTTTTTTACAGGCAGGGGCGGGGCCCCTATAGAATACAGGCCCCCTGCTTTGTGGGGACTGCGGGGGTTTGTTTTACGGCCCAGTCTGTACATTTATGTGAATCTCCCATTTTTCAAATGCTAATCTGGCTTTCCTTTCACCTGTGCACTCTGTAGGCTGTAGTGGCACATTGTGTTGTTTTTCTTATCTTCGTCTTACTTACCTCTATCTAAGCTGAGAACACCTGAGTAAAGATGAAGTAAAAACAGCGGATTACAGTTACTTTGCCTGAATGTCAATGTAACAAACATGCTCCTTACAGTATAATCTTCTTTGGGGTTTAACAGTTTCTTAATGTAACAATAGAGCCAGCATCAAGTGGCCATGAGGGATTCAAGCTTCTACTTCAGATATTATTGGTTAATAGAGGACACACCTTCCCCCTCTTATTAAATCAAATTGATAGTGGTGACTGCGTGTGACTAATGTGTGACCAGGTAAAGTGTCAGTATTGATACAAATTTTCGCCCATATTTCGCACATTCTGTGACATAAACTGTAAACTGTCTTGTCTGTAACAACATCTATTGCACGTCTGTCCGTCCTGGGTGAGGGATCCCTCCTCTGTTGCTCACCCTGAGGTTTCTCTGATTTTTCCCTGTTAAAAGGGTTTTCTATGGAGTTTTTCCTCAGTCGATGTGAGGGTCTAAGGACAGAGGATGTTGTTACGATGCCATGTAAAGCCCTTTGAGACAAACTGTTTGTAAAAAAGGGCTATACAAATAAAATTGCCTTGCCTTGCCTTAATACAAATGTAGTCATTAATCAATAAAGTAAGTATTGCAAGACATCGGTGTATTGATTTTGTATCTCTACTTCCATCTTGTATATGTGTAAATGATAACTTAAGTGTGGTGCCACTGGGAAGGTCAGGAGGTCATCAATATTAAAATAGCCCTTTCCAGGGAAGGCATAAATTTGCTCAGCAAATGACATGACCATCTGCCCTTTAGACTTTTAGATATAATGTGTAACACGCACACAGATTGCCCAGCGGTTGGTGCTGAAGGAGAGGTCACTGGGTCATTGAAATCCAAAGAATGCATCATCTGAAGAGTGTGGATGTGTTCAGAGAATGTGATGGTAATCCACTTTACATATTTTGAAGTGTGTCATGTTACAGCTGGGGATTTCAGTATAAAGGTCATGGGTTTTACCAAAATGAATTAGATTCACCTTCTTTGTGTTGGGAATAGCCTACAAACCTGATGGGAACGTGATTGTTAGTGTTTCAGGTGTCTTGTTATGCTCTGGTGAGTTAGTCAAGAGACAATTCATTTGATGAAATGTTTTACACTGGACAAGTCCTGGGCTGACTGCCTGAGGCATCCAGACAGGCATAGTATCATACTTACATATACACATGCGGCCACTTGCTTGTGTATGCGTATACATGCAAACAGGACATTCACCTGCACACAAGCACGCTCACATTGGTTGTATACAGTACATGCCGGGATATTGTATGCTGAGCCTGAGCCAGCACTAGCACACTGGGACTGGCATGGTTGACTGGCTGGCAGAGACAGAGGGATTGGTGTGAGGTGACTCCCAGTGGTTTAACTGTTTCAACGACAGCAGAGCTTTCCTGTAGAAGTGTGTGGATTCCTCTGCAAGACAGTCAATGGCGCCCACATGGAGACCACATGCTGTGACTTATTATCTCAAAGCTGCATCTGCTTGACAGTACATTAAGCTGCCAGACCTTTGCCAATTCATTTTTATATTTCAAGACTGATGCCCTGCCTTCTATATTGTAATTGCTCTCCATTCACTCTCAAAAGTGCCTCAGATATTAATCAATCAATGGACATTTTGTCACCTTGATGACTCATTCAGTCTAAACTACAATGTGAGTACAATTGCCAGTAATTTGGGTGAGGTCAGTTTGAGATTTGAGTGACAGCAATTGTCAGAAAAAGTTAACTTCGTATAGGAGTGGCTGTGGCTCAGGGGGTAGAGTGTGTTGATTGCATAACTGGAAGATCAGTGGTTCGATTCCTGCCTGCTTCCTCAGTCTGCATACTGACCTGTCCCCAGGCAAGATACTAAACTCCAAATTGCACCCAATGTATTATGACAAAGACAGCTTTTTTCATGAATAAACACTAATGTGGGAAACCAAAAAAAAAAAAAAATCACCTTGAAACATTATCTGTCAAGTCAACAGTATGTACTAGACAGTGTGTGGGCGTTTTTTGCTCAACCTCAGTCATTCCATGGTCTCTGATGCACCTGTTGATTCACAGGTGTGCAAAGTTCTGTCTTATTAAGAAACAGTAATGTGGGCAAAAAAAATCTATTCAATTTTTTTTCAATTAAGCCAAATTTAACAAACTATGCAAGAATATGACTACAATTGTCTTTGTGTTAACAAACATAACCTGTAAACCTATTCAAGGACTAAACAAGGTGCTCTCAATTAAACTTAATTTATTGTTATCAGAAAATCTTGACATCAGAGTTATTCACTGCTCTGCATCACCAGTGAGATATCAAGAACAAGCTAATAACAAAAATTAAAGGATAATAACAGTTTTTTTTATAATCAGGACCTAATTTCTAGCATAAAATACGATCATTTACTCACCCAGATAACTTTGGTATCATTACAAGTCGTTCCGACGGAATTAGATCCAGCTGAGTGCCGTGTATATCCATATAATGTGAGTACACGGGGCAGCGCAATGCAGCCTCTAAATAACACATTATCTGCCGTGAAACTTGTTCATTTCACCAATATTTAGTTATGATAGGTTAGTGCTATTCCCCTCTGAGTCAGGGATGACCTGTTATCAACATCCGGGGTCTGTAGGTTGACCTACTGACCTCTGACCTGGATGATGTCATCTCCCACCGCTGCCCGGCTCATTCTGATAAAAATCATTCTGCTTCGGCATTCGTGTCCATTTTTATCTCAACTAGCCAGAGCTTTAGTGAGTCCAGGTTGCGGAGAGGAAGCCTGTGGAAGCTGAACTTCATCCAGCTGCTCATTTTGTTCTGACAAGTCAGAAACACGCAGACGTCAACACGTCAACCTACAGACCCCGGATGTTGATAACAGCTAACCAGCTAACTCGGAGGGGAATAGCACTAGCGTATGATAACAAAATATTGATGAAATTAAAGAGTTTCACGGCGGATAATGTGTTATTTAGAGGCTGCATTGCCCTGCTCCGTGTACTCGCATTATATGGATATACACGGCTCTCGGCTGGATCTAATTTCGTAGGAACGACTTGTAATGACACCAAAGTTAAATGATCATATTTTATGCTAGAAATAAGGTCCAGATTGTAAAAAAAACAAATGGTAATTATCTTTTAAATGCTTTGCCTCAGTCTTTTTTGGATAGAAGTTGAACTGAGTTAGCGCTGTTTTTAGAGTTACTGCATCAAAATTTGAAAAAAACAACATCAACAACAAAAACCCCACTGCAGATGAAGAGCACAGCGAGTGTGTCCTCTGTTATCTTGTCCAGACATGGTGCCACCTGTTGATAAGAATCCATTAGTCTGTGTCGCTGTCTCAAAATTTCTTGTCAGGATAAATGAATTGTTGGTATTTGAACTTTGCAAATGAATAGTTGTTTAAAAGCACTAGGTAAAACAAGTAAGATAAGGCCTACAAAGGGACAGGTTGTCCTGTAAGACTGTGAAGGTGTATGCTACAATAGGATTTGAATTGGTTTTATGCTTCCTAAGGGCATGGATCATGTGGACCTTGAACTGAAGTAACACTAACACAAAAACTGGAGCTTCAGAGAGTTTTGTGGAGACAGCATGGATATTCTGCTGTAATAAAAGCCTCTTCTTACTGTGGGGAGAGGGGATCCTTGAGTTTCTAGAAGATTTGCTCCTTCTCTGGCTCCCTGCTGATTTATTCAGCACAAACATTATAAGAAGGAGAAAGACAACAGGATGAGACAGCATGCAACTGGGTAAGCCGCGCACACAAACACAGACATGCTGAAACATCCAGGCCGGCACGCAGAGAATACACAAAACATATGATCATACACAAAAATGCATATCTATATAAGTTCACATACACATGGTTTGATTCTCTTCTACACAGTCATGTTTTTTTTTGTAACAGTAAAATGATTCACACCAGAGTCTGGAGGTGACTGTGCAGTCCACCATGACAGTCCAACCAGCACATGTTGGGCCAGGGACTGCCAACACACAGAAAGAAAAGAAAAGAGTGAGAGGGAAATGTGTGTATGCAGTATGTATATTATTTTAAGAGTACTCAATCTTCAGACAACAGTAGAGGGATTTCAAACCAAGAATTTTCTCTTCAAATGTCATGAATCGTTCTTGCAGTGAAAGGTGTTCATAGGGAATGTGAGGTGAAAGTGCCTCATACGCTCCAAGCAATAAAGCAGAGATACAGGAATAAAAATCAAAAGGGACAAAATACAAACAAAAAAAAGACTCACAAAGTGATTTACAGAGGATATTGTATATTGTATTGGTTCTTTCTTCACATTTGAATTTTGAGACAATTAAAAATGAGACATTTACTGCAGTCACTGACAGTTTTTATATGGTAAAAATGTCAGCAGTTCACAAGCCCATGATCCTTTTCTGTCACTCAGCAGTTGACAGCATCCAGGAGAGAGGATAATACCTGACATTTCTTGAGTGAACCCTATCCTTTTCCCATACTGTATGACTGGCACACAACTGTGTAGTGTAAACTAAAATTGCCCTGTTGTAGCCAGAGCATACATACAGTAGCTAGCTACATAGCATTTCAACAGATGCAACAGTGTGTGACTTGAAAATATCAAGCAGTGCACAGACAAATGACAGATGAACTTCAATGTTATTGAGATGTATCTTTTTTTTTCTCTTCCAAATTATACTCAAACCATTCAGAGACAGATGGAACCATTGAAAATGTACAACCATAATCATATTTACTTATTATCATGAGTCATGGCTATAGTTGCCCATACAGGTCTTTAGAAGTGATGAAGCTCTTCATAATTTGACCCAACAGAACTGTCCCATTTACTGTCACAAAGAGCGACAGAGGATATACAGTATTATTGTTATATTGCCAATATAACAATTGCTGAAGTGCTTAAAACTGGTAAGTAAACATGTCTTAATACTAACGCTGGCTATTGCTAAACCAACAATATGGTCCTTTAAGATATAATAATAATAAGAGGATACTTTGGACAAATACATTATCTGCACTAAAAATGTGAGGAAAAGGAAAAGATACTTTGGCCCTGATACAGCACAGTGATGCCAGCCATTGATGATGGATTGAGTTTATTTTGAAACACCCTCATTGGAGTCAGCTTGATTTGGGTTGGGTGATGAGGTGACTCCAGCAGATGGTGAACATAAGAGGCAAACAGGGCAACTGGCAAAGGGCAAGTTTGACAATTGAATAGTTGTTGGATATGATTGGTTTTCCCACTATGGGGTAAAATAGGTTTGTTGGGATGTGTGTTAAAGCGTCCACTGCTCTGGGGAAAGTATCAGAAAAATATGTGACTCATTTTTCACAAACTTTTGGTCATGAATTCCAAATGTGTTACATGCTGAGTGTGTGTGTGTGTGTGTGTGTGTGTGTGTGTGTGTGTGTGTGTGTGTGTGTTGTTGTTGTTGTTAATGCAGAAAAAGGGGTCAGGCCGAGCTCATTTTTTTCCTTCCATTCCCTTGACGCGCTTCCCTCCCATCGTCTGTCTTCCTTCTCCTGAGATCTTACTCATGGATCCACTCAAACTCAACCACAAAACATATCAACAAAAAACAAAATGCTTGTACCTTTTCAGTGCTTCAAATGTCCGATATTTATATCTCTAATGCTATTTTGTACACTGCATTCACACATTACATCCACTCTCCCACCTCATCCATCAAAAATGATCCAAAAGGGACCGAGACTTAATTTATGCCAAATCCTGTTGGCAGAGGATTGTGAACCCATCACTGGTGCACCATCTGATCTGGCAGTTTTGACATGGAACCAACATGTAGATGATTTAGTGGGAAGAAAACTAGTTGCAGGATGATAATGCAATTGTAGTATAGCAGATAATGGCTGCAAAACACCATGTGTTGGATTTTCATTCACTGTGGGGTTACTGACAATGAAAGGTTTAATTAAATGGATTGAAACAAGCCCAAAGAAATCAAATATGAACCTGACTCACAAGCATTGAGCTGAACTGGAAAAGTCATGTCTGAGCCACAAAACATGGCTGCAGATGTTGTTGCCGCTGGGTTAAAAAGGGGATCACATAATGTAGGGACGAATCTAGAAATAAAACATGTTTTTCTTTTTCTTTTTTGCATCAATATTTTGCACTGACATTGAAAATAAATTAGTCATGAGGCCTACATGGAATATCATGATAAATGAGGAGAGACTACTTTTGAAAAATGTAAATGTAGTCGTGAGTTTACTTGGTGCAGCCACCTCACACATCACACAGGTCCAACTAATCACCGGGCTGCTAATGCGCACTCTGTACTTTTAAAGCTGAATGAACAAATGGACAAGGCTGAAGCCAAATGCTTTTGTTATTGCCAACAAATCCCATGAAAAGGCCAACACCAACTTTTAAGACTTTCTTAGCCTGTGTGTGTGGCTCAACAAGGCAAGGCCAGTCATTGCAAATGAAGATGGAAATCTTTTTTTTAATTCTTTTGTTAAGTCGCTCTCCTCAAAAAACTCGATGGGGCAAAAATCGTTAAAACCAATCACAACAAATAATTGTTTTAGGCTATTTTGTAAAAGAAAAAAAAGGCTTATTATTTCGGTAGATCAACTTACTATTGTTATTTTTTGGCAAACAACACTAGCCTATTTTTTGGATATGGTGTGGAAGTTATTTATAGCAGTATTAGAACCTGTCTACATTAGTATTTGAGAAATGATTGAGTCTGCAGTAATTGCTGGTAAGAACAATTGTTTTTTTCAGTCTTCTTTATCAAATATTAACACTGTTATTAATAGCTACTCGTGATAATGATGAAATATGTAGGCACTTATTCAGCAAAAAAACAACAACCCTCGTTTCAAAGTGCTTTGCAGAAGATGGACCTTCACAGTTGAAAAAAGAAAGCACCTGTGACCAAGGAGAGCTTTTATTTTGTTAAAGTGTCAGCAGCTCATCATGTTCCCAGAATCCTTTGCAGTCACTCATCTGTCAACGGGAGCTGGAGGGAAGATGCTTCTAACAGAGCGGAAGTTCAGGTATGAAACGTCAAACAAAAAACAACAACAACAACAACAACAACAACAACAACAACAACAACAACAACAACAACAACAACAACAACAACAACAAACCCAACTTTAACAATACTGCTGCGAGAGAAAGAAAGAGGAGGGAGAAGAAGCGTTTCAGCGACAGGCCACGTGTTATTTTATGCGTTTACAGCGTGTGGCGCTAAGCTAACGTTAATTTAGCCCTAAATGCGTGTTAGCCAGCATTAATTAGCCTACTGGTATCTACCACCTGTGGAGGAAGCGGCTCCTCCACACACCTTTGATTATCGGAAATATCAACAGTGAAGACACCAAAGGTAAGAACTTTGAAGCTTGTTTGTGTCGAATTTTGCGAGAGTTTGTGCTGTTGTTTCCTAGAGGACAGTTAGGCTAAATAACACTGACTTTGTTAGAGTGGGTGTCAGGCTGTTGCAGCTGTGCCTTGTCGAGTCTTTTATTGTCTTCATTTCAAATGGTCTGATGAATAGTTTTGTTAACATTTGCGTTTTGGTGGCTCTATCTTGTGTGTGCAAACAGAGTTACTTTGACCTTTATCTGGTGAAACATTCTGAGTTCTTTATAGTTTTTTCCCCCTTCATAGTTGTCCTTGTAATATTTCTTGAATATTTTAAAGTATAATAATTATAATTTAGGGGGGAAAAGCAGCACTTGGAAACCCTGATCATGTACTGGTTTGTACTGCCATGATTTTCTTCTAAACCCACCAATTATATTTCTGACTTTTGAATTTCAAATAAGAAATTTAAAAAGGCTAAAGCCTCTCTAGCAATTATTTTCATCATCCTTTTTAATCGGCCCTTGTTTGGAAAAGAAATTGTCAGTAAATAGTGGGAAATTGTGATTGCAATTTCTGATTACGCTGTTTTGTTAGGAGTTAGTATTTTTCTATGGAAGACAAGAGGTGTCTGGAAAATTAAATAGTAGAATTCAAATAATGTATCCAGGCCCCATACTGAAATATAAAGAATAGAAAAAAGAACAGGCTATATGCCCTGTCGGTGATACACTACAGTATATGTAGTTATTACACTCTACTTAACTCATTGAGTGCCGCGCTCCTTTCCAAAGTTTTAGTCAAGTGTACCGGCAAATTAGACCATATTTGACTTTTTATTTTAGAGCCATAGTGTATTCTATATTATTGCCACCAACACATACTGTAGCTCATTTGAAAGGTTTAATTTTATCCTTCAAATGGCCACAAACCGTTTGTTTCTACGTGCCTCCGTTCCTGAGAAAAGTCAAGCTAAACATGGCTGGGTTTCACCAAAATCCCTCCTTTTTTTCTAGAAAAGGAGATAGAGCGTCTTTTATGAAAGCTGCGCTGTTTGTGCCTGTCGCTCTTCTGACACTCGCATTTCTGGATCAAAGGGCTCGTATAAGATAAATATACACAACAATTGTTGTTCTATTCACAAAACCACCATCGGGGGCGGGGGGGGCGCCACTAAACAACAATAACACAGACGCACCGTGCCGTGTCACAGCCTCTCGCCGCGGAACGTGAGGGTCTGTCGGCCACAGCGGCTCGCGAACACCGGTCCCGCCGGTGGTCGCGGTCCTTCTGTGGTACGGGTCGGTGGTGCCGGTCTGCTTTGACCCAGAGACCATCAGATTTTACCGCGGGAGGACTTTGGGGAGGACACGGTGTTGCTCCAGATGAAGACCGGGCGGGACTGTCGGCTGAGAGCTTCCTGGTTCAGCTCCCAGCTGCTGCAGCTGCAGGGTGAGAGCGGAGCAGCAGCGGAGCAGCTGCGCTGCATCTGCATGCAGAACTCCGTTTGCAGAAGCTGAGTTATGATAAAAACTTCCAGATCATGAGCTGTCATGTGACTTTGATCGTCATCTATTTCAGTTCTCCTCGTCGTAGAGTCCCCATATTTACATATAATGTGTATTAAAGTGTCTATTTTCATAATTTAAAAAAAAAGCAAAAAACGAAAAATTTCGTTTTTGGCACTCAACGCATGGGAACGAAAAACGAGAAATTACGTGGTTGGCACTCAATGAGTTAAGAATTATCAATAATAAAATCAAATCTCTTTGTAACATTAATGATCTTTTTCAGTGTTAGTAGAATAATGACATAGTCATTATACAGACTTTATTGTTATTGAAGCCAGAGTAAGAAAATCTAAATTGATTGAAATAACTGAAAAAAAGAATAAATTATCAATAAAAAAAATCTAAATGTTGAATAAACTAATCATTTTCAGCTCTATTACTATATATAAATTTAGTTGCTGCTCTGTTGCACGAATTAAACATGGTTATTTGGCAGCATTATGTGCATTAAGTTATTGGAGAAGTTACGAAGGTGAAGTGGCCAGACCATTTTCCCCAAGAAGTCTCTCATTGGTCAGAGTGTCCTGAGCTTAAAAGAGATGGCAGCCATCAATCAGTTTTTAAATACTGATGGACACAAGCAGCGGACACTTGTCAGGACATCCAGCCAAAAGTGTAGCTGGTAATCCTGGGTACCATTTTAAGTTTTAGAACAGTGGAGGCAGCAGTGAGGAAAAAAGAACCATCCATTAAAAAGTATGCTAGCAGAGGATCCCTGCTGTGGTGGTGGCGTAACTAATACATCTATCCTGGACTTGCATTGCACGTATCACCTCCCATGACTTTTCGAACACCATGGACTTCAAGTGTGATTCACTGCCAGAATTATTCATGCTTTCACTCGAGCTTCAAAAAAGAGAATGTACCATTATTGGGACACACAAGCTCTCTCTGGGGAAATTAGGGTGTTCATTGCCATGTTGCAGTTCAGTCACACACTGATCTCAGTAAGCAGGGAATTGAGAAAAATACCAGAGTGAAGCAGTGATCAGCGGAAAAGCCAAAATTAAATACTTAGTTCAGAAAGTGCTTTAGCATGTAGAAACTAAGAGGATCATGTATTTAAGCCAGAAAGCCATTGCAGAGGCAGTAAGGCAGCCTGGATTTATCTTAAATGAATCTGATTTACACCTTAATCCATGTCCCTTTGCACATTACTACCATATCATTACTTATCTTTCTGGAATCTCCAAATTCACACTTATTTAATCTTGTCTCTAGGTGGTGATAACACACACTCTTGTTAAAACAATAAAAGAAAGAACAAAATGGAAAAAAATGTGAGAGTAAGCTGGCATTTTAGTTTGAAAGGCAAAAAGGTGTTGAGCTATTGGACTTGTAATGTAAACATCCAGATTTAATTTAAAATGCAGCCCTTCTATGTTAGGTATTATAATGTAAATCTGTAAATAGCAAATGTTTCTTTCCGGGGGAGCACAGTGGCATAGCAAGCATTCTTCGACAAAAAGTCAAGCGCATAAAGCATCCCCTCAACCTTCTATAGGAAACAGTGAGGACACTTCAATATATTACATTTCAGATCTTTTTCTTTGCTGCAGCAGTTTTTCCTGAGGATCAATACAGTTCATCTGATCTTATCACCACGGTTTAAGGATGTTTAAGGGGACAAAATGAAATGAATGAAAAACCAAATGGAACTGCAGAGGCAGAACACAATTTCACCAGTTGTGGCCTAAAACATGCACAAACACGCACACACCCAGACATAGACAGAGACACACACACACTTACACACAAATGGCAGCTTTGAGAATGGTTTATTGATTTGTGATCATGCCTGCAGTGGCATTTCAATTCATTTTAACCAGCAGAGGAAACTCCACCAAGCCATTTATTGCAAATGTCACAAAAACATCTCTGTGTGTGTGTTTTTGTGTGCATGCATATAGGTGATTCCTGAAAGTGTGTGTATATAAGTCTGTGTGTGTGTGCGAGTGTCTTTGCCAATTTCTTATTTTCTGAGTAGTAGCTGTTTGGACACATGAAACATACAGTAGGTGGAAGTGTGTGTGCCTCTCAGCTGGGTGTGTGCATGTGTGCGCCCACTACCCATCCTGTAGGGAGTCTCAGAGAAGGTTCACACGAGTGCAGAACAATCGCCATGAAGAGCAGAGAAGTAGGAAGTAGGAGAGTCTCAGTGGAGGCAGAGATGAGAGGAAAGAAAGAAGGAAACAAACAAAAGAAAGAAAGAAGCGCAGGAAAGAGAAATAAAGAGATATGGCAAAAATCAAGTAGGTTGGACAAGTGAGAAACAGCTGGAGAGAGATGGAGATAAAAAGGTGCAGCTGGGAGTGGAGACATCTTTTTTTCATTTAATTGTCAAACCATATTATCTTATCTAATGTGATTGTTGACATGCCAGCAGAGTACAGGTAGATATGATCAGAGTAATGGTGGCTCAATTTTGTATTATAGGGTTAGTATAGGTATAGGTACAGTATAGCTACTTCAGTTTTAAGGTGCTGTACATTATACTCTCTCATCATGACTTACTAGAGCACTTGAATAGAACTTATATAATATTAATTTGCATCACTTGTGCTTCAGCTATTATGATGCTTGTCGCCTGTTAAAAACAGGGACAAAATATTCATCGAGGAATATGTGTGGTGGCCTGGGAAAACCCTTCACATGGTGGGATTTTGACATTTTCATGTTTTGATATTTCCATAAACTAGACGTTTTCAGCCATTCATAACTGTTTGAATGACTGAGATAGCCCTCTCAGATCAAAAGTTATGAGCATTTTAATCTATTATGACCAAAAAACTGAAAAGTGGGAAAAATGGCTTTAACTAGAACGTTGCTGTTTTAACCCTCTAAAGACGAGAGTTTTACAAAACATTAAACAGCTTCTGAACCGTTTATGATAGAGATTAGCTGTAAACTGTATCTGAATCGTGTGATTTTCTGCTTTCCGAGGGTCCTTTAATGGTGCCTCTGTGACAAGAATGGACCATATATGGTGCGTGTGATCACGTGGTACGGGAACAGACGCTAACCTAGCGTAGCATCGATGCTAATCCGAACGTAGCATCAATGCCAAACAGAACGTAGCATCGGCGCTAAACCGAACTCATCATCGGCACTTGCACAAGTTTTACAAAACATCAACAACCGTTTATGATAAAGATCAGCTGTAAAAAAGCATCTGAATCGCGGGATTCTCTGCTTTCCGAGGGTCCTTGAATGCTACATCTACAACAACAACGGACCTGTCTCCTCTAGCGCTGCTGCTGCGGCTCAGCTGGTGCTGCGGCTCAGCTGGAAACGAAACGCCTTATACTCGCCACAAAAACATAAAAATAAGTACTTTCCGTTTTGTTTTCTTAAAATATTTATTCACCACGATGTAGTAGGGAGTTCAAAGTACCAGAATCACACAAAATATCAAAATCGTGGAAATAGTACTTTTCCACCTATTTTGGCTATTTGCCACAATCGAACGTCCGCGACATCCGACGGGTTTTCCCAGGCCGCCACACATATATTGTGTTACTACCTCTTGTGGTGCGTTATTGATACACTTTAAATATCTGTTTTTATTAAAACACTGTAGGCGTTAGTGTTGTCACGATACCAACATTTTGGTACCGGTATCGGTACCAACATGTTTTTCGATACTTTTCGATACTTTTCGGTACTTTTCCAAATAAAAAGAGAACACAAAAAATGTCATTATTGGCTTTATTATTATTATTGCATTATTTGAGGTCTGAAAACACTGCATCTTTTTTGTTATTTTGACCAGTTGTAATATTTGGGAGAAATTGTTATCAGTAGTTTATAGAATGAAACACAAACGTTCATGTTACTCAAACACACACCTATTGTTTCCCCAGACCAAATTGATTCTGCCCCCCCCCCCCCCCCCTCTCTGCGTAGAGCTGCTTCGCTGTGTTCACTCACTCACAGAGAGAGAGAGAGAGAGAGAGAGAGAGCGAGCATGCCAGTGGTGGTGCGCGGTAGAAACGAAACGTATCCACCAGCAGTGTTTGCATTAATTAACGAGTCTGTGGCGGCGCGCGCTGGCGCACACACACAGATACACACACAAACACAGGCACATGGTCAGGTCGCGCTGTAACGGTAAGAAAAAGAGGCACCTTGCTTCGTTTGTGACTCGCTCGCTGCGGCTCAAATTACAATGCGGCGACTTCACGCGGCGACGTCACCGCTGCCGGCGGCGCAAAATGAAAGTACCGGTCCCATCTAAGCGCAGTATGGTACCGTTTTAAATGCCTCAGTACCCCGGTACCACTCTAGTACCGGTATACCGTACAACCCTAGTAGGCGTTCTATACTGACACTGTCCTGCATACAAACACACATGCATACACTTAGACTACAAAGCGCCGCGTGAAAACACACAAACACCTACACATTTTTCTGTCATCTTGCATTAATATCTGGAGAGTGACTGAGACGGAGGAGGCTGCAGTTTGCAACTTGTGTCAAGCTTAAAAGAAATTGATAGTGTTTGTCAGGCACAGTGTGTTTTCTGTTTTAAGGTGGAAATGTGCATTTTTTTCCCATTAGTTTATTTGAAACACTTTAACTCCAGCGCAGTCCAGCTTTGTGGCAGTTGAGCCTTTTGCCAGTTTATAGCTATTTTTACATTGAAACTATGGTACACATGGTCATGAACAAGTGTCAGTCATTGAGATAGTGGCTCTAAGACTCTTTGTTGTAAATTGTTTCATCTCACATGTCACATTTTGTGAAATTGGTAATGCATTGAATAATTACACAGACATTATGATGATTGTCTTACAATGCATCAAAGAATCACTGTTGATACCGTATCATGGGATGTATTGTGAGTCACCAAGGTCTTACCCTGTACCAGTGTATCTATCTGCTAATCGTAGTGAACATCATGTGATCCAGCATCTGATCTGCCTCATGTTGTCTTATTGGCCTTGCTCTCTGAAACATGACACACAGAAGCAGTTTCTTCGGGGTTTGGTTGTTTCATGGCACAACAACAGCTTGGACAGGGTTACGGACAGATCATGGTTTGGATAAAATGAAGTGCTTTGAGGACAGTGCTTTATTAATATATTCAGCCACCCACGAGCTCCCTGTCACACAGACTTGTCACTCTCTAATGTTCGTCTGGTCCTATCATAATTAGTATGGCTGCAGGGGTCTTTGTCATTTGAATGTGAACTTTTGTACTTTTGGGCCTTTTGCAGAAACTATTGATTCTGTCTGTTGATTCTTTCTGCTTCTCTTGACTACTTGGTTGACCTCTGCTTTCATACAGCCCACACACTGCTCTTCCACACATACGGTAAGTACAATCATGGCCAAGGTAAAAATGAAAACACCTCCTCTCCCCCTTCCCACAGGGAGCAAAAAAAAAAAAAGTTCAGGTTCACTTTTATTCACTGTAATGACGTTGTGCTTCCCACGGGTTGAGAACGTTCCTGTAACATTGGTTTGAACATTGTATGACTGAAGATGTATGTCTATGCAGAAAGTGTAACCCAGGGTGTTTTCTATAGAGAGCCGAAGCAGAAGCAGGAAGTAACGTCGCCATGGGTCCTCAACTCGGAAAAAGTCTCCATGTAAGTGAACGGGAGTCAAAGTTTTATTTCATGATCTGATTGAATTGTGCCATGAGAAAAAAGTGTCAGTTGGTGACGTATTCTTTGTGGGACACCAGATCTGTCCGTAGAGTGTCTTCACACTAAATACATTCTTCCGTTGCCGTTTTACGATAAACTGCTGATTTCTCGGCATGAAACGTGATGTTTTAAACAGGTAGAGGCGAGCTCATATTTTTTTCTCATGGCACAATTCAATCGGATCACGAAATAAAACTTTGACTCCTGTTCACTTACATGGAGACTTTTTCCGAGTTGAGGGCTAACTGTAAAATCTTCATTCATTCATAAATTCATTCAGGACCCATGGCGACGTTACTTCCTGCTTCTGCTTCGGCTCTCTATAGCTACAGTTTACAGATGTTACATCCTGACTGGGTGGATACTGTAATTTTTCAGCCTTCCCTAAATGCCTCATATGTGTAATAGACATTAGTTAGACATCTAGTGCACAGTTTGCTTTGAAGTGAAAGATTGGGTCAGGTTGAATCTGACTGACGTTGGCTTCCCCAGTGGAGTCTTTGTATGAGAAATGCTGGTGTTGTATATGAACAATCTAAATGTTCATATACATTTAGATAATATGCATTGTCTCCTGCCCACATCATGGCATGACTTATCATTTTAATCATTTTCAATGATTTTCAACGGCCAAAGATATTGTGTAGACCTCGGCTTTCTGCATTTTTGATGTGTACATTAATTTAAGTGACACCATATGTATGACAACCATATGGCACCTGAGAGTTTAATTTTGTAGAGCATGATTATGTGAAGAATACAAAAAAAATGAATTTCAGATGTTGCAATAGAAGTCTTTTACATGCTTGAGCTACGAGAAGACATCTAAGAGTC
The DNA here is from genome assembly GCF_045865225.1 of Trachurus japonicus. NCBI lineage: Eukaryota > Metazoa > Chordata > Actinopteri > Carangiformes > Carangidae > Trachurus > Trachurus japonicus. Next base: position 24,312,279 of record NC_140925.1, read on the forward strand.
GTGATGTACACCATGTTGCAACAGACAACATCTGAGGCACAGAGAAAAAAATCAGTTTGCTCTCTGGTGAACTTGGTGCTGAATTACATACAAACCTGTTCATGGACTGAGGGCAAGAAAAGCAGAGAGACAGAAAGAAAGAAAGTGAAATTGGAGGTACTGACACCAAAGTAATCATCTGGTTCTGTACATATTTATTTGGCTGTTCATGTTTGTTCACTCAAGCATCATTTGTGTAACTGCAACATAATTGATGTTGTGTACACTCAACCCCACTAGTTGAAACACTTTTTGATGGATGCTTCTCAAGTGAGGGTAAACATGAAACACTTCAGCATAGGCTGACAAACATAATGTCTATGGTTCAGGTCAGGCCAAGTAACACGAGAGAATTTTAAATAACAGCGCTCCTTTATAAATGGTCTCTTGGCTTCTTTGTAGAATTTTTATTCAAGGAAAGGTGCTGTTCATGTTTGTTGCTCTCTGTCTGCTTTTCTCACTCCCTCTCCCTCTCTGTCTTTACTAACATAAATCATCACTGACAGTCAATAAGCTTCTTGTCTCAAAGTTTTAAGTGGCCACCAGAAGGTCAAAGCATCTCAAATACCTCAGAGAGAGGTGCTAGAGTCTAGATACAGATCTTCTGTCTAAGGAGCCAGAACAACGACAGTAATCCAGCTCTCCATAGACCACAGTTTGGTTTGCTTGTCTTTAAGATACAGTACAGTATGTGTCTGGATCAAAAGCTCAGGCGATACATGACAGTCAAAAAACATGTTTCACTCCAGTAAACCCCTGAATGATAACCCAGCCGAGCTGGAACATCACTTTGTATGGGTTGGGTTGATTCATGCTGTTTGACCTCAAATATATGTGAGGCTATATGAAGGCTTCAATTATTTAATATTTCACAAAAGCTTCTTCTCAATCCAAAATACTGTATAATCTACAACACTGCATCAAACGCCTTCATTTTTTGGACAAATTTTTCTTTTGATTGTTTGGTCTGTAAAAATAAGAAAAAGAAAAGTCAATTTCTAAATTCCCACAGCTCAAGGATATGTATTCAAATTGCTTGTTTCATTCACAGTGGCACAGCCCAAATATAATCGGTTCATTGTAGTGTTTAATGCATTGATCTTGATCTCGAACGGTGGATGTATGAAACATAATTTCATTTTTATGTGACGCATAAGAATGACAAATAAAACCTATCTTTTATAATTAAAGGCAACAAATCCTCACATCTAAGGAACTGGATCCAGTGAATGTTTGGCATTATAGCATGAAAAATGCTTAAGATGATACACTGATGACCAAAATATAGTTGCAGAGTGAATGTTGAAGCTCTTATCTGCATAGCAGAGAGAGTAATGACCTCCAGCATATTTTCAAACTTTTTACAAGTGGTGACTCAGGAAAGTGGACATGTTGTCAGTGGTGATGTCAGCACAGTTTTTGAAGGGGCACAAACCAAAAAGTAAAATATTCATGTTTAAGTCAAGTGAACAAGGCAGCTTGCAGATATTTTGTCGTGGTGGTCAAATCTTCCAATTGTCTTTTCAGGCGAGTGCACACTGACCTGTGTGGCCGTTTGACGTGGGATCCTGTTGAACTTCATGTACTGCTCCGCACCAGTGAGATGTTGGTGAGTCCTATTGATCCCTTCACAGATTGTAAACATCCGGGTGGGCGGGGCTTAGCTGGAGGCAAAACATCTGAAACGCCGTAGCTTGTAAACGCTGGTTAGCATGTTTTAACGGACTGTTTTTTCAAGATGAGGATGAGGAAAAGTCATATTTTAGTGAATATGTTAGTACACCCACCCTCAGAGACCGTGAGTGTTATTTTAAAAAGTTGACTAGACCGTCATATGTACCGTAAATTCTCAAATAAAAGCTAAGTCTCAAACAGACGCCGGCCGGGTCTATCTCTATTTTCTGCTACAGTAGTTCTTGTAAATGTACTAAACCTCTGAAAGTCCATGATCGCCTGTTTGAGCAGTTTCTAAGCTGCTTCAGTCCTGCTACAGTTCTCAAAGACCCGACCTAGACCACAGTGACGTAGGCCGCGAAGGGGTCTATTGTATTGTTCAGCTTTAATTCTTAATTGTTTTCTTTAGGTATAAGCACTTTGTACATTGTGTGTGTGTATTTGTGCATTTTGTGTGTGGGTAGATATGTTTGCACACATGCTTCTTATATCTTTGAGACAGATGGTGCTGTGGAAAAAAAAAAATCTATAAACTCATCTTCTTTTGACTTCAAGGCAAACAGACTGGTTTCATATGTTCTGTTTTGATTTTGTTGCCGCTAGAAATGTGCACCCATATACACACACGGACACACGCTCACACACTCACACACTCCAAACATTATGCTCACGGTCTCGTAATGTGTCTGTCTGTGTTTTTATCTTTCATACCCACATGCAATCTGTCTGTCTGCCTCCACCACCAAAACTTCACTTTATGATATCAGGACTTTCCTCGTTTCAGTCGACCTCTACTCGGCCGCCTTTATATTTTTTCATAATCTCTTTGGAACTGACTGATTGTGTCTTATACGTGAATGGTGTTATGTGAATGAATGTGTTTTGAATGAATTATTATGAAGGCTGTTAACGGTTGAGATATTGTGTGATTGGTCAAAGATGTGACATAAAGTGCTGAGAGCAGCTTTGTGTGTGTGTGTGTGTGTGTGTGTGTGTGTGTGTGCTGTATGGTCCATACTGTATTCCACAATATATGTGCATCTTAAATTTACAAATGACGCATGGAATGACAAACTGTATGATGAGGATTGTCGGATTGTTGATGGTGATAAGAATAAGAGATGGGAAGGGACAATGGTTTTCAACTGCTCAGAAGAAACAGGAGCGGCCACTCTGCCATTGTTGTTAGCGGTGACGGACTGGCCATAGGGCAAAATGGAAAATCCATGCAAAATCACTAATGCATGTTCCCGTTGGGGCAGTTTTTCATCAAGCAGTCTCTGTATTTGCCTCAAATACAACTCTGTCTGGTAACGTTCCGTTATTATCTCATAGCGTGGTGAATGTGCAGGTCACAACTTGTCCACCAGAGCGTTTTGGAGTTGTTGAATTGTGTATTTGATGAGTTTGTTGAGGGAAACCAAGAAATCCCATGAGCCTCAGGTGCTGACAAAAAAGAGGGAACTTGCCACACTGTATTCTCCCAAAATCTTCAATAATTTATTGGAGGATGTCCCAATTTGCCAAAATGTTGAACTATCCCTTTAACCTCTAACTTATCAACCAGCTGGTCACTAACTTGTCTTGCGTTGTGTGGTGGTGGTTTAAAACGCTTGTGGTTTGCTGCCTGCTGTGGCTGAAAATGAGACTGAGATTGGAAAGGGTAATTCGTTGTCATGAACTCTCATGGTTGCGCCATTTACACATAAGCAGTTCAGTGTTCAATTTTTTATGTTTATTAGAGATGCTTTTAAAGCTATAAACATTTCATGTGGTAGTAACATGTTTTGATCTCATTCTTCAATTTGCTCAAAATGCAGGTGAAATGGGTGTCATATTTGTGGTGCTTAAGCACATTCCTTTCCACTGTTAATGGCTGTGATGGATTTATTTAATGCAGATGCTCACATCATATAAAGGAGCCCTCAGTAGCCAAAAAAGCTTTTCATTTTTGAATCTGAAACAAAATAACTTTTGTGGCCTGGTCATGTGATCCTGAATGAATTCATGTGTTTAATGATCACGCATCATGTCAAACAAACAGCTGATGGAGGCTGTGTGACTACAAGGCAACTGCAGCTCAGGTGAACTTGAGTGACCCACTATTTACCCACAGAGCAACTGAAACTATAAGATTCAAATCTATTTATTTGTGCGTAATACCTTCTTTTAAAAAAAATAATTTTAGTGTTCACAGCAATTGGATGTTAGTTGTTTTTTCCCCTACATTGCCTGCCAAAACCTTCTTAGCCCTGGCTCAAGCCCTCAAAGCACTCTCAGTCAATCTACCAGTGGTGAATAAAGGTGATGATGTTGAATGATGTACACTTACTGAGGGAATTTTTTTTTTTTTACCATTTTAGAGTAGCAGCATCAGTGTAAGAGCTGGCTGTCAACTTCAGAGAAACCACATCTTTGGGCTGATGCCATGTTTTCATGAGGGAACTGACCGCACACACCCACACACACCTAAAAACATATTCAGTGTATCTTAAGAACTCTCTCTCTCTCTCCTTTTTTGACTTTTCTCCATCCACACACATGCAACACACATCACAGCCAGATGTACAGGAACTCGGCATGTGATGCATTTTTGCATGTAACATCTGGAGTTGGACACTCTCTGTGAATACTTAGCAGACCGACCTTGTTGGAAACGGTGCAGTGAGATGGAAAAATGTCAGAAACTTTAAAAATCAGACTGGATACACACAGAAACACATCATTGTTTATTAAAAACCCTGTGTATCAGACATAAATTCTGCACTGTGGGTATAAGATGGCTCTATCTTGTAGTTGGTACGGAAATCTGAGAGAAAAGTGAAAATAAAATATTACCAATATGGATTCACATTACACATAGTCTTTTTTAATATCTTTAGTGTGCAGTTGTATCATTTTCGTATTTTTGTCTCGACTCTTAAATGCTACGCCCCCCCCCAAAAGACACCCCTGCCCCCCCAACAGGACCCCCACCGAGAGATTCAAGTTGTACTTTAAAAATTCCATTATTCAGCCTCATGTTTATTTTAATTGAACGGACCTACATCTAATGCGTTGCTATTGTTTCATTACATTCATGACGATGCATTTCTCCTCCCCTCGCTCCTCTCACACACACACCCTCAGTGAGGTCTTTCTCCCAGTTCAGCCCTATCTACTGCGTTTCCCGATCTCCTGCCCCGGTTAACGTCGCCACGCATGAACCTCTTGGTCCGGGTGGCTGCGGTCCGAGCGGACCTGTTGGTCTGACTCGTCCAAAACAGTTGGAGCCGTCCACCCGAAGCACCCAGTAAGAAGCTGCAGACGGGTCAACCAAACAGCCCTGTCCCTCTGCCATCTGATCTTTAAATACCTGCGCATATGGATGAAAAACTGATCACACGAATGCGAATGAGAAAAGGTTGTTTTTCCCCCCATTATATGCATGTATATAGGTTAGTTTGGAGCCTAAATCGAAATCACGCAACAATAAGACAGAAAACCTAGGGGAAACACTGTTACACATAGACATTTTGATTGCTTGGCATCGACACTAAGTCAATTGGAGATACGCACATCTAAAGGCTTAGAAGTCAAACGGTTTCAGATCTTTTCAGCTGCAGGACCATGTTTCCCCTTTAAGTGTCTGTGATGTTTTAATGCTGCAGGAAACTATAAAGCATTCATTTTTATCTGTAATACAAAGTGCGAGCTGCACAGCAGACGGTTCCCGTCTAGTTCCATGGTCTTGTTTTGACTCTCAGCTACACTTACCGTGCAAAATATTAGATTTGTAGGTCAAATGTTCACAAGAAAGTTTAGAATTTGAGACTTTTGGCCCTGTGAATGTGATAATCTCAGTAACCTCTTGAAGGAATTTCTTCAAATTTGGCACAGATCTGCACTGGACTTGAGGATGAAGTGATCGGATTTTGTTGGTCATGTTTTGTCCATGTGAATTCTCTTAAGCACAAATTTGCCAGCACTTCACAGATGAACTGCACTGGGCAGATAGCAGGTAGTGTGTTGAGCCCTCGGCGGTGTTTTCTGTTTTCTTCATCCCACTCCTGCCTGTTCCCACTGAATTGCCCGCAACCGCAATGTGTGTCTTTTGACACACTGTTCAGGAATAGCGCACCTATTTCGTTTTTCATTTAGTTTTTAATGAAATAAAGGCTGTTTCATATTCTATTCTCCTCCTCTGTATTTTATTTATTTTTCTACCTTTATATAATCACGCAGTGATTGAGGTTAAGATCTTGACAGACTTTCTTTGCTTTGCTTTTGTGTTGTAAAGACCTTGTTTGAGCTTCTTTTCCACATCATTTGTTGACTCCATCCTGTCGCTAGGCCACATCCCGATCTTGGAGTGTTTTTTTAGCAGCCCGTTCCGGCCTGCAGCAAAGTTCAAATCGACCACTCCCGCGAGATTTGCGTTGGGTCCCACGGGACCTGGCGGGACCCAATCCCAATGCAGCCCTCTAGTAGTGTGTATGGCCATGTGGGCAAAGGGTTTGCTAGAGTCATGAATAACCATACCAATGTGGTGGTATGGTTAAATAAGCATAAGCTATGTACGTATATCAAACACTTTTCATTGAGGATAATTTGAATTCACAGAGAATACCTAATGAGATCCTGTGGCCAATCACTGTTCAGTCCCTCTGCTGCCTTCATGTCATGTTGCAGCATGATAATGCATCGTCCCATGTTGAAAGGATGTGTACACAATTCAAGCTGAAAATATCTCAGCTCTTTCATGGCCTGCATACTCACTAGCTTGGTCACCCACTTAGCATGCTTGAGATGCTCTGTATGTGTCCCAATTCCTGTCAATATCCATCAATTGCACAAAGCGCTTGAAGTGGAAAGGTCCAGTATGTCACTGGCCACAATCAACAACCTGATCAACTCTGTGAATGTGTCTCACTGCAGGAAAAATGCACATGTGTAGCCCCAACTCATCTGAAAAACATCATTCAGTGCCAAAATAAAACTGAAATGGCTTTTACGATGACCAGCCTTGTGCACACCTGTACAGTAATCATGCTGTGGAATAAGCATCTCAATGTGCCACACCTGTCAGGTGGATTGGATTATTGTGCTCATTAACACAGATTTCCAACACATCTGTGAAGGAAATTAGAGAGAAGCTTCGTCTTATATGGTAAAAAAATCTTTAATTTCAACTCATGAAAAGTGGAGGCATAAACATAAGTATTCCAAAGTGAGTTTATTTGTATGTTTTTAATTGCTTTGATAACTTGACAGTTACACAATGTTGTTCTTAGTATTAAAGTTAATTACAAAATGGTCATACTGGTTCACAAATACTGTATAACTGCACATATCTATTTGCTTAGACCTGATTTATCCAAAAACCACAGCACAACTCAGCATCCTTCCCCTCACTTTTGATTTAACTAGGTTCAAAAAGACAGATTAGCTCCTTTTCTAACTCACTGATTCCCTTGTTCAGACCATGTGGTGTTCTATTTTGTTCTGGCTCTCTTCTTCTCTCTCTTCTTTCAGTAGTTTGTTTGTCTAGTTTTCCTCAAGACTCCCTTCCAATCCGTTGACTTTTCAGTCTGTCTTTCAAATCCCTCCCTGTGTCCTTTCATTTCCTTCCCGTCCCCTCGATCTACATTCACCCACTGAATGAAATGCTAGTTTTATAGGAGGGAATCAGCCGTGTTATTATCAGCAGCAGCACTGACTAATGTCCCCCAACACAAGCATTGTAATGCCACAATCAATCTGAGGCTTTAATTATTAAGTGGGTATTGGTGTGCAGTTTGCATTAGCAGTGCTGAAGACTCATAAATGATTAAACATATTTAGTCTGACCCAGCACAGTCTGTTTGTGTGTGTCTGTGTCTGTAAGAGGGAATGAGACAGAGCGTATTATATAGAAATACATTGCTTTTTGACTTAGAGCAGTGTTTTCCACAGATTTTCAGGAAACTGTGGCGCGGGGGGAGCGCAAGTGCAATTTGAGCACATTAGCGCGATTTAGCACATTTGTTTATTACCGTTACATCGCGACCTGTCCATGTGCCCGTGTTTGTGTGCGTGTGTGCCAGCGTGCGTGCGAGAGTGGCGGGCCGCCACAGACTCGTTATGGGAAACACTGGATGCGCTGGTTGATGAGTTTTTTTTTTTTTTTCCGTCTTGATTCTGCGGCGCTGTGCCACACATTGGTCTATGTATGGGAAACACTGTAGAGGAAACTTTTGATTTTACACAAAGGACTGTTATAAATTAACTGAAAGCACTATTGATGGTAGAAACTATGACTGCATCAAATCCATGAATACCAATAGTAAAAGTGCAATACAAGCATGTTTTCATGGATGCAGAGTGGTACATGGGTATAGTTGAGCCCCTGCATTATTCAGCATTTGTATTAATAGACTTTGGCATAAACTAGAGTAGTGCTGTACAGTGTGCCCCAAATAATTGTTGTGATCACTTTCTGAGATTTGAGATGTTGCCATACTGTGTAATGTTTGATTGGTTGCCTGGTTACGTGCCTGGTTTGACGTGAGCGAAAGGAGCGGGGCATTGTGGGAAATAGCCAGAGGGACTGCTGAGGCGTGCTCCCTGGAGAACGGAAAGTGATTCAAAGACAGGAAGAAGCACCCTCAACCTCCAGAATGAATTATTATTTGATTTATTGTCTGGTCTAAACAAACAAATGAACTGACTAAACGGCGACTGAGGGTCGACGGACCAAAGTCAACGCAACCAGGACGCTGGAGCAGGAAGGCCTCGGACAAATCTGCAGGTTGGAGGAAGCAGCCGGCAAGTAAATATTAGGCAGTATGGCAGCCGACTCCCACCGAGATCCAGTTTTCACCTACAGAAAATATGTGCACCTGTGTCATCCCTGAAGCCTAGACTTACGAGAGCACTACTATTAAATCTTTAGTACCTAGAGTGGCTTGTGGTCGCGACATAATAAAATGTCTCCTTAGACAAACAATCCCAACTCAAGGCCCCTCCCAAAGCTTTCATAGTCTTCACATTGATTGGCAGTTGACGTTAAAATTGATGTTATTAACATTCTCAACTCATAAAAAATCCTGTTGCTATGGTGAAGTCTTAAAATGTTTTGTGTGACTCGCAATCCAGAGTTAAATGGATGTTTTCTGAAAATTCCAAATTTGATCAAGTGATAAATAATTTGCGCCTAAACTCAGAAATAGCCAATCAATTAGGTACTTCATTTTTTTATCATCATTTCAAGTTAAATCCGAAGCACAATTGGACTTCTTGTCCTTCTTTGATTTTCACCTGGAGACACACTTCCTCCACAGCTTTCTCTTGCATCACAAACTAATCATCAGCAGAATTTGCTTATTTGCCTCTGCAAATAGATCCGTCAACAGCACTATTGTTTTTCAGCGGTCAAAGATTCTCCTTTTTGCAGATGATGTGCTGTTAATCTTTAAAGACAAGCTATAGGAAGGACACAGAGCAACATCATTATCTTAATAAAGTCAGATACAATTAAAGGCTAGTTCTCATCCAATGCATGTCATCTAAATCTAATGCCACCTGCTGTGCACACTAAAAAATATTTCAGAGAAAGACATTAACATGCTCCTTTTACAAAGCAACACTGAGTCATGGTCTCATTGCAGTGTTGTAGCTGCTGCAGGTGTCTCTGAAATATTTGGAGGCATCAGTTTGTCCTGTCCTGGCTTACACCTGGTTCAGTTCAGCATGTGACAAGCTTTGGTACAAGAGAAATGATGTTACAATAATTGGTTTTAGCTGCTGTTGAAATTATCTTTCTGCAGTGGATGCTGCTGTTTGGGGTTGCCTCTGTGCAAATATATGAGCATGTATGTTGTGTTTGGGCATGTGTACTACCTTGTTTTCCATCTGCCTAAGCATGCATGTGTGTATGTGGACACACAAGGTGTGTGTGGCTTAATTGCAGTTGTAGGTGGAGTGTATTTTATTTTATTTTTTTCATTTTGAGCCTTTGAAATCCTACAACGTGAACCTTGTCACTTCTTGCCTACGGTCTTAGAAAATCAAGTTAAAATGTGTGAACACTGAACAGCATGGGTTGTTCAGGTGTAAGGCTTTGTAGTCATAAGGTCTTTGATATTTGGAAACCTTTAAAGCCAAGTGAGACGGGTTGTGCAAGTAGGAGGCAGGGCAATTAACTGACTCATAGCTGAAGTTACACTGGAACATAAAAAAAATCAATATAAGCCATGGAATCTGTCCTCTGTATGGTTTTATATTCACAAAACATGTGTTGCTTTCTTCTTCTTATTAATTTTAGCTGTTCAAATGATTGATAACCATGATGTGACCATGACTTTTGTATTCCAGTAAACGAAGACTGAAGGACTCCCTGGTTTAGGGTGACAAATGACAAATGTATAGTTCAATAATTAATTAATGTTTAGTTTAATCGTGTGAAAGTGTGTGCTGAGTGGTTCTGCAGGTTAGTGATGTGTAAGCATGTGTATAACTGCGGGTGGATGAAGCCACTTGTGTGAGCATGGAGACGTGTGTTTAACTGGCCATTATAATCCAGTGTGAGTGCTGTCAGCATTTTCAAAGATCTTTATCATAATGATCAATAGGTACATTAACCATTGGGATTAAAGAGGAGCAGTATGTGAATAGATATTGAATGGCCTTCCTATATCTTCTTTACAAAGATGGAAATGGATCAGGGGCCCGACAACAAAAATGTCTAGCAGTATAAAAATGCATTCTCAGTAGGGTTCTACCAACATTGGACTGTTTCGCTGACAACACTGTTGGTAAGACATAGGACTGTCAATGAATATTTGAAATTCGAATGTATATTCGAATTATAGTGATAAAAATGAAATGAATATTAATATATGATATTCGAATATTAATAATTTATTTTTAAATTATCTTCACGTGCACAACCACAACAACAGCAACTACAACTTCCTCCTACAAATGCACGGTCGTCGGTGTGACGTGCAGAACGCAGCAGGACGCAGCAGGACGCAGCAGGACAACTCCTCAAGCCATGAGTTTCATGTCTCAGACCGGATCATATAAATCCAGCTGCAGAAATATCCGGGGGGCGGGAGCACCGCGGTAAACCATAGTAACTCACACAGACACACACACACACACACCTGTCTGTGTGGTCACGTCTGGAGAGAAGCAGCTTCTCTGTTTTCCCAAACTACTGAGTGACAGCGTTAATCGCGCATTAAAAAAATAGTGCCGTTCACTGAGAGCTATGATGATGCTCTGCCCTTCATCGCGACTGTACTTGATCCGCGTTATAAGGATCATTACTTGGATGTGGGAAGAAAACATGCTGGCTCTTATCCCGTTTCCCGAGCGAGCTGTTTGCTCGCGTCATCACAAAACGTTTGACATGAATTGATAAAGGCCGAGTAAAACGCGGTCTTTTTTCACGTATTAATATGCATATAATGTCGTTGCTGATTTGCATTGTGTAGTCATTTGTTTTGTGTAATGTAAGCTGTTCAAAACGTGTTTGACATGCGCTGATAATAAATACAGGCTACCGCTATAAAAGTCCATCTCTTTGTATTGATTTTTGGAGAAAATATGAAAAAATAGAAATTCGATTTTTATTCGAATATCTGTTTTTTTTAAGAGGCAATATTCGAACCTCATTTCTGCCATTCGTTGACAGCCCTAGTAAGACATCAGATTGGTATAGAATAAAAAAAAATATTCAAAAATTTTAAATGGAACAAGACCAAATTGTCCAGGAGTTTAACAGTTTCACAGGGACAGCACAGATACCAGCATACAACTGCAAAGAGCTGTCACATTAAATCTGATTACCAGGGGCGGTGCGTGGCGCAGTGGGTAGAGCGGCCGCCCCATGTAGAGGCTACAGTCCTCGCCGCAGGCGTCCCCGGTTCGAATCCCGCGTCGGGCAGACCTTTCCTGCGTGTCATTCCCCCTCTCTCTGCCTCCCCATTTCCTGTCTATCTCTACTGTCATCACTATCAAATAAAGGCAAAAAAGCTGAAAAATATACTTTAAAAAAAAAAAAAAAAAAAAAAAAAATCTGATTACCAATCCCACCTCCTCTGTTCAGACCAGCCGCGGCGCTACTATTGGGCCCGGGTGGGCCTGGGCCCACCCATTTTAGGCTGGGCCCACCCATAGGCGTCATTTACGCTGGGGACATGTCCCCACCACTTTTTGTCAAAAACAATTTTGTCCCCACCACAAAATTAACTTAACAGCATCCTAATCAAGAATGACGTTGATAAACTATGACAAAATAGGCAGCTGAAACAGTGTGCACGGCTCAGAACTTCTGCCAGAATCAACTCGCAACAATGTAACTTCGATTAACTGCCCGGAGCGGGCGCTGCGCGCATCCTCGCAGCCACTTGGTCGCACAGGGAGCAGCTTCTCTCTCTCCACGCCGGTAAAACATCGACCACTCGTCTGTAGGCTACTCGGTTTTCCACACACACAGGTCTGTCCCTAGCTCTGTATGTATGGATGTGTGTGTGTGTATAATAGACGGACGGCAACAACTTCATTAATAATCATTTTATTTTGAAAATTGACCGGATTCGCTCGCCTTTTCTGTGCCCGACTTCCTGTCTGGTACGATCCGTCTATCCAGCTTGACAACGGCGCTCACGGCTCGCGTGAAAAATAGAACTGAAGCGCGGCTTCTTTCCACAGCGCCAGATGTGCGACCAGGCAGACCGGTTAACATGTGCGCCAATCTGAAACTGCCTCTGCTCCAGGACGCTGCGCTTCGGTTCCGCGGACAGTGCGGCCGGGCCTCTTTCTGTCATTCTGTCATTCTGCTTTAGACAAAGAGGAGTTTTCAAGCTGCACTGTGGAGAGTCGATTGTACCGGACAACACCCGATATGCTTAATGTTTGGGTGCAAAGTCACTGTTAACAAAATCAACACAATCTATCCCTTCAAAATAAAGTTTGTAACGTGTCTGTTTGGAGCAGCTGCTGACAGTGACAGTTTCCTCATCACTAAACCTGAGCCACCATCAGATCCTCCCTCTTTCCTCTTTTGGACATAGCCTATATTGTAGGCTATATTCTGTGTTTTTCCTCTCGTTAACCGTCTCATTTCAGTTTTTGCCGGTTGGCAATCATCTGGTGTGCACCCGCTGTTTCTCTCGCGCTGGATGCACATATAAATGTTATAAAAAAAAAATAAAAAGGAAAAAACACAGATGCGCAAATTGAAATGACCTACTGTAGTGTAGACTATTCAATGACCACAGCTGATCACCAGCTTGTCGTGCCACACCTGTCAAGTTTCTGAACACAACTAAGGGCTTCTTTTTTTCTCCTTTTTTTTGCGGAGAATTAATAAAAAAAATAATGCTCGTCAGTCCGACACAAAACACACACAGCCAGTGTCACAACAACTGACAGCCATAAAAAGCTGTTTTAATTCTGGATTTAGCGCTGTTACCACATCACTTTTTAATATTTGTGCTGTCTTCAGCGCCGCAGAAAAGCGCTGAAACGGAGATGATGATGACGCTGATTTTTTTTTTTTTTTTTAATCTTATTTTAACTGGCCCATCCAGTTTTCTGAAGGCCCACCCACAATCAAAATCCTGGCGCTGCTACTGGTTCAGACTGAGGCCTAGTCCACACGAGCCCGGGTATTTTTGAAACCGGAGTTTTGCTCCGCGTCCACACGAGTGGTGTAATAAAAACACTCCGTACACACGCAACCGTGGAATCCGCTACCAAGTGACGCAATGCACGTGTGGAAGGCTGTTTTAACCAATCAAAATACAGTGGAAACCGCTTATGGATCAAAAGGCTTGGGACGGAATCATTTCTATACAAATGCTGTTTAAATAATTCGTTATCAAGAAATCCGCTTATAGTGTTCATTTTTGGTCATTTTATGGATGAAAACATGCGCAAAAACAATTTCAAAACTACGTGTAGGCCTATTTATTTTATTTTCGGTGGTGTCCCTTTGATGTGCACTGCTGCAGCAGCCTGCACATGTTGCTGCGCTGTGTTGTTGTGCTGTGTGCATCACCTGGCTGGCTGAGCTGTCGGTGCGGCACAACTCATTATCACTGGCTGTTGTGTTGTCTGTCAAAACATGGATGAATGAAACATATCCACTTTATATCGACCGCGGACGTCACGAATACATTTTCGGCTTTTGGCTCGTTCCTCATCTCCGATAGGCTCTTTTTTATCACTGCATGATGCGACCCCCCCCCGTCGTACCCGGTCTGACAGTGACATAGGCTATTGCCTGTTCATTCATGAAAATCTTCCCGAAAAACTCTCAATCAAACAATGTGGGGAATAAGAAACTGCGCCGCTACTGTAGTAGTTCTGTAATTTTAAAAACACACCGGCAGCGGCCCAGCTGATCTGTAGCGTCACTTGTTACTGTAAATGATGCTGTGTGGAAAACCAGCTGTGGTCTGTGATTGAGGGTGAGTTTGGAGCTGACAAGAGGATCGCCCTGACGACCGTTTCGTTATATTTTTCTCATCGAAAAACTATACAAATAGCATTTAGATGATGTAAAAAAAAAAAAAAATTTTAAAAAGTGAGAAAAATCCACTTTGTCACCTCCATTTTTGGAAGCTCACGTCAACTCCTGCCGCTGCAAACAACCTCTGCGGGCGGGCAGTGTTTACATCAGCACGTGTGCAGCTATGACGTAAACGAGAAAAACAATCACGGTTGCAGTGTCCACACGCACCCGGTGAAACCAACCCCGGCCGAAAACCCCACCCTGGACTCCGGTTTCAAAAAACCACGGTTTCAGGGTTCCAAAAGCACGGTTGCGTGTGGACAGGACATACAACCGGGAACATATGTTCACGGTTTCAAAAATACCCGGGCTCGTGTGGACAAGGCATGAGAGCTTTCCCGTCCCCAAGTTTATCTGAATGCTGATTGGCAGCTTGTGTGACCCTCCATCTCTCACAAACTGTTAAGAAACCAACCATGTCACACTTAACCTGCTCATTTGCTTTTTATTTACTTGGATGATTTTTTCCCAGGAGGCAAAGTCAAGTTAGGTTGTCCACTGCTAAAGAGACAAAATGCAGCAATAAAAAGAAACTGTTTGGGTGTTATTAGCCTATTTACTGCTCCATTTGTGGTTTTATGGCTGATGTGATGCTCTCAGGAAATTAGTTTGAAAATGCTTTGTTGGCGGGCAGGGGATTATGAGATTGGGGTCCCAGAAATAGTTTGGCTGCACAGTGGGGCACTGGAACAGAGTAATTACTAAATCTCTCTTTCCTCTCTCATTACTGTCACCTTTTTACTTCTGACTGGCAGCCTTTGCGTCTGTTTCCACCCTTAGCTTCTGCTCTTTTCCCTCTTTATTGCATGTTTCCATCTGAAGACAGCGTGTAACCTCCTCTCTTTCCTTCTCTCGATATCAATATTGCATTTATGATTATTATTCATGCAACTAAGTGTCAAGTGGACTTTCCACAAGCTATTACTGTGTTTTCAAGATGTCAGGGTCATATTTGCATGGAAAGTGTAGATCTTAATCATTTCGGTGCCATTAATCCAGATTGAGTGTTTAGGTTTCACTTTGGTAATATTTAAATGGATTGTTAGCAGTAAAATGTGGAACTGACGGCAAAGAGAGTGAAATCAAATACAAACAAGAATCGGGGTAATTGAGACAGTTAAAGAGAGAGGATTACGTCTAGTATAAATCATGCTGAATTAGAATTTACAATATTGCCTCAGTGCATTTTATCCAAATTAATATCCAATCATTTGTTTTTACAACATTTAAGTGTTTTAAGCCAAAAAATACATTATTGTGTTACAAAAAAGCCAATTATTTTTGGCACAATTTGAAATGATTACCAAACAAGTCATATGACAAGTCACTACACTTTTATTCATATTTTACTCAGTGACTTTGCTGACAACACAGGATCTTTTGTTATGGACTTCTGCAAATTACAAGTTGGTGTTCAGGACAAAACCTGGATTTGTTTGCTTCAAAGTTAAGGGGGGTAAAGAGGGAAACCTACAGGATGAAGGAAATAAATAACATCTCTCTACAAGAGACGGTAGTGCATGAAAAAATGATGAAAATGAATTATTTATCATTTTGCTGGCAGGCTTCTCAAACCCCCTCCCGGACCCTTAGTGGACCCCAATTTGGAAATTGCTGCACTTAGCCACCCTGCAAAACCAACATGATGTATTTGCTATCAATAATAAAGGGGGATAAATGAAACAGAATCATAGTTTACAATAACCTTTTCAGCTGTACTCCCAGTTCCTGCTGTAATCAATATAGTTCATGGGTCACTTTTCTCTACTTTGGTCATTCCCTCTCTTTTTTAAAATTTTTTACAAGCAGCAATGCAATAACACACTTATTCTGAGCCGAGTAAATACTGAACTCCCCTGTCTGCTATGATGTCTTCAAATCTTTTTGTGAAAACATATCCTGACAAGTCTGTCAAAAATATTGTGACATTTCTGTACATTTTGCACAGCCCACATAGCTAATGAAAGAAATTAATACACTAGTCTGCACAGATGTTGGCATATCGATGGAATATTATAATTATATATGAAATATTATATATAATTAGATATATAATGTGTAACAGAGATATTTTCAGAATAGAATAATAATAGAAGTTATGGAGGGACTCACAACCCACCCAGAGTGCATTTGGCTGTCCATTTTTAAATACTGTACCTAATTGGCTCTGGATTTACCACAACTATCACCGCACTCTACACTCTGTTGATCTAACACTTTGTTGTGTTGAGATGTTGACACTTACATGAAACTGTGTGCACTTGTGCATCCTCAGAGTTCAAAGGTGTTTGACACAAATTGAGATTACAAACCAACCTTCATTGCATTCAGATCACACTCAGCGTTAAGTCTGTGTATAATTTAACAGTAAAGCCATGATGTGAGTTTAAAAAGGAAACTGCTGAACCATTTTATGCTGATTTCAACCTGCATGAAGCATTTCAATCTACATAATATCCTTATCACATAGTGCCACAGGGGCAGCTTGTCTCTGTCTCCCTTTTCGTTCGTTTGCTGTCCCTCTCTCTCGACTCACTCGTCCTGCTCCCTCTTAGCATTTTGCACAGTCCGTGTTTCTTTTCTAACGCCAAGTTTCTCTCATTTTTCTTTTTGTGTCTCTCTCTGCACTAATGAAATATGGATTTAACCAATGGCTTATAAGGAAAGTTCATTTTTTATGAGAAATTAAAGTCACCATTATCCTCATTGACACAAAGAAGTAGCATATGGTCAGATTGATAAGAAAATCATTGTAAAGATATTTTTGTCTGCACGGTATGGAAAGTCTTAACACATAAAAGACTTTATCTAATCTTTATTTACTCAACATATTCAGTGGTCTTTATTTCATTTACTAACTTAACAACAATGAATTTCCTGTTGGCATATGTGGTCATGCCAAGTAGACGTGTGCACAAACCCGTCCCTGCCTCTTCTGGTGTGGCAGGATTTAATTGAGTTGCTGTCAGAAATATCAATTGTTCAATTTCTCATCTGTCACAGGGTTGGGGAGAGAAAAGTGCGAGACAGGAGGATATTTACTCCCATTGTGTAAACAAACTGTCAGTTGGAGGAAACAAATCGAAACAAGCAGAAATAAAGAGAACAGGAAGTGAAAATAGAAGTCGTATAGAAAGAGATGACTAAAACATCCCATTCCTTTGATAACCTCTCACTGACTCACACTGCCCTTGTAATTAATAACCAATAACCTTTTTCTGCATCCCTGTGTTTACTGACTTCCACACATGGAAATATAATTTATATTTTGATTAAGAATTGTTTCACGGGCGGTCCACCTGGTTTCTGCTTAGGTCATGAAAATATCTCTGCCTAAAACCAAACTGGAATTACTTTTTTCCCTCAATGCCCCCCTTTTTTTAGTAAATAAAAGTGTGAATCTATAACAATAAGAAAGTGCTGTCAGTACTTTTCTCCCTCTGTAGTCCTGTGTGTCTCATCAGTCTTTGTCTTGCTTCAAGCCTTTTCCTGTAGCTCTGAATTGATCTCTGACGGATGGTGGACTCATCTTTGGCTGCATGTTCAAAAGTTGAGACAATCTGATATTGTTTTCCCCCAGTGACACTTAAAACTGTTAATCTTCAATCTAATCCTCATTAAAATAATTACACAAACACAAAATGACTTTCACGCTAAAATGGAAACCTTTGGTGTGTAAAAAACTGTAGAAATGTTGAGTAGGAATGGGAATGGGACGCTGATGGATTAGAGTGACATGGTATACAGCACTTGTTATCAAAGTGTTAATTTGGCTTACAATGCTGGAGCTGCATTTTTTTTTTCTTTTTTTTTTTACAAAAAGCTGTGATAATTCTTGGCTCCTTTTCACTTTTAGTCTTTGGAAAACATAGTTGTTACCTCCTTCTGGTGCCCCTCTGACAGGCTTATGTCTCTGCTGATAATTCTGCTGTGAGGAGTTGTTTCGAGGCCATTTCAACGCATTTCAATTTGAAGAGGTCACCGCTTCTCACTAGAAGTCTTCTACCTGTCATGTCAATTTTTTGAAAGACGAATGAGATTTAGTAAATGCAAGAGTGGGGTCATGCCGCTGATCAAGGTTTCAGCATCCTTATGTGCCACTTTTAGAGGTGTTCTTTTCTTCTACTAACTAAAAAAAGGGCCAAAGAAGCTGCGCTTCGACTTAATCTAAAAGTGCAGCAACTCTGTTTTGCTTTCATAACAAAATTAGAAGATTTAACCTAGCCCAATTTTCCCAAGTCACCTGCTGGGTCAGTAAGTGCGGTTTAATTAGGATCTTGGCGTCTGCACTTGTGCAAACAGCAGTTGCTTTGACCAGTGAGCACAAAGCTTTAAATGGTGTATAACCATGATTTGGGAGTTTTGTTTGCTTGATCTGTCAACAGAACCGGACATTGTTCATATCATTAAACATTATTTTGTAGATACTGTTCCAAGCCAGTGCAGAGCCTTGGGTTTGTTTGGTTATGGTCAATTGAAAGTAAACCTGCTTTGATTCATAAAATGATTCATATACCTGTTTATGTTTTTTCCAAACACTGACCTGTGCCTTTGGTTGCTTCACCCAGCCGCTCGGTTAGAAGAGATGGACTGTTATTATCCGAGCCAAAGGGATTTCCTTTGATGTTTCTGCCACAATATGAGCATGGTAATGATAAGCTACAGTCAAATTTCCACATTGAAAGTTTTCCTTTGATTTTAATGGTGGACAGTAGGCCAGTAGTGAGTGTGTCTAATTGACTGTGTGAAATATGAACAGAAATGCACAGACTAGGAATAAAGAATAAGTGTTCATGCTTTCAGAACCACACACAGCTGCATGCAAATAGTGTGTGTATGTGCTAATAAAGGACACACACATGTAGGCTTTCAAATTCAACATAAGTAGATATCACATGGAGCTTCTTTATACGTACCTTATTATTCTGTTTCTTTGACACACTCACCCCTATTGGAAATTAGTCCCCTCATAAATATTCTTTATGGACAGCGTGGGTTTTCTTGGGATAAAGTACAGTGAATTACTCGAGCAGAAAAATTTTAGGAGATTTAGCAGTAGCTTAAAGGGATAGTTCAACATTTTGGCAAATTGGCCCATTGCCATAATCGCTATAGTCATAGCAGTAGGTTCATTACCTTTAATTGTAGGTGTAAGCTATTTTCAGTACGGCGGAGCGCAGCAGCTGGCTGCTCAGAGCTACGCTATGGAGGCTAACGGAATTTCTTGGTTTCCCTCATTAAACTCATCAAATTCAACATCCCAAAACTCCACAGCGCTTTTGTAGACAAGTTGTGACCTGCACAACCACCACGCTATGAGATAATGACGGAACGATATGAAACTGAGCCGTTTTCGAGGTAAATTCATACAAAACCGCTGATGCGCGTTGCGTTCAGGGACAGTTTTTCAGCAAGCAGTCTCCGTATTTACCCTGTATTTACCTCGAAAACGGCTCCGTTTCGTATCGTTCCGTCATTATCTCATAGCGTGGTGGTTGTGCAGGTCACAACTTGTCTACAAAAGCGCTGTGGAGTTTTGGGATGTTGAATTTGATGAGTTTAATGAGGGAAACCAAGAAATTCCGTTAGCCTCCATAGCGTAGCTCTGAGCAGCCAGCTGCTGCGCTCCGCCGTACTGAAAATAGCTTACACCTACAATTAAAGGTAATGAACCTACTGCTATGACTATAGCGATTATGGCAATGGGCCAATTTGCCAAAATGTTGAACTATCCCTTTAAATCTAAATGAGAAGTCAGCAGAAAATATATCAAATATCCACACACATTCCCATCCCCAAACCCTCTGTATTAATGGTCTGGAGGTGTATATGTGCACACATACTTTGCATGTTTACTCAAAGAACTGGTCTCTGTGTGCATCACATTCCACAAGCTGGCAAATACATGCATAAATATGTGACACTGTCAATAAACAAAACAATGGTCACACACATCCCCCTCATTTTGTCATCTCATACTCATGAGGAGTTGCTGATGTGCACCGATGCACAGATTTATGAGCTTTTTCTACTTTTCCATGATGAGAACTTTTTTTGTCAAGGTCTAAAACACACAATAATGTAATAAAAGGGGTGTGTGTGTGGGTGGGTGTAGAAAGAGAGACAGAAAAAGAGAGAGAAAGAGAGTTTAGCAGTGAACAGGGTGAGTGTACTAGAACTATTTGGATGTGGTTTTGGCTTATGGGCATTTGAAGCTGATGCTATATCTGAAACTCTGAGTGCAGGGGGCGGGCGCTGTCAGACAGAATAGATTCTGCTTTCTTTAACAACAGTGTGTTACACAACTCAAACAGGCTGTTCTGTCGAGCACCTGTAATACTGCTACAGAACACAATCATGTTTATTCTTTTTTTAAAATTGATTGAAACATACCAATGGCTAAAAGAAAAAGTGAAAATCGACTCAATAAAAGATGAATACAACAGTCATCAGGAATCGGCCAGCCTGTCAGCATCAAACTCTGCCTCTTCCTCAGACAAAAAAGGCATTGCTGCTTATCTTTTTTTTTTTTTAAACAACATGCTGGTGTTGCAATCGAAGCTCAGATTATTGTCATTTATGATACTCAAGTACTTGCCCTGTTTGATAGTGTATGTCCTATAGCCATCATTTTTTGGTTGTGGCAGGATAACATTTTTGACATTTAAAATCAATAGACATATGATATGTTTGGTCTTTGTCACATTGAATTCCAAAAGGGAAGCTTGACAGTGTCTTGGAAAAATAATCTATAACACGGTTTTGGGGAATTCCCCCTCCCATCAAATCTCAGTTCAGTCTGAGGCCTAGTCCACACAAGCCCGGGTATTTTTGAAACCGAAGTTTTGTTCACACGAGTGGTGTAATAAAAATACTCCGTACACACGCAACCGTGGAATCCGCTACCAAGTGACGCAATGCATGTGTAATACATATGCCACAACCATAGGTGGTGATGTAAGGAAAAATGGGAAGGCTGTTTTAACCAATCAAAATAGTTAGATACCGGAAAAGGAAATCACCAAAGCAAAACACACAAACAATGGCGATGCGCAAGGGGGAATCGTTTGTCTAAAGCCTATAAAGCCGTATAAATAAAGGAAAACATAAAGCCGAGAGCATGCCAATAAACAAGATCCACTTTGTCACCTCCATTTTTGCGAGCTCACGTCAACTCCTGCAAACCGCTGCAAACAACCTCTGCAGGCGGGCAGTGTTTACATCAGCGCGCAGCTATGACGTAAACGAGAGAAACAATCGCGGTTGCCGTGTCCACACGCACCCGCTGAAACCAACCCCGGCCGAAAACCTCACCCTGGACTCCGGTTTCAAAAGACCACGGTTTCAGTGTTCCAAAAGCAGAGTTGCTTGTGGACAGAACATAGAACCGGGAACATATGTTCACAGTTTCAAAAATACCCGGGCTCGTGTGGACTAGGCCTGAGAAGTGTTGGTTTTGTCTGACGACTTAGTCGAGCACAGCTGCAGGTGCATCCTGGTTCCTTGTCCAGTTCGGTGTTGGCTGTTTATACACTGGGGGATCCTTTGCTGTCCGATTGACATATTCAGTGTACAATTACATGTTGTCTGTTTGATCAGTATTGTTGGACCGTATGGTCACTATCAGGGTTTGTTCCAACACTGTACACAGACAGGGAGGAGACGGATTGACTATAGTTCAGGAGGTTGTGTTTGAAAATTGCAGTTTTGTTAAAATCATGCATAAGACAGGCAAGGCAAGGGTAAGGCAATTTTATGTATAGCCCGTTTTTACAAACAGTTTGTCTCAAAGGGCTTTACATGGCATCATAACAACATCCTCTGTCCTTAGACCCCTCACATCCACTGAGGAAAAACTCCATGGAAAACCCTTTTAACAGGGAAAAATCAGAGAAACTTCAGGGTGAGCAACAGAGGAGGGATCCAACTCCTGTACCAGAGCCAGATATGATTAAGGTCCTGATAAACCCACAATTTACTCTGTCATTTAACCCAACCATGGTCCTGACACTGTCCCAGACTAAACATAAACTGTCATTCTTCATTTTAGCTTTCATGAATTCATGTTTTTTCTTTTTAGAAAACATTTTGCCATTTTTATACCGAGGATCCATGATTGTAGCCAGCACCAAACATTTGGTCTTTTCAGCCTTTTCAAACCTTGTCTGTAAACTTTTCAGCATGGTCTCCCCTTTTGATCCCCTTCGTATTGGGACCCTCTGCTTCAAGTAGCATCTTCAGCACAGCAATGCTTGGATGATGCAGGAGATAGAGGCGCCTGACCTGCTCATTTCCAATGTCACTTGTTTCAGTGGGGCCAGTGTAACAATCAGTGCTGCCACACAGGATTCCCTTTCTTTTCAGCCATTTCTTTAAAAAGAAGAAACAAAAACACAAATTCAGTCTATTTGTATCTAGTGTTTACATCTTCAGTTTAATTTATAAATTAAACAGTCTGTTAATTTTTTTTTCTACATGAAATAAAATGACCATGTTTTACTATGCCGTGAGAGAGAGAGAGAGTGAGAGAGAGAGATGATGGCTGCTCTGCCCCTGGCCAAAAATCGCGTTTCTTTTATATACAGTCCATGGTTTAAACCCGTAACTTCTAGCGGCAGTGGGACCTGCGTCGCGGCGCTTTGCTCGCACACAATCAACGTGTCATAGCAAAAAAAGAAGCTTCTCATGTTCCGAGGGAAGAGTGGACAAAAACGCTGCAGTGTATGGACTATATTTTATGCTGTATAAGCACATAGTGATAGGTAATTGTTTTCATGTGATCAGATCAGATGCGGTTTTTTTTGCCAGTGGGAAAGGGGCTCTATGACAATTGTAAGCGGCTCGACCAGAGTTGAAAAAACCTGTGTCGCTAATTTCAGTGGCAGAGAGAAAGAGAAAGAAACACACACGGCTGTGATGGCTGCTTCGCCCCGCTCTCAGTCAGAGTGAGACAGAGACGCACACACCGCTGTGATAGCTGCTCACTCCCGCTCAGAGTGAGACAGAGACAGACAGACTTTCAAAGTATAAGGTAACAATACAGTTAGTCACACCAACTCTAGCTGTCATGGGAGATATGGGCTGGGAATCCAATGAGGTACGGTGGAGTACATACGGTACGTTTATGGAACAGGATACTAGGATTAAACTGTAACAGGATTGCAAGAAAAATCTTTGAGTGGGACACTCTGAATAACGGGGCATGGGATAGGGACATATCGACATCTCGCTGAGAGCTGGATATGAAGATCATTATTATAACAAAGAGAAAGTGGAGATTAATGTATTTAAAGAAATTATTTTTCAACCATGTAAAGATAGATAGGCACTAGATATCTGGGGTAAACCAAAGCTGCATACTTACTGTGAAATAAAGCAGGTATTTGGCCCAGAAAATGATGTTTTGTATAATTTGTCAAAATAGAAAAGATCCCTGTGTGCTCAATTGAGAGCTGGTATTCTTGGTCTTCATATTGAGACAGGCAGATATGTTGGCACAGCAGAAGACAATAGAATTTGTACTTTGTGTGACATCCAAGAGGTGGAGAGTGAAATGCATTGCAATTAGGCATGGGCCGGTATGAGATTCTGACGGTATGATAACCTTGAGCAAAAATATCACGGTCTCACGGTATTACGGTATTGCAGTTACAGCTCTAGAAATGTGTTGTTTTGAAATGGAAAAAAAAGTTTTAACTGAACTTTTATTTTATTTTTTACAACAAATTGAACATTTGGATCATTAGTAAATGTGTATCAAGTTCAAATAAATAATAAAATATTTATTCTCAATAAAATTAAAATGCAGTCATTCTAACCCTTATACAGTCCTATGTGAGGCAATTCTTTTGGAAACGGGCCTCAAACGTATTGTAGCGACCCTGCAGTAATGTTCTGGGCCTGTATTCCTAAAGATTCTAAGAATCCTCTCAGAGAGCTCCTAACTTAACCTAAAAATTCCTAGCAAGGAGTCTTAGCTTAGGAGTGATTCCACAACACTCTCAGAGAACTCTGAGCAAGGAGTGGACAGAAACTCCTATCTTAGTGAGGAGGTGTGGTTGACCCCCGTTGCTAGGTATGAGTCATCATTTCAAACGCTGTGATTGGTTGATCCTAAAAGTTAGATAAAGGGGTGGTGTTTAGCTCAGTTGGTAGAGCAGCCGCCCCATGTGTTGAGGCTATAGTCCTCACTGCAGGCGACCCGGTTCGAATCCCGTGTCCAGCAGTCCTATCCTGCATGTCATTCCCCCTCTTTCTGCCTCCCATTTCCTGATTCTCTCTCAACTGTTCTGTCAATTAAAGGCCAAAAAGCCCAAAAAATATACTTAAAAAAAAGCTAGATAAAAAATATAGCCTACTTTTGGTGATAATGGGCAAAGGATGGACCCTCAAATCGATAAATTTAACCATAAAATCCAATCTTATGAAGACTGTGTAATTGTAAAAAAATATTTCACATAAAATAAAATATCTGTTAAATGAATAGTAAGCTATACTTTAAAATTATCCTACAAAATGTGTGAAAACTTGCACAGTATTCACATAGTGAAACTTATATTTATTTGCTTATATTAATTACCATGCTGGTAATTTTTGCACTTTCAACTTTCAACATTTCAACTCAATTTGGTATTAACAAAGGTAAAATGGCTCAGCTTTCATCAGTGTCTGTGATTGCTGACCGGCCTATAAGAAGCAGTGTTGGTTGGCTTTGAAATCTACCACAAACCAGTGAACAGCAATGGAGAAAAAAAGAACAAGGAAACCCAACTGGACAGAGGAACAAGAACAATCTGTAGCGTTTCATTAATTCACTGTCATCCAGTGTTTGGAGAATATCTCTCCTGCCTCTTATGTCCACCATTTTGTTCTCTGCTTAGGGAACTCCTAAGCCACTTAAAAGTCCTCTTCCCTACTCTTAACAGATCCCACCTTAGGAGCTCTCTTAAGAGCTAGGATTCTTTAGGAATAGCTTTTATCTTTACTAGGATCTACTCTTAACTTTTAGGAGAAATTCTAAGAAAACATCATGATTCTAAGAATTTTCTTAGAATTTGGCCACTAGGAGCAACTCTTTGCACTAAGAATCTTTAGGAATACGGCCCCTGGTTATAATGTTGAAGAGTTCTGTGATTTCTGACTGTCTGTGAATGTGTCTGGTGCAGCGGGTGTGTGAGAGCGGAGGGGAGGGGTGAGTGTGAGGAAGACAGCGCCTGTGTGCGTCTGTGTGTATGAGAGGATAAGTTTGTCGTTGTTGTTGTTGTCGCGGTTACGGCCGACAGTCACTGTACGTTCGAGAGGGACCTGTGTGCAGGGACATGGGCGCCGCCATTAGCCCAGCTGATCCATACCGGAAGTCACGACCGGAAGTTGCTCTTCTTCGTCTCTCTGGGGCCTGTCTAGCCTCTACCTGCTCTTTTTACTAAACTTAACCAACTACTTTCTTCATTGCCTAACCCTAACCAAAGCACCCACCAACGACATTTCATTTATTTTTTCTCTCTCTCTCTCCTGGGGCCGTATTCCTAAAGATTCTTAGTGCAAAGAGTTGCTCCTAGTGGCCAAATTCTAAGAAAATTCTTAGAATCATGATGTTTTCTTAGAATTTCTCCTAAAAGTTAAGAGTAGATCCTAGTAAAGATAAAAGCTATTCCTAAAGAATCCTAGCTCTTAAGAGAGCTCCTAAGGTGGGATCTGTTAAGAGTAGGGAAGAGGACTTTTAAGTGGCTTAGGAGTTCCCTAAGCAGAGGACAAAATGGTGGACAGAACAGGCAGGAGAGATATTCTCCAAACACTGGATGTCAGTGAATTAATGAAACGCTACAGATTGTTCCTGTTCCTCTGTCCAGTTGGGTTTCCTTGTTCTTTTCTTCTCCATTGCTGTTCACTGGTTTGTGGTAGATTTCAAAGCCAACCAACACTGCTTCTTATAGGCCGGTCAGCAATCACAGACACTGATTAAAGCTGAGCCATTTTACCCTTGTTAATACCAAATTGAGTTGGAAAGTTGAAAGTGCAAAAATGACCAGCATGGTAATTAATATAAGCAAATAAATATAAGTTTCACTATGTGAATACTGTGCAAGTTTTCACACATTTTTAGGATAATTTTAAAGTATAGCTTACTATTCATTTAACAGATATTTTCTTTTATGTGAAATAATTTTTACAATTACACAGTCTTCATAAGATTGGATTTTATGGTTAAATGTATCGATTTGAGGGTCCATCCTTTGCCCATTATCACCAAAAGTATATTTTTTTATCTAGCTTTTTTTTAAAGTATATTTTTTGGGCATTTTGGCCTTTAATTGACAGAACAGTTGAGAGAGAGAGACAGGAAATGGGAGGCAGAAAGACATGCAGGATAGGACTGCTCGACACAGGATTCGAACCGGGGCCACCTGCAGTGAGGACTATAGCCTCAACACATGGGGCGGGTGCTCTTTATCTAACTTTTAGGATCAACCAATCACAGCATTTGAAATGATGACTCATACCTAGCAACGGGGGTCAACCACACCTCCTCACTAAGATAGGAGTTTCTGTTCACTCCTTGCTCAGAGTTCTCTGAGAGTGTTATGGAATCACTCCTAAGCTAAGACTCCTTGCTAGGAATTTTTAGGTTTTTATTTTTTAGGTTAAGTTAGGAGCCGTTCGGCACTAGCCGCTAGCCGTTCGGCGCTAGCTGTTAGCCGTTAGCAGCGTTTTTTTAAATAACTCAATAACTTAATAAACGATCCATGCAAAAAAATATTTTATAGCTCAATCATGTTGTAACTAAGATATCTGCTGGAAAACAATATTTTATTATGGACCATTGAGTTACTGAGTTATTTTTTTTATCTACATAGAAATGATACACATGAAGAAGAGCAACTTCCGGTCGTGACTTCCGGTATGGATCTGGGCTAATGGCGGCGCCCATGTCCCTGCATACAGGTACTCTTGGTACGTTCCTGTAATAAATGAAGGTTTGGTGACCAACTCCTCGTCATCCTTTTAACACGTCCGGTCAAACAGTGATGTCACAGACCCACGCCTCTGTAACTAGAGCCACACCGCTGGACGGAAGGTAACAACAACAACAACAACATGGCCGACTACTGTCGACTCCCTCGGACACTGTGCCTGAAACGCGTCCGTTAAATCTGCATCAATCTGCATGTTTGGACTAGTACGACTCTGAGTCAACATTTAGTCCATAATGTTTGGAGTTTGAATCCAGCGCAGCTTTCACTCTTCTTCTCTGGTGGTGTGTTTGTGTGGCAGCCAGCGCTACAGCGCCACACATGAAAGTCTGTGCTGCAGCTGCACACCACCTGGGGAAAACGGCTCATACCGCAGGAACGGTATGACGGAAAATTGTAGTGGTTTTGAAACCTTGACTTTTTCATACCGTGGTATACCTTGAAACCGGTAATCGGCCCATGCCTAACTGCAATGCATAAATAGACAGTAAATCGAAAGCACCCGCGCATCGGCTGATGCTGATAACACGTAAAAAAAAGGCAAATATCAGCCCGATGTATCAGTCGACCCTTCATTCAGTGAACTCCTCCCACGCTGTGCTGTCCAGACAGCCTTGCAATGAAACCATTGTCTCCTCTGAGTTTCACCTTTCAGATGAACGTTAACCCCCTCTGTAAGCAGGGCCAGTATTCTGGAAACAGACAATGCCCAATCATGGTCGGCTGGACTTCAGGGTGTTGGGTGGGGGTGGATTTGCTCCGATAGGGCAGGATGCATATTTGTAAAAGCTCCTGAAAGTTTTGTCTGTCTTATATGAAGTCTTATAGGTCTGCAGGAGAATAAACAAAGATTTCAGAGTTGATAGGACAAAATTGATTAGAATTCCTCTGGTATTCTCTTTGAAGCCTTGCCCGGTGAAATCTCCTGCAGTGAAGGTCATGTTGCACCTAAAGTTGTTTAAAACTGTTGGAATGACCTGTAATAGCCATTCATGCTTTTCCATTACCTTTAACTTCCAGTCTGACTACAAAGTAGAAGGGCTAACATAACGCTGACTGCCTTTACCCACTCACCTTCCTTTTACTTTGTTCAGCTCATATCTTCTCACCCTTTCTCTTTTGTTCTATCTGGTTTTAGTGTTTCTGTCCATTTATCTTTATCAGTGGACTATTTTGTCGACCTCTTGTTTGTTCCTTCTCTTTTCTTTCTTTCCCTCACTTTCCCCCAAACCCTTGTCTTGCTCTCTCTGTACTGTTTGTCACTCCAAGCGTTTTAGACTTTTCATGTTCAGCTTTGTTGTTGGGTTAAGACTGGACTTTGAAGTTAATCTGTGGCCATGTTAACCATATATGGTGCTGGAAATAACGCTTGTTGTCATCATCATCCACATTACTCTTTTACGTCCACTGATTGGTTCTCCTTCCAGCTGCCCAACTCAATTGATTTTCAGTGAATCTTTTTCCAGCCAAATGCCTCATGAAAATTGAACTCGCAGGATTCACTTAGACTTCTGTGAAGATAATATTTTTTAAGCTGTCAAAGCAGTTATCCTGGAAAGTTTGGTTAAGGGATGAGTCGTACATTTTCATAGTGGGACGGCGTCCAGATTTACTGTAAGAGGAAGCCTTTTTTCCAGGATCAAGTGGTGGTGGTGTGGCCTGAGTCTCTGCAGTGTGTGTGTGTGTGTGTGTGTGTGTGTGTGTGTGTGGTGTCTTCTTCACAGTTCACAGCAGGCCTCACTGGTGACAGACTGGGAAGGGCTTTTGAATAATCGGTCTTCTGCAAGGTACAGTGTCTCTCAAGCAATTGGAGTGAGGCTGTTGAAATGTTAGCACCTGCTATCACATCTCATATACAGGGGCAGGGCACTGATTAAACAACAAAAAAAAAATTCTTGGCAGCTGTCTGCTGTGACATCATGCTTAATGCTCCTTGTAGCTTCTTTGCAGTGACTCAGTAGAAGTCAGTGGAAGCCTTTTGGTCTGGGCCTCTTTGGCTAAGAACTGCTGTCGTGTCCAGGCGGGTTGTCACAGCCAGATTGCCACAGAGAGTTGGGTGGCAGCTTTCCAGCTTCACTCAGGACCGACCAAGGAGCAGAAATCTGCTACAGAGCTAATATGGGATGCCACAGAAGCAACTTTATCACTAGCCTCCCACCTTTTGCTAATGAAGCAGGAGGAGCTCAACACTACAGGTCCCGTAGCAATGTTTACATCTGGCCTAGCACATGGTTGGATTAAGAGGGATGGCAAGTGGGCCTCTGTTGGCCAAGGGAGCAGAGCAGATCACATCCAAGGCTACAGTCTGGACTGACCTCTCTCCAGGTAGTGAAGAGGTTTATCCAGGAGCTGCTTTAGGTTCAGGTAGATACAGCTAAATGCAACGCAGTGGATTTGCAGGTTGGATACTGTAGATATAGGTAGAGTTCCTTGCAGTGAGGGTATTGGCAGAACCTGGAGGCAGCTGAAATATGTTCTTCTTTGACCCTGAGGCAATTAAATTGTGCATGTAGAATAAGGGAAAGGCTGTTTATTCATTTGACAGTAATGTGTAAAGGGTTTTAACCATGCTTGCAGCACTGCTTTATGAATTGCAATGCAAGTCATTTAGTCTTTGGTCCAGTCAGTTGGTCCAGACTAAATTACAGTGGTTAGAGAGTGTCGGAGAGTATTTAGACATCTGCACTTTTCACACTTCATGAGGTTGTTGATTTCATTTAAAATAATAAACAATTTTCCCCATTGATTTACACCCTGTAACCCATGAAGACTAAATGAAAACATTTCTTGCAAATTGACCAAAAATCATAAACTGAAATCTCTCATTTACAGCTGCATCCTATTTGCTTTGATTATACTTCAGATGTGTCTGGGAGTAAATTGAGTAGACATAGTTTATAAATGCACACATGTGCCCATTAGGTCCCATTAGGGTTGTTCGGTATACCGGTACTAGATTGGTACCGGGGTACTGAGGCATTTAAAACAGTACCATACTGCGCTTAGATGGGACCGGTACTTTCATTTTGCGCCGCCGGCAGCGGTGACGTCGCCACGTGAAGTCGCCGCATTGTAATTTGAGCCGCGGCGAGCGAGTGAGCCACAAACGATGCAAGGTGCTTTTTTTATTACCGTTACAGCGCCACCTGTCAATGTGCCCGTGTTTATGTCTGTGTGCGCCGCCCGCGAGAGAGAGACGGGCCGCCACAGACTCGTTAATTAACTCATTGAGTGCCATTGACGTCTATGGACGTCAATCAAAATCCAACGCTTGAGTGCCAATGACGTCCATAGACGTCAAACGCACTTTTCTGGGGCTGGTAAATGGGGATGCTGTCGCGCACACTGTGAGTAATTTTGGGGCTTCTGGGATGTGTAGAACGAAGAAGACTATAGATCAGAGCAAGAAGTGAAGAGGAAGGAGAAGACGAGCGCGATCGGTACAGAGATAAAAAAGTTGGAAAAAGTTTCTATTTCTAGAGAAAAACGACGGGCAGAGCGTGGAACAAGTGTAACGTGGAGCTGGAGGAAAGCTTAGCTACGGATGCTATTAGCATAGCTCCAGCATGAAGTGATCAGAGGAGGCAGGAAAGGTGAACTGATCTAGATGATCAGCACCAAAATGCCGAAGCGAAAGCGGATCGCGGAGTCAGTTTCACCAGTTGCTGTCTGAAACCGACGTGATGACGAACCGAGAGATCAGCGCGGCCGCGTCCAGCAGAGAGGCTGAAGACGCCACGACGTCTCCCTCCTTCAGAGACGAGGGGATGAAGCAGGAGGAGAAGGAGGAGAGGCTGAGGGGGCAGAAACTGCTCGTACTTGTTGTATTTTAGTTGTTGTTTTGTTTTTTGTTTTGTCTTTTTTTGTGAGGGGTGGGGGGGGTCAATGAAAAAACATGTGAAATGAAATTTTCAGATGTCTTACATGTTTTTGAAGCCAAAATTAAAACGGATAAATCACTGTTTTTCTTGAGAGACTCTCTTTCACAAAAATGCATTTTTCTCAGCTTTCTAGAAAAAAAGTGGTATTTTTGGTGCAACCAGGCTCTATTCAACTTAAGATAAATCAAGAATGGAACAAGGTACAAACAAATGGTTTTTTCACTAGTTAAATAGAGAGTCTCCTCTTTCCTTTGAGCTGTTTGGTGTTTTCAGAGTCATAGTACATGGTCTACGTATGGGAAACAATGGTTGTGTGTTTGAGTAAAATGAACGTTTGTGTTTCATTCTATAAACTACTGATAACATTTTCTCCCAAAAATTACAACTGGTCAAAATAACAAAAAAGATGCAGTGTTTTCAGATCTCAAATAATGCAAAGAAAACAAGTTGATATTCATTTTTAAACAGACCACTAATGTTTTAATTTAGGAAGAGTTCAGATTAATATAGATGGAATATTAATCCTGCAGCAGCAGTGACTGTTTACGGATTTAGTGATTATTTACTGATGCATATGTTATAGTTCTAAGATTTTCTATTAAAATAAAGCCAATAATGACATTTTTTGTGTTCTCTTTTTATTTGGAAAAGTACCGAAAAGTATCGGAAAAACATCAAAAAAAACAAAATGTTGGTATCGTGACAACACCAGGACAAAACCCAAACTCTGAAGTCCATGAGAACCATTGTAGACCTCCCAGTGATAGAACAACACTGAGTGAGTGGCCCAGCCACAGGACATTTGTTGAGAGGCCCAAAGGGATTCAGTTCAAAAATGCTTTACATCCACTCTTATTGAGCGTCATATGATCTTTCTGGAACAATTAGATGAACTGGTTAAATTCAGGAACATATTAATCCTCAACTTTTCCTGAACCTGTCTAAACTTGCCAACCATGGTAAACATGATCATTTCCAAACTCTTGTTAACATTGCTATTGTGAACATATTGCTGATGTTGCTGTTACACTCTGTGAAAGCACTGCAGTACTGAAATACAGGCCAACAAAGGTTCTGGCAAGGCTTAATGCTGTCTTATTGTGAGACACATACACCTAAGGGAAGTCATTGTTTTATGCCCAACAGAGCTGTACATAAGCATAAGTAAATCTGAAGTTAGAAACAAGATATAACCTAAATAAAAGTTATTGCACTGCATCAATGGTATAGTTTTTAAGACAATTTCATGATTATTTAATTTAGAATTTGGAAAGGTTTGGCCTTAAAGGGACATTGTGTAGGAATTACTGTACTCCCATCTAGCAGTGCGTTTGTATATCACAACCAACTCAGTCGTATTCTTTATGCTGCATTCACATCGAATCGGGCAGACGGCAGACGGACGACAGCTGCTGCACGTAACGGGATGAACAAGCGTCTTATGAAAAGTAAGTAAGTAAGTAAGTAAAATTTTATTTATATAGCACTTCTCACAGAGAAGACTCACAAAGTGCTTCACAGATACATAAAAAATACAAACATCATACCACTATTATACAAAATAAAATAAACAAGTAAACAAGTGGTCTATCGGCTCTAGGCAAAACCATACACACATGACAATATGTTGTCATGGTGATGTCCGTCGTATTGTTTACCTTACCCACGTTTTACTGGCTTTCTCTCGTTGAATAAAATGGAAAGCGGTTTGTTTGTCGACTGCAGACTGCCTGACTCGGCAGCATCAGTGTGACCCTCCATCCTTTCTCAAACTACACGGTGGTGATGGTTTTCAAACAGACGCCACCTCGATCGTTTCTCCCATAGCCAACTGCTCCGGTGAGTTTCTGTGGTTACCTACGGTCATGCTGCCACTGAACGTAAAAGATGGCGGCACACCATGGAAGCCAGCACTGAGCTCACCAGCTCTAATTTAGAGCTTACCAGAACACTTCAGTTTGTTGATGGGGGTAATTAATAATTAATGAGACACTTTTGAACGAAATGATTGATTTTTGTGAATAGACAACAAGAAAAGTTACACAATGTCCCTTTAAACCACTGTGACATTTTTAGAAACATGCCGATTCACCGTCTTATGTAATAGGTGAGAACATTAGTGATAAAAGTATTCCTTTATCTAATGTGGTATCACTGCACTATACGGTACTCTTCAGGTGTTACAAACCTGAAGGAAATCAAGATGGCCGTCAACTCACTCTACACATCATAAGAATACACTGTTGTGATCTATTCATTTTTCTTGGAAATTATATGAACACATTTGGGTGTTTGGTGACTTGTGACACAGTATTTACAATCAGAGAAGACGATCTGTTGCTTTGAATATCAATTTAATCTGTCTAGACTGCCAACATTGTAGAAGTTGATGCATTTAGTCTTATGGTTGAGCTTGAGCGATGGATGCTGATAAAAAAAGAAGAAAATTCTAAGTAAACACCTTTTTTTTTTTACCTCCTCTGAGCACATAGCTTCAGCTATGCGGAGGCAAAATATTTCATGGTGCCTTGACATCCTTGACTGAGATGTTGGCAGCGCATGGCTTGTTTAAGTTCCAATCCAGAGAGTGGGCCACTTGATGATATAATGTTGGTGTGCATATAAAAGTGGACACACAGCCAGTGATCAAGACTAAATGATGAAATATCTAGTTTTTTTTAGGTTAACTTTATCACTTTGACAGCAAAATTACAGTCAGTCCAAACCTTTTAGATGACTTGCTCCCATCCATAGCAATTTGTGGTAAAAGGGTGAACGAGTAAAGCCTTTGAGAAAATCAATGTCAACATAAATACATGAATTGTATCAGTGAATAGCAGTAAATATCAAAGGTGTAACGACTTCAGTACAAGAATCCACCATTTCGTATACATCTCTTTTTACTTCACAGTTTACATGACAGTACATAAGAACATTTTTATTAAATTTATGGCCATGCCATTGATATTACATACCATACCCTTTATTGACTGTCTCTCAACTACTACAATCTACATCACATGAATGGTCCAATCATCACTGAGTGGTCATGTCTACTGTAAAACTTAGGCCTGCTTAATTAGTTTAAGATGGGAAGCTACAGTAGTAACCCTGAGATTAGAAAGCCCCCGGACACACTCAAAACAGCAGTATGAGAATGTAGTTAGGTTAAAGCAGAAGTAAGTGATATATTTGTGTTAATATAAGTCTTAAATAGTTATATCTTCCGACAGCAATCACTTACATAGAGTGTTTGGTCTGAAACACAGGTCTGTCAGTCACTCTGCTCTGCTCTGAGCCGAGGAGAAAACATTTATCGTATCCTACAGTTTTTATCCAATGAGGAGAGAGAACGGCATGCAGGGCTGTGTGTGCAGCCAAGGGATGCCGTGAATGTGGCGACGTAGAGACGAGGACTGTTATGGTGCGTTCAAGGAAACTCGTATTTTTCCGACCGTGAAGTTGTATCAGTTTGATCTGGTACGAGTTCACCAGTCGGAAGTTACGAGTGGCCGTTATAGTGACTTTCACAGGTAAAACAGGTCGGAGAAACACGAGTGGGTTGCCTGGAACGCTACAAAGTCGTAAGTTGTGACTTGAAGCTGTAATTTACGATTTCAAAAGCCTGCCTGGAACGCAGCATTAGCGAAAACGACCGGACCACTTACTTCTGCTTTAACGGGCACATGCTGAATTGTAGGAGATGATAAGGTTGCTCAGCCTGTTGTAGAAAATATTTACTGTGCAATAAAACTTACTGCAAAGACAAACTTTGGGTAAAAGTACCACAAAAAGTAAAAAACAGTCTCCAGATTCTGTGAGCCTAGGTTGTAACTCCAGGTTTGATGTCAGCTGTTGTCCTTGGGGATGTTGAGTGGTTCAAGAGACTAGGGTCAGGTCTCGGTTCAAAGAAATTCTGTTTTTATTTTTGTTTCATTTTCTGAAAACAGTGTGTCATCATCATGACATCACAACTTTGACATCTCTCCGGTTTCCTCTTGTTGAGGACAAAACCTCACCCTTCATTTTCATTCTGTGGACAGGTGTGTACACATGGATATACACAGGAAGAAAAACACCCGTTTCTTCCTCTCCCATGCAGGCCCACGCACACATGCACACAAACAGGAAATGGAGACAATGATGAAACCTCAGTGTAATGTTTGAGCGTCAGACATCCAAGGACTGACAAATGTCAATCAGCCCTTTTAAAACAGATGAGCACTGTAATAGAGACACAAACGGATGTCTGAAATTAGATTACATGATTAAAAGATCAGCGTACTCCATTGTTGTACAGTACATAGATTAGATTCAAGAACAAATAGAGACTCTTAAAACAAACATTACACAATAAGTGTAAAATGTTTGTGTTAAAATACGTAGAAATCTAGTAGTGTTTAAGGTGGGGTAAAAAAAAACCCCACTGATTTGGGAGTTGATACACATGGTTTGGTAAACAGATTCCTTCTGTGATTGATTGTGAACCTCTTGAGAAGTGGAGTCCAATCCAGTGACCTCAGAACCGCATCAAAGCTTTTTGCTGATGAGGTAGATTCACTTGCTTCACTGGACTGTGACCTAAAGCGCACACTGTAGTTAGGGGCCTTGCGGCTGAGTGTGAAGCAGCTGGGATGGGGGTCAGCAACCTCTGTGTGAGACCATGGTACTCTATTGGGAAACAATGGATTCTTGCTTCTGGGTTTGTAGCGAGTTGCTGTACTCAGTAAAGTCAGAGCAGCAACGTGATAGTGAATGTGATGGTGAAGAGGCAGCTATGCTTGAATATCCTTAGGATGAATATCTCAGTTGATCACTGGAAAGCAGAGCTGATGCTGCTTAGAACTGGAAGGAGCCATTTTAAAGGCCACCTCGCACTGCCCCGACGCGAGCTGACGGCCGACGGCCTTTGTCCAACGACTACATCGTCTCTCGTCTGACACAGTTTGCGTGAGATGCAAGAAGTCTCCCTAACAGCGGGTGGCGCTAGTCTCGTGCCAGTAATCTGAAACATGAAAACAGGAAATGACAATGGAGAAACCACAGAAGAAGTTATTAGTTTTGAGAAGATGTTTTGGACGTTTTGGAAAACAAACCTTGGCAGCAAAATGATGGCTCCGGCTGAGCTGATTGTCACGTTGTCTGCTCTCAGGCTCGTTCTTGCCCGAAGACATCGCAGGAGGGAAAAAGTAAGGAGAAACTGCACCGTTTGTTTACTTACTCACTTCCGCCCCTCCCACACACCGCGCTGATTTGCTAGGGCACCGCCAATCAGAATAGCCATAGCTAGCACACAGCCAATCAGAGTACCCGACGAGTCTACTCTCCCGACGTCCGACGCTCCCCGACTGTGCATGTCGAATCGGGCCTGACGGGACCCAACAGCTTCCGCACGTTCCCGACGCAGCTGGACACACCAAACAGACTCGTACCCGACCCTGTGGAGGTTGTATGAGTATATCCAGCTGTGAAGAGATCCCAGGGCAGAGCATGACAATACAGGAGGGATTACATATCACATTGTCTGGGAAAAGCTCAGGATCCCTGGTGAAGAGCCATGAGATGGATGTATGAGCAACCTTGCTTGGCTTGCTGCCATCTCCTCTGTCCCAACATAACCCTTTTGTGGGTATGTTATGCAGTAGAACCTAAATTAAAGAAAGAACAACATTTTTTTCTATGCATGTTTGGTAGAGGTCAAAAGGTTAATCATACTGTCACAGATAAGACAAGCAGACCAAATGAGAGTCATTTCTTCAAGAACCCTGTCATGTCTTCCATTAGAAACTTTGTCAAGGGGAAACAAGAAATGTTTTAAAATGTACTGGGCGTCATTTATTAACTTTCTGAATGATACTGATGATCACAAAGAGAAATGCCTTTCAAACCATGCATGAAATTGAATTTGGCCTGTTCAAACTGGTTTTTAATCTATGCTATTAAAAGTGGCCACAATCACATAAAAAATGTGTTTTGTTTATGAACAGTTTTTCAGGTAATGAATTATAATGTTGGTTGATTTGATGTTCACCTAGTACAAGGTTGGACAAATCAGCAAATCAGATTAAGCCAAACATCAGACTCATCAACTCATCATCAACATCAAGAGGCAAAGACAGAAAATGACTGTATGGCACAGGGTCTCCAAAACTCATCAGGCAGGATTTCCAGGATGCCAAGTAGCCTACTCATTTCAATGTAACAACTGCCGATGACAACCGGTGCCAAAAATGAAAAAAAAAAAAAAAAATCGATCATGGACTTCATAATTGATTACCATGGCAACGAACTGAAGCTTCAATCTTTTGGGGTCAGCCCTACTTCTTCCTAACATAATTTCTCATTTACAAGGTTCAGATTGGGCTCAAACACAAACACATCTATGATTACTTAATATGGGATATAACCACATGCACAGATATTAGCTCAGCTTGTTTACTTGTGTTGCAGCAGTAATTTGATGTTTCATATGGTAAAGTCATCACAGATGGCCCAGCCGGATATACTATGGGATAATATAGAGTGTGGAGGTTGTTATGGAGAAATAAACCCTGACAGGATGAGTGAAATAATTAATTTGAGACATAATGTTGATCAAAATGCGACTTTATCGATTTATAAATTGCATAATTTATAAATCCGGTCACTTCTCCTCTGTTTTGCTAACCCTCCTTTGGTTGTGGTTGTGTGCATTTCTTTTCAACAAAGCCTTTGATAATCAGTGGATCGATGAATTATCATGTTATGATTAGGGCTGTCAAACGATTAATTTTTCTAATCGTGATTAATCGCATTTTTTCCATAGTTAACTCGCGATTAATCTCTATTAAAAATGTTATATATGGCGCTTTGGACTTTCAACACTCCAAAGTGTTGAAAGTCCAAGCCAAAGTGTTATAATCTCTAGACAAACAACTTTTAGACCAGACCTAGTAGGCCTACCTAATCATAACACATGATGCATGAAACTCACACAGAATTGAAACGAATTGCATCCAGTGGAAATTGCCCTTTACTTTGCTAGCCTCTGCCTGGCCATGTGCATTTGTTGACAACGAAGCTGTCAAAAAAAATCAATACATGGCCATGTGCATTTGTTTACAACAAAGCCGTCAAAAAATCAATGGATGGAGCTGTGGATATATGTTAGACTGTGTATATTTGTGTAGCAACCAACTTGAAGGTGCCTTACTGCCACCTACTGGACTAGAGGTCCCACACTCCAGTCCTCCAGTCCAGCAGACAGAGGACAAAATGGGCCGCGATTTAAAAAATGTAACGCGTTATTTTTTTAAATTAATCGCATCGCGATTAACGCGTTAACTCTGACAGCCCTAGTTATGATGTGTGTATATTTGTGTACTAGAGCTGTCAATCCTCCCCTCAAATCATATTC
This sequence comes from Trachurus japonicus, assembly GCF_045865225.1. Lineage (NCBI taxonomy): Eukaryota > Metazoa > Chordata > Actinopteri > Carangiformes > Carangidae > Trachurus > Trachurus japonicus. The sequence goes on from NC_140925.1 coordinate 24,350,787, forward strand.
AAATTTCTAATGCTTCTTATGTTAAATATTCGAATAATATTCAAATTTTTTCATCTTTTTTTTTAACTCATTGAGTGCCAACCACGTGATTTCTCGTTTTTCGTTCCCATGCGTTGAGTGCCAAAAACGAGATTTCTCGTTTTTTGCTTTTTTTTTTTAATTATGAAACTAGACACTTTAACACACCTTATGTGTAAATTTGGGGACTCTACGACTAGTAGAACTGAAATAGATGACGATCAAAAACTCATGACAGCTCATGATCTGGAAGTTTTTATCATAACTCGGCTTTTGCAAACGGAGTTCTGCATGTGGATGCAGCAGCTGCTCCGCTCTCACCCGCGAGGCTCCAGCAGCTCGGAGCCGAAACAGGAAGTTCTCAGCCGACAGTCCCGCCCGGTCTTCATCTGGAGCAACACCGTGTCCTCCCCAAGGTCCTCCCGCGGTAAAATGTGATGATCCCTCAGTCAAAACAGACCGGCATCACCAACCCGTACCACAGAAGGACCGCGACCACCGGTGGGACCGGTGTTCCGGACCTGCTGTGGCTGAGAGACCATCACATTCCGGTGTTCCCGACCTGCTTTTGGCCGAGAGACCATCACATTCCGCGGCGAGAGACTGTGACACGGCATGGTGCGTCTGTATTATTGTTGTTTAGTGGCGCCCCCCGCCCCCAATGGTGGTTTTGTGAATAGAACAACAATTGTTGTATATATTTATCTTACACGAGCCCTTTGATCCAGAAATGCGAGTGTTAGAAGAGCGACAGGCACAAACAGAGCACCTTTCATAAAAGACGCTCTATCTCCTTTTCTAGAAAAAAAGGCAGGGATTTTGGTGAAACCTAGCCATGTTTAGCTTGACTTTTCTCAGGAACGGAGGCACGTAGAAACAAACGGTTTGTGGCCATTTGAAGCATAAAGTTTCACCTTTCAAATGAGCCACAGTATGTGTTGGTGGCAATAATACAGAATACACTGTGGCTCTACAAAAATCGTCAAAAATGGTCTAAATTGCCGGTACACTTGACTAAAACTTTGGAAAGGAGCGCGGCACTCATTGAGTTAATTATATCATTATATACAGCGATACCAGCGTATTATTAGGCCATACGTCCCACGTCCACTAGAGGGCACTTCAACCAAATCTGTTTTTTTTTTTTACCAACACATGGCCAGAAATGTATAATAAATATATATAAATAGATATAACGCGCATTACCTGATATCACCAAGTATTTAACAGCCCAGGACCGCTGTTATAACCAACCGGTTAGGTTTAGGGTTAGGTTTAGGATTAGAGTTAGTCCTGGGCTGTTGTGTACGTGGTGATATCAGATCGTGACCCCACCCCTCCCACAGCCTGAGCTCAGTCACTTACCCTCCGCATCTACTGTGTTTATTGGTGATAAACGGGCATAACGGTAAAACCCGACCGACTTGTTGAAACTAATTAAGTTCATAAGCTGTGTGCAGAGCGATCTGACTGTGTGATGTGTGTGTGAGTGACTATGATGAAATTTCTGGCGTTATATCGCACGATCTGATATCACCAAGTACACAACAGCCCAGGACTAACTCTAATCCTAAACCTAACCCTAAACCTAACCGGTTGGTTATAACAGCGGTCCTGGGCTGTTAAATACTTGGTGATATCAGATCATGCGGGGTCGGGGGGCAGCGGCGTGGAGCGGTGCGGGTCTCTGACTGCAGTGGGGACTATCATGTCTCTCTGCTCCGTGACACTGAGACTGACTGCCGGTGAGCGCTGTGGGACGGGACCGGGACGCAAAGCAGCGCCCGCTAATTGTTGAAAACAGCGGTGAAACGTCTGTTACCACATCGTAAAAACAAGGAAAAAAAAGTAGGGACCGGACCTGCCGTGCAAAAAAAGAGAAAAACACAACAACAACAAAAAACTGACAGCGAGTGCGTGTCACGACTTCCTGTATCTGGCCCTTCAAATTAAAAGCCCTATAGCCTTTCATATACAGTTCAGTCATATTGATTTTGACTTAATTTTGACAAGACATGGCTCCAAATGTTGTTGCTTTTTTCCTGCGACCAATTGACCAATGAGATTTTGGTCGGCTAAATTGCATTGTATTATAATTGCTTCACTATTGTAAAGCCCATTGAGTTTGCCCTATGCATGAAATGCACTTTATAAGTAAAATTGAATTGAACAATGTTTTTTTGGTCGACCAGTGTTTGGTCGACTATTTGGGGGCAGCCCTAGTTATAATTGTTAATGTTATATTGTTGTAATAATAAATAATCCAGTTTTTGCTATCAAAATCTAATCGTGTATCGAACCGTGGGTCAGAAATTGAGATACGAATCGAATCGTGACTTTGGTGTATCGTTACAGGCCTAATTGCTATCCTCAGTCTCAAAAAGACAACTCTTCATGGATAAAGACAAGAAGGCAATTTTCTTACCGCTCCACTAACACATGGATTAAGTAAATAAATTAAATCATATCAAAACGAAAACAGAAGTGCTTATGGCTTCAGCATTTTAAAACAGCAAAGTTTCAATCAACACTGGTTATCTTTTCTGTACTTTTACAGTCGTGCAATATTTTGTAAACTTTTGACCAACAAAGGCCCAAACACGGAACGAAAATTAAGGCGCTTATGGCAGCAGCATTTAAAGCGTTTCAAACAACACTGGTTGTTTCTGTACATTTACAGTAGTGCAACATTTTGTAAACTTTTAACCATGACACAGACCCAAACAAATGAACATCTATTTTGTCACAGTTGTCAACATAAACAGATTAGAGCAGGCATCATCAAATGGCGGACCTCGGTCCGGACCCGGACCGAGTGATGGTTTGATCCGGACCCGAGACCAATCTCTAATAAGTTAACATTTTCCTGGAGCATTTTTTTTCCGACGGGACAGCGGGCTCCAGTCAATACTGCAGCTTCACTCAATTGAGCCAATCAGATCGTTTGTTTACCCTGCGCGACCAGCGCGTCAGAGAGGGAAAGAGAAAGGAGACGGAGTGATGACAGCATGTCTTGCTCCAAAATTTAAAAAAAGTTGATGCTGAAGTCAAAGGCGAGCCACCGGGCGTTTGTGGCCGCCGTCGCCGCCTTGGTTAGGCGTGTGTGTGTGCGCGCGCGCGCGTGCGGGCCGTTCAGATGGGTCTCTTGTTGCGCGCACAAGCCCATTACTTTCATGTGCGCTCACAACCGAGAGCGACGCCGTAGTGGTGCGTATTCGGTGCACGTGCTTGTTTCCTGTTTCTCCGCCGGTGTTGTGTCAGACCCCCGGTTCTCCCTCGGTCTGTAAACTTCTTCACGTGGAGCTCTGCCCCCGTTTGAAAGGAGAAGGAAGCCCGTATGCGGGAAGACGTCGCTTCAGACATGTAGAATGTGTGTTATAGAAGAGAAACACCTATTTCAGGACTACTGACCAGAACAGAACAGAACAGACATATCCTGTGATTTTCAGCCTCCCTCCATATTTAATAGAAGGGGACAATGCAATGACAGTGCAGCTATCAAGATGCTTTTGACACCTTGGCCTCAAAAAAAGAAAGAAAAAAAAGCACCAAACAAACAAACAAACAAACAAACAAACAAACAAACAAACAAACAAACAGGGAAACCCCCTTATTTATTCTGTTTTGTTCTCTTTAATTGAAATAACAGGCCTTAAATTAATTTGCCTGGGGGCTACTTTTATTCATGGTAAAAAAAATAAAATAATTTAAAGCTAGTTGTTTACTATACAAGTGCACTATGTTAAATGTTTCCTGTGTTGAAAATTGACAATAGATATGAAAATGCACTTCGTTGATTTTATTTATTTGACATAGGGGTAGGCTATAGCTTATATATAAGACACCATTTGGACTTTATAAGGTTCGGACCTTTCACTTGGATGAAAGTTTAGTAACTGGACCTCAATGAATTTTAATTGAATACCCCTGGATTAGAGCAACATTTTCTGGATTTAGTGCAGAGCGTTTTTTATCCACTACAATCCCAGCTGTGGAGAAAACAGTTTCTGCTCTTACCGAGGTCCCAGGGATGCTCAAATAGCGTCGGGCCAGTAGAGCTATGTGAGGAAATCTCACTTGTGTCGTTTTCCACCATGCCAGTGGGTCACTGTGGGTGAGCCGAGGGGTCTCTCTCTCATACATGAGCGTCTCTTGTTGAATAACATCATGTAGTGCTCTATCACAGTTTGTGTTTGTGCTTTGGAGTCCCAAACAGGTCCCCCATAGCACTGAGAGCTGTTTTGTCTTGGTACAGGCAGTCCACAGCCTCGTTGCCCTGTCTCCCTCTTTTTGCTCCGTTATCACGATCAGCTACTTTTTTACTTTCTCTCGCAGCTCCTGCTGTGGGTCACGTATTAAGTGAACCAGCCGGTGGAAGCATGGGTCAAGGTAGCTTGCGGAGTTAAGCAACATGAAGGCATCTTTGTCCTGCCCATAACGCTTTGCTAAATCGTCTGAAATCTTTGTTTTCATTTCTCGGATTGCAGCTAGATTGTCAGTGGAGGTCTGTAGTTGTGATTGAAGAACAAACTTCAGGGGGAGAACGGCTGATGTGGTTGGGAATTGGGGTGTTGATAAAGCCTCAGCCGCCACTTTGAACGTCTGAAGCACCGCTCTCACCTGCTCCATGAGGGACCAGTCACTAGTACTCAACTCCAGACGACACAGTTTCTTTTCCATGATAACAGCTGCAACTGCAGCTTGCTGCTCAGCTGCCCGACACACCATGTCGTACGTGCTATTCCACCGAGTAGCGCAGTCGTTGATAAGCTGGGCAGGTTTAACTCCAAGCAGCTTCTGTTTAGCTTCTAGGAGGTAGCTGTCCGTGGGCGACTTGTTAAAATACAGTGCCGTGGCCTTAAGTCTACTGAGCGGAGTTTCAATAGCTTGCACTGCCAGCCCCCTCCTCACAGCCAGGTTAATAGTGTGCGCCATGCAGGGGAGATCGGTGACTTGCAGGTGCCTCTCCACAGCGTTAATGTAGTTACCAGCGTTGTCTGTGGTGATGGCAAGAACTGACTCGTGACTGACGTTGTACTCTTGGAGGATGTTATCTATGACCTCGGCAACATTCTCGGCAGTGTGGCTTTTTAAAAATTCTGTCGTTTTTGAGAACGATATCCTTCATTTCCCAGTCCTCGTTTATAAAATGTGCTGTGACCGTCACATATGAGTCCGTGGCCACTGATGTCCATCCATCTGTGGTTAGGGCGATCAATTGTCCACTTATCAATTCACGAATGTTTTCTTTAGTGGTATCATAAAGCTTCACAATTCTGTTGGTAATGGTCCCACGAGAGGGAATCATGTACCGTGGCTCAATCTCGCGGATTACCTCCTTAAACCCGTCCCCCTGCGAGATGTTAACTGGCCTCATATCTTTGCAGATAAACTCAGTCAGCTTTTTCGTTATCGTTTCTTGCCGAGCAGCTGGCAGACAACAAGATGAGGAGGGAGGCAAAAAACGATGTTATTCTTGCCTGTTTTAACTGTGGCTCTTCCTCAGTCGCAACTGTGGCTCTTCCTCAGTCGCTAACTGTTCTGCGTACTTCGAGTAATGCATTGAATGGAGGTGTGCGCTCATTGTTGCTCGTAGTCGAGTGGTACTTTAACAACTTACAGCATAACTTGCAAATGACGGTTTCTCTGCAAGTAATCTTCTCATTTCTTGATGGAAATCAAACATTTTTCACAGTTTTATTTGGTGGTATGATACTGTTCTGGGACCCCCTGCTCTTCCACTCACTTGCGTGGAAAGTCTGAGGCAGGAAGAGCACCTTCCTGCCCTTCATGAGCCATCATGAACGGCATAAGCAGGGAGCGCAGCAGCAAAGAAAACCCAGACAGAGCAGAGCACCTAACAAGACACAATGATAGGGATTCATAACAGATAACGGGAGGAGCTGGGGTGGAGGCGGGTTGCAAAAAAGCCGGCAGAGGAAGCAGCAGCAAGGGAGGTGACGTCGGGCTAGAGCAGTTTAAATAGCGCGCTCTGAATGCAATTCCCCAATAGGAAGCAGCCACGGGGAGTCAGCTGAGCCATCAGCTGATCTGCACCGGTGATGACAGCTACGCTGTGCTGATTAGAGTTTGACGTCATGGCCTGCCAGAACTAACGCTACGCTTGATTTAAACAGATTAAACTGGACCAATCCAGCCGAAACCAGACCAAACCAAGCTAAACAAATTCTGTTCCAGATTCAGATTCATATACTGATCCAGACCTTGTTCTAGATCCTGATCCAGAACCAGATCCTGTTTCAGATCCAGATCCAGATCCAGTACCACATCTTGATCCAGATCCAGATCCAACCTGACTCATCGCAGTTCCACAGATGAGAGGGAAGGCCTTTGATGTCCAATTCCTCGAGCAGTGTCTCGTAGTCTTGGAACCACTTTGTCACTACCTCTGCTTTTATTAGACGTAGAGATGCAGAGGCCAAGCAACAGCATTACTTTAACAAAAGACATGGGGTTAGAGACTTGCCACTGTTACATCAAGGTGATCAGGTCTTGCTGAAACTGGATGAGGTCAAGACATGGAAAGGTCCAGTGTCTGTCATGCAGGAGAGCGGTACACAGCGCTCGTACCAAGTGAACTCGCCACGGGGAGGAGTGGTGAGAAGGAACAGACGACACCTTCAACTTGTACCACCAAGAGCAGTATCACTCAGCTGAGACACTAAGAACGTGGACTCTGAGTTAGAAGGAACTGAAACAAAACACCAGACACTGTGCCATACACAAAGCGACTCACATAGACTACAAACACATCTGAGGGTCAGGTTGTGACTAAGTTGGGCAGAGTGTGTAAACCAGAATGAACATGTAACTGTAATGTCAGGTTTAATGTAACATCTTTATGAATGATTAAGGTTGGAACTATCAAACTGTATTCTGAAGAGTGTTTGTTCATGTTGAAAAAAGAAGGAAACAAGCTGTTCAAACGACTGTCAATGTAAGTTGTGAAAATTGAGTATATTGTGAGTTGCACAGCAAAACACTCATTCTTTATAAGTTTAGGTTCTGAGCTGACGTCAAATTGTTTGTTATAACTGTATTACTGCAAGGGTAATAAGAATTAAGGGGGAGATGTCAAGGTATTGGGTTATAGGTAAACTGACATCCGTTGTAAGCACAGAGGTCACAGAGGTCCAAAGCAGCTGTGGGTGGAGCCTCAGAGACTCCGCAGCCTGTTGAGGAAACAGTGTTATGTGCATCCTGTCGTGGTAACTAAATAAATGGACGTCGGCCAGCGCTTATTTGACAATATCCTGTTCTAGATCCTGATCCAGAACCAGAAGAAGTGGAGGAGGAAGAGGAAGCAGCCTAATTTTGTAACGGGGGCGTGGCCGAATTGTGTGACAGGGGCGTGGCCTAATTTTGTAACGGGGGCGTGGCCTAATTTTGTGACAGGGGTGTGGCCTAATTTTGTGACAGGGGCGTGACCTAATGTTGTAACGGGGGCGTGGCCGGTTTATACTTGTTTATTCCGGTTTATACCAGTTTATTCCGGTTTGGATCGGTTTACTCCGGTTTATACAGGTTTATACTGCTTTATACCGGTTTACTGGTTTATACCAGTTTATACCGAATTATTACGGTTTAGATCGGTTTATTCCGGTTTATACCGGTTTATTCCGGTTTAAACTGGTTTATTCCGGTTTATATCAGTTTATTCCGGTTTATTCTGGTTTATACCAGTTTATACCGCATATTCCGGTTTAGATCGGTTTACTCCAGGTTTATACTGCTTTATTCCGGTTTATACTGGTTTATACCGGTTTATTCCGGTTTATACTGGCTTAGTCCGGTTTAAACTGGTTTATTCCGGTTTATACCAGTTTATTCCGGTTTATACCAGTTTATTCCGGTTTATACTGGTTTATACCAGTTTATACCGGATTATTCCGGTTTAGATCGGTTTATGCCGGTTTATACTGGTTTATACCGGATTATTCCGGTTTAGATCGGTTTACTCCGGTTTATACAGGTTTATACTGCTTTATTCCGGTTTATACTGGTTTATACCGGTTTATACACAACGCTTTTTAAGTTTTCAGGGGTTATGCTTTCCAGCTCTGCATCTGTTGGCGTGCTGCTCCCCGTCATCTTGTAAGCACAATGCTGACGTCACGACGCACGACGTTGACTTTGATTTGCGTCGTTGCTAAGGCAGAAGTTTGAACGTCAGTTTCCACACTCGAATCTTCTAATTTTTAAAAAAAAAATTGAATTGTATTCGAATAGCGAAGTTCGTTTTGACAGCCCTATTGTGTAGCCCTATTATGGTTTACGGAGCGCGTTTGTGTTGCGGACTCGACCGAGATAAGAGCTCTGACACCAGGTCAGGGGCTCTGATCATGCAGGTTCGGTTTTCAGCCACAGTGTGGAAGCGAACCTCCACTCTCAGTCTCAGTCATTTATCTGACATCACAATTAGTCCGAAGGTAAAAGTGAAACATAAGGTAAATGTCCTGCATTGTTTCTCTTTAACCTCTTCTCATCTGTACTCCTCTGATCAGAGTGGCGTCCCTAGCAACAGTGTGTTATACTTAGCAACGAAATATAACAGACAGAACTGGATTGAAAAGGCTACATAAATTGAAGAAAGACTGTCTTTCATTTACAGCCCTTGATGCTGTTGGCCCACAAAACGACACACAATAGAGTGGTGCTACGTCACATGATAATGTGAACCTTTAGCATGGTTTTATAGAAATTGCAATCACTGAATGGAATAAAAAACACCTCTAAATATAAGAATTAGGGACACAGACTAAAAAATGCAGAGCAGAAAGGTCAGACAGTTTTAATGACATTTTATTATGCAGACACTGATGACAGCATTTTCTCAAGCTGAATATTTTTAGGCAGGACAGTGAAAAAAACACAACATCAGTGAAGTGGAATAGTCTGACCTTTGCATGCTGAATGATAATGTAAACTGAGGTCAAGTGATTGCAGACAAAAAATAAGGCTAACAATGCTGAATTTATCTCTAGACATTTACTGAGATATAATTAGTTGAGGATGAGATCACCGGTGTTTTGAAGCTGCTGCAGTCCTGCGCTCCGATTATTTACATCCACAGACAGGTGGAAAACATCCTTTTCAAATGGTTCAGATGAGCTCTGCCAGTGAAAGTTGATGTCAAACAATAGTAGATTTAATTCCAACACTGTTGCACCTGAATTTCATAATAATAATTATTATTAATTTTATTTATAGAGCGTTTTTCACCTGATGAACAAGTCTCAAGCGCTTACAATCAGAATTTTAAAACATACAGAAAACTATAGTAGGAGCCATGCAATCTTTCCCATTCCAGCCACCTGCCAGCTGCTTGCCAGCGGCCTCCCATCCAGATCCCATCCAGGTCCTATCCAGGTTCCAGCTGGCTGGAGTGACCCCCTCCTTCTCCTGGGCGTGTTTATTTTTTACTGTAACTCCACCCATTCATTGAATTACAGAGCATGACCAAAAGATGGTGCCTCTCTCACAAAATACACATTGCCCACAGTCATTCTGATGTTACCGTAGATGACCATTGCGTAGCCCAGGCGTTTAATATGCTAAATCGACTTGGAGCCCAGGCGTTTATAAGAACCAGGTGTGTATTTGAAACGGGCTATTTTTGCTATGAGCAGCACCAGACCATCATGCAAAGACCAAGGAGGACCACTGGAACAAAACTACGTTTTTCCTGACACATCTTTATTGACATCAGACAATAAATATCTCAAGGAAATTTAAATCGAATGCAACTGGACTTGGCTATTTGTCTAGGAAGACGTTTCACCTCTCATCCAAGAGGCTTCATCAGTTCATGTACGCATCTGACCAGGCTGGGACTGGTCCAACTATCTGGTGTGGAGATCCAGGTATTTACAGTAACCTCTGTGAGGGATTTCACAAGACGGATGATGTCACTGGATCCCTTTGTGCTCCATGTGCCAACGACAGACGTTAGAACGACAGTCGTTGGTGGAACTTCCTTGATATAACTATGACCTGGACAAATGAGAATATTCACAGGCTCAGACAATAAATACAAAGACAGTCTGTGTTACAGCGACACAGGGAGCTGATCAGAGCAGCCAATCAGATCAGTGTTATGAACGATAAAGGAATAGATAAACTAATGTACAGTGTTGAAATTACGGTAATTTCAACACTGTACATTAGCGCATTTATCAATCGGCGGGGGGGGGGGTCTATTAGCAGTCCAGCGCGACCTGTCCTGCTAGCGCGCCTGCATTTGTGTGTCTGTGTGTGTGCGCCTGCATGCGAGAGGAGGGGCTGACTGTCAGAGGTGAGAGCCAGTGAAACGCTGTTAAAAAAAACTTTTTTTTTTCTGTGCAAGACTGTGTGTGAATGTGTGTATGAATGCGATGTATGATGTAAAAGCACTTTGGGTATCGTTGCAGGTATAGTAAAGCGCTATATAAATACAGACCATTTACCATTTACTATGGTAAACACTTAATCGCCCGGGCCTTTAATTGAATCAGCGTTTAATATGCCAAATGAGCTCGGGCCCCGGCGGCTATTAGAGCACAGGCACGTATTTGCACATGGGCGACTATTTGGTCATCTACGGTATATAAATTTCAACTAACCACGCTTAAAGTACCACCTCTGGTGGTCAGTGGCCTAGAAATTAGAACCGCAATTACATACATAACCATTTGATTTGAGAAGTGAAATTATAACAGGCCTAGCTACTACTGGCCACTGGTTTATCTGGAAATATTTGTTTTGTAATAATACCTCCTGTTGAATATTTGATCACAATTTGATCGTTGTGAATCTACATTTAAAGAGGAAGAATTACAGGTGATGAACAGCCTTTTGGAAGATGTTTGCAGTAGTGCGGGTATTCAGTGCCTGCCTTAGGTCAGGGAATTAGCATTATCATTGCTCAACATTTTGTTTACACTCAATGGGTTATGTCTCCCACTGTCACACAAAACACATACTTACTTACTTACGCCTGACACCCCTTGCTGGGGTATAGGCCATTGACAAGGGACCTCCAGAGCACTCGGTCATTGGCTTTCTTTTCGATCTGCGACCAGTTGTATCCCATCTTTTTGGTGTCAGCCTGGAGATCTCTCCGCCAGGTATTTTTTGGCCGGCCTCTATTTCTCCTCCCTGACACACACAAAACACATACACAGTCAAAAATGCAACTAGCTATTCAACTTTGAGGGGGGAAGTTTTCAGTCAGTACGTTTACATGACTATGCATCAATTTTAGTCGCGTTTTTTGCTCCCCCCAACACTGGGTGATTTAATGATTTAGGGTAAAAAATGACCGGAATTCTCCTTTAAGTGCAGACAGAGATCATGCACTAAGGTGTTTGTTCAGGTCACATTGGTCGCTTCGCTTCATATAAACAGCTGTTATAGACCATTGTGGCCAGAGACTTTAGCGGCCAAGCTCATCTTCATCTTCCTCACATGCTGTTCTCCTCGCTGCGCTCTGGGACCTGGGTCTCTGTGTCCGTTGCACCGTAGCGCTTCAGTCAGAGCATTATCACAGCGTGCGCAGTAGACACCCAGGTCCGACAGTGCAATTTGTCCCTCTCTGAAGCAGAGGATGAGGTCGGCTTCACTCCCGTCATTCTTCACAGACAGTCCACAAAGTTGAAAGAGTTTCTGATCATATTCAATTTTATCGTTACCAGTTGTTGCAGGCGATGGAGTTTTTTTTTATGACATAAATAAGCCTACCTTTTATCTGATTACAGTTTGGTTTGCTACAATGATAATAAATACATCCACGCAGCCACTTCACTAACTTTATTTTGTAAGGAGGAGATGTTCAGTTTGTTGGATATAAACTCTGAGCACCAGACTCACCTTCATTTATAATTATTATGTAATTATAACATGACCTAATAGCTAATTCTCCCGTCTTTTAAAAAGGTTCACTATTCTTCTTCTTCAGCGGGTTAAAAAATAATAATACAGAACATGAGGGGAAAAAAAAAAAAAAAAAAAACTCCATCGCCTGGAACAAACTGACAACGATATGATCAGAACCTCTTTCAGCTCTGTGGACGTTTTATTTACACCTGCTTTGCCTACGTGAAACAACCCGCTGAAGAGGAAACGGAGAACTTTTTTAAAGCCAGGAGATTTGTATTGATTGTTTATTTGTGTGATTATTTATGGAGATATTTACGGAGATATCAACTCAATCTCTGTATTCGGGAAGCAGACTGTGGTGGTTTTCAATCACACACTCTGACACCACTTGTTGCAACTTTAGAAAATTTAATCCAAGTAAAAAGGCTTAAATGAAACAAACGGACACGCGGACACCACAAAAATGAAACAGTGTAATAATTCCTGTGTCAGTGACCGCAGCTGGCCATGGTAGTCCAGATCAGACCCACGTGTCAATCATGGGCTACAGAGGTTCAGCAAAACGTGTGAGCACGTGAATTAATATTATTATTGATGACGTACGGCACGCATTGCCAGGAAAGATCTTATCTCTCTGTTTAGACGTATTGGCAGATGTCCAATTTATATCTGATTTATTTCCACATGTAATGAGGGCCTGAATCTGATCTGACAATATCTGATTCCATATGTCTCTTTCCCGTTTACAATCGGAATAAGGCCACTTGAACCATGAAGTGCAACGACAGCCTTAGATGGATGTTGTTACCACTATATTCCGGCGGCTGTGATTCCCATCCAGTGACCTACGGGATCCCTGAAAAAATGTCAGTCACTATGGCCCCTACCCGGGACATAATCACTGCTCCTCCCCGTGGACAAATGAAGCATTGCAGCTGATTTTCACACCGGCTACTCATGGGCATTTACAGTCGTGGCTGCATCCACTACGTAACGGACCAAGCGGCAGGCTGCCACAGTGCCACAGTCCATGCAGGAAAGCTCCTCAGAAATAATAAAGTTAAGTTCAACAACATCAAAGCACGTGGACATTCTAAAAGACCAGGGACCTCATCAAGGACTTGCATGGATTTCCTACTGAAAATCCAGAAACTAACATACGCACACAAAAAATTGGATCTATCAAATTCATATATCCAAGCACTTTTCTTTTGTACATCCCAATCAACATGGAGTTGAGCACACATGTAGAAGTGCCAAACTCCTCCCTGTCCACGCTCCCATTTAAATCCAAATCAATGTAAAGAGGGCCTGCACCAAAGATTCCCTTCTCTGCACAATCAGATAACACTTTGGGAAAAACTCAGGAGGAAGAGGACTTTAACCGAATTTGAGTTGGATGTGCTCCTCAATGAAGTTGAGGCGCGAAAACATGTCCTTTTTTATTTTTATCTTTTTTTTTTTTTTGCTGTCCTCCGGCATGAACACAGAGCGCAGTGGGAGAGTGTGTGTGAGGTGGTCAGTGCTGACAAATACATTTACTCACCACGAAGCCACCCATTGCGCACTGTGCCAGCCTGAAGTCTGTGTTTCTGATGTACACATCGCACTGAGGACTAAATTGTTTTCACATTATTAACAGTTTCCCAGCATCATCTCCAAGTGTCACCAAATGAACAATAGCTGTCAAAACATGCGTATGTGTGAGGGCTGGAGTGTGAAAATGGTGATGAAGGTAAATAATTATTGATTGTTTGCAGATTCTGGAATATCGGGTGAGAGCACACTGTCGGTGATGGTTAAAAGCAGAGGGCGGAAACAATGGATGCCAGTGCATACAGTAATTTATTTTTAGAGCTTGTTCTTAAAACCAGAGTAAAAGCAATTGATTAAAACCGTCTAAAATGGTTTCAACCAAGTTAAAAGCCAGCAGAGTCCATGTCCATTAAAACGAGAAGTCTCTGTTAAAAAGGGATGCAGCCAGACCGGGATAAAGTGACACACGAGGTTCAGAAGTGGAGACTTGCTGTGGCATCTGGTAGCCTCTTTCTGGTGCCTTGGCTCTTCCAACATGGAGGCCACCTGGAACACACAAAACCACTGCCAGTATCGTTGCTCAAACACAATCCACCCTCTCATGGGGATGCCCACACCAGAACGTTACTAACAGCCCAAAGGGATACTCACACACCAGGCAGAGCGTTTAAGCCCTGCCGCTGAGAGTGTGACGCGTCGTAACGTTCTGGATTTTCCGTCTCTCCACACTTCGTCTCCGTCTTCCTCTCGGCCCAAGTTTCCCGGTCTCTTGCTGTCCTCTCCAGCCATGCTCTCTCTCTCATGCCACCTTGTCTCCACGCTCTTTTGTTCCCCTTCTCCTTCCAGTCGGGACCCTCCTCCCCCGCTGTTGATTAGATCTGAGGGAGAACGGGAGAACCTCGCAGGTGCAGCGCATTTCCGAAAAATTGGTGCATTCACTGGCAGTGGGACAAACTAAAACATGCAATAAAAACTAAAACACAATAAATAAGGAAAACATGCAAGGATAAAACTCTAATGAAACTAAAACTCGATGAAACAATAAAACCAGTCCCAACTGCCGTGTGACATTTGCCAGCCATGAAGTTGGTGCACTGCACATTTCCACAGTCATTTCACTTTTGATACATCTGAACGTTAGCGTGGAAAAGGACGTACATTAGGCCCCAGGATATCAGGGGTAGGCTTTTTTAAACAGGAAAGTTGTATTATGTGAACATAATATCAAGTGACAAACACTGTGTGACTGAAGGAAAGTTGGTTTTTCAACGATGACTGTAAGACAGGAAGTCCTAAATACATTCTGACAAGGCACAGTGTGTGCCTTCTTCTACCTTCCCTGTTATATTTCATGGTATCTACTCACCTCCTCTCTCTTCTTCCTCTTCCTCCTTTATCTTACTGATTTGATTCTTAAGTCTCCCACTAATGCTTGGCCTGGTTGGGCGGCTGCACTTGCTTATGATGCAGTGAAATGTCAGGTACATTTGGGGAAGACAAGATTAGAGCGCTCAGAGCGATCCGTCTGTCTCCCCCTCCCAGGGCTGGAAATGAACTTTTTTGTCCACCTGCCACTGTGGCTGTTGGGTTCCAAAACCTACCAGGCACTCCAGTTTAAACCAGCAGTGTGTAACTGCATTTGAAAAATGATAAAATATCTACAGTAATTTTCTTAGTGAATTAGCTATTTTACCACACACTAACGTGCACACAAAGCATACATATTCCATCTGGGCGAATTAAAAATTATATTCCGTCATTCCTTTTCCTACTTCTGAGTTTTGTCCAGCTTGCCTGATGTAAGAGTTAGACCTTGACCCACAAGGATGTCAGGATAGTCTGGTTAAATTCTCTTCTTTTGATTCACTAAATTATGAAGAAGAAGAAAATGGAAAGAAAAAACATTAAATCCCCTGCTTAAAGAATTTATAGATATAGAAATATTATTGCAAGTGACTGGTAAGTGTAACCTACATACCTTACCTGCAAACTGCTCAGATTCATAGCCTTGAATGTCCTTGCACATTGTCAGTGGATCGACTAGAGATGCAAGCAGTTTCACTTGCACACAGGCTTTGAGCTTTTCACTCAGTTCCTGTATATTGGTATTTTGTTAGTACTGTCTAGTGGTTGTCAGTCTGAGCCTGGACAAAAATTCAAACAAGATCATTGAATTCGATGACCACTGAAGAATGAATTCATTTCTTTTCAATATCATAAATCTAATGTTAACAGTAAACTACACCTTTAATTCTTCTATTTTTCTACACTTTTTAGGCCTAGTCCCCCTCTTTTTCCCAGGAACCCTTCAGAGTGACTACAGGTCACTTCAACCTGTGCGGTAT
Source organism: Trachurus japonicus (assembly GCF_045865225.1). Classification (NCBI taxonomy): domain Eukaryota; kingdom Metazoa; phylum Chordata; class Actinopteri; order Carangiformes; family Carangidae; genus Trachurus; species Trachurus japonicus. The sequence goes on from NC_140925.1 coordinate 24,366,563, forward strand.
ATGCTTCTTTCATCTGTAATTGTTCTATGTTAGTTTACCCACCACTATGGCTGGTAGCGGTAGGATGAGCACATTTTCTCACCAGCATGCCAAAAGGTGCTAATATCCAACCCTACCACCTCTAATGATTTGCCTGTCACTCCTCCTCTTTTCCCATTTGTTTTCTACTCCCTCTGCTCACTCTCCACCTGTCTCTCTGCCAGTCTCACTATTTTTTCACTGTTTCCTCTTCCTCTCCTCTCTCGTTCTTATTCCTTCCCTCTGCTCTCTGTCCCCTTAATCCGCTCAAGTGCCAGTTTTTATAAACCATATTAACACAGGGATCATCTTTGTCTTGTTGAATTAAAATGGAACTGAAAAGATGTGGGCAGCTGCTGTCAGGTTAAAACTTTGTATCAGCAGAGGAATTAAGATCCATGGCTTTTTAATATTTCCTATATAAATGACCCTTACCTCTGTGTTTGGAGTGACCAAGGGGTTGTGAACTTTGAATTGAGACACAGTGGGGTCATGGCAAGGTTTTATGACACACTACACTTCCAAAGTTTACTAAGAGGGCTTAATTTTCCTTACTCTTATTAAACAGTGTAAGATGTGGGATCTAATCAGACTCTGAAATGTGCAGGATGTGAGAGATCTACAGTTCAGCATCAGGGACACTAGTTCTGTTTTTATTAAGAATTGAGTGATGCAGTGGTAGATGATCGTTAAGGATTACTAGGAGGATGTTACAATTCTTATACAGTATAACATACAGCTTGAGGCTGGAGGCTGGAGTTAATTGCTGTAAAGGCAGGCACAGGCATGTTAATTTGAGGTTTCCACAGGTGGAAACAGCTCAGCTCTTCTAGACTTGCAAGTAAATGGCAGTTAATGCTAAAGGTAGACCTGTAGTAGCAACCATACAAATGGTCCCTTTAACAAGCAGTTGAAATGAACACAACCTGCCAACATCAAACTCTTTTGTTTCAGCTCCTACTTGTTTTTTTAATAGAGTTGTTCCACAGGCATCTTTTTTTTTTTTTGGGGGGGGGGGGGGGTATTTTTACCATCAGATACTTGCTTGGGATGGGTCGTCCTTTAAATAAGTATTATTGATTTGTTTTTTGTTGTCATTGGCATCTGGTGCACTTCAATAATAAGAAAATAAATTGGCAGATTTACAGAGACTGAGGCAGCTGGGTACGAGTCCCTTTCTAGGCCTATCTTTCTGCGAGACAGGAAAAGAGCGTGACAACCACACGCACTGCACGATAAATTGCTTTTGTCCTGTTTCTCAACAACTTAAAAAAAAAAAAATACTGAAAAATAGTTGTCAAAACAATGTCCTGTGGTGCAAAAATAGAAATGATTTAATTCATACCTCAATACAAAGCCAACAAAAAAAGACTTTAGGCAAAATAAATAAATAAATAAATGTGTCACAACCTCATAGTAGTGAACTGAACAAATGAAAAACACTGCTTTACACTTTAACAAGAAAGGAGGAAAGGTTTGTCAGGGTCACAGATTTGTTTGCAAATGAGGGAACAAGCAGAACAAAGACGGTTTGCTTCATATCAGCACTGGTGTGTACAAACACACCAAGTATCATAGAACAAAAAAAAAGAAGACAAAATAGAACTGAAATCCACAAGGGAGAAAGCTTTTCCAGGTAGATTACACTACAGTTCCTTCAATTCTTAGCAGTTTTTCCCTGTAGGACGATTATAAGGTCAGTGTCACCACGGAAGGAAAAAACACCACATGTTCAGCATAAATACGCAATACTAACAATAAGTCTCTGTATAGCTATTTAAAGATCGACCATTGTAAAATGTAATGTCAGTATATCACTGTCAACACCCATCATTGAAATTAATTATGATGCATATGGTGCTTGTGTGTTAAAAAATAGGACCACGTTTCCTATAAAAAACGCTTGTTCCTTTTTTTTAGTGTGAGCTGCTCTCTTTCTCTCGATTTACTGAGGATAAATAAACACGTTGCAAGGAAATTATTTTAGTTCAGCCTCTCGCTCATTCCACAATTTGTCTTTGTGAGAAACTGTGAAAGCTCCAGGTCCATTTGCACTCCAAGAACAGCAGCCTCGTACCATTTGGCGTTTCACATCAATCTCGTTTTGTGTTACTGTGGTCACAAAATGGCTAAAAATCAATAAGACAGAAGCCCAAAAGAGCCTATTAGCAATCAGCCATGGTGATGAACAGGCAACTAGCAACTCAGTCTTTTTTTTAAAGTATATCTTTTGGCTTTTTTGCCTTTATTTGATAGTAGTGAGATAGACAGGAAAGGGGGAGGCAGAGAGAGGGGGAATGACATGCAGGAAAGGTCAGCAACTCAGTCTTGATTCCTTATTCACACTCACAGTCTGGAGTTTTTTTCCCAAAAATAAATGCTAGACATACAAAAGAAATGTGTCTTAATCATCACCTATGGCCTTCGACTATGTGGTGGTGGCTGTCTGCAGTGCCCCCTCCCCCTGCCTGTATTTTGGTCTTTTGCTTTGTTTTGTTGTGCATGGGGACGTTTCTGGGTGGAGAGCGAGAGTCTGTGCTCACCAGCCAATGACAGAGCTCAGGTGCAGCAGAGTAGGAGGGCTCACGACTACTAGCCTTGCTAGCTGTCCCGGATGTTAGCGAGTGCTAAAGAAATAGAAATACAGTCTGAGTGAAGCGCTGGAGCCGCGGACGGATACCCGGACGTCACGTCAACTAAAGCCTCGAGTGGTAACTAGTATGAGGTGAGCTAGCTCGATGCTAACTTCGGCTAGCAGTAGCAGTTAGCATGTGCCGCTAACACCCTCTTCCCAGCTCACCACAACGGCCCTCCTGCCCATTACAACAAAACTTTGGAGACTCCCATTGTTGGTGACTGACGGCCAGGTATCGGCCCACGGCTCCAGCGCTTCACTCAGACTGTATTTCCTTTCCTTTGCGATCCTGACAACTGCTGCTGTCAGGGGCAGGAGGCTACACAGCTGAGCCCGAGAGGAGGGGCCCAGTTTGAATGTTTCGTTTACAAACTGCAACGAACAAAACTCCAGACTCCACCTTTAAATGTTATTACTTGGAAAATAGAAATGAACGCACATCAGAGTTATCGTCAGTTTCTTTGTTTCATTCTGTGCTTGTAGTTGGGTGGAAAAAAAAAAAAAAAAATCAGTAGGCTACCACTCTCATAAATCAAGGCCAGCAGCTAGTTAGCGAAGTAGCATCAGCAAATCTGTCTGACAGCACCTCTAAAGCACTTTAATGAGCAATTGTCCTTGTTTAACCTATTAAACATAAAGTGATATTGTTCGTCTTGTCTAACTCTCTGTTGGTGAGCAAATAAGCACATTTCCAAAGGTGTTGAACTTTAGCTTAAACTTTAATGTTTCACATCTGCACATTCCCAACCTGTGAGCCGCAAAGCTCCTCCAACTGATTTTCAACCAACAATATGCAAATTTATAGCCACAATACTTGGAAGCTGCCCAATGTCAAGCATAGGACTATACAGTGTATTAATGCTGCCAGGAATCCTGAAGATGGCCTCAGTGTTAATGTTAATCATACTAATGGCTCACAATCAATGTGCGATGATTTATTAATGTCAACGTGATATAGAAAGCATACTTAATGAAACTGATGATAAACATTCCCAACAAACCCTGAAGCAGTGTCCTTCAACAAGCTACTGAATCCACATCCCCTGCAGCTGACCATGACTTCTGACCCAGGGGCCATAATGTTTTTATTAGAACATTATCATATTATTTTTCTCTCAAGAATTCCTTACAGCTCTCTCTCTCTCTCTCTCTCTCTCTCTCTTCCTCTCCCTATTCCCTGCAGTCAGTATTTTTTTTCTAAATGCTGCAAAAATTACACTTCAAGTAAGTATCAAGTCGAATTAAATCAAATTTAAATATAGAATTAAGATGTCACTGTTCTAATTGCATGGATATATTGGTCTCCACAATCCATGATAACAAATAAATAAATAAACATTGAAAGCACAGGCATACCATGTTTCATTTTTGCACGATTTGACAAATATACCCACATGTGCTGCTTGTGATAACTAAGGGGTGCAAAAAAGATACATCTATCTCGCCACTGAATCTTGAAATGGCATCAACTGGCCCTACAGTGCACGATATTGCATGGTCACTTCTGTTCTAAAGAGACTAAACTGAACTTAAATTGGAAAAGGGCAATATTAAGTTTTATAAGTACAATGCCCATCCAAAATTACTTTGGCCCACCTAGAATTGAAATCCTGGTGCTGTTCCTGCTCTGATTCCTCTTGAAAAAAAAACCTCCCCACGGCGACTTAAAAATATCATTACACACACTCTCACAAAAATTTCCAGATGAAGAAATGGAAGTAGCAGGAGCAGACTTGAAATATACCTAATGGATAAATAATACTGTATCTAGGAAGCCTGGGTGACTGACAACCATTTTAATTCTCTTCTTTTGTGTTCCTCATGCAAAACAAATTGCTCTACTGTGGGGATTCAAGTTTTTTTTATAATGGCCTATAATCTATCAACCAATTCTAACAAAACACTGCAGGCTGCTCCCACCGTGTCTTTGACCAACCAGACAAATGCTATTTGTGTTTTCAGATTTTACATAGTTTTATGAACAAATAATAGCAGCGTGTGCACCTTAACTAAACTCACAGCAGTGGTTCATGTGTATGTGTTTGTGTACAAGTATATGTGAACGCTGTCCCCACAACAGTGTTTTCATGAGTATTTGTGCTTGTTGAGAGAATTTGTTTTTTTGTGATTGTGTGTGCATCACAGCATGATGTCGTACAGCAAGCAAACACAGAGCTGGAAGAGGCAAATTAGGATCCACACACACACACACACACACACACACACACACACAGACACACACACGCACACACGCACACACACACACAGAAACACACACACACACGATTCACAGAAATCCTCCTGCTTGAAAGCCCTTAGATTTGTATCCAACCATTATGAGCAGGATATTGAAACTGATAGATTCAAACAGAATATTTTTACTTTTAATGTCAAATATTAACATGTTTAAACTCCTGATGAGCTCATGAAAGTATTGAAATTATTATTATATTACATGTTTGCTGGTCAATAAATTAAAAGAATTAGAACGTTTGAAGTAATTGAGGCTAATGATTGACCCTTTTTTTCTTTGTTTGAATCTGATAAAATAAAAATAAAGAGCACATTAATGAATACAATGAGAAACACGATTGCTGGACGTTAATTAACATTCATTAAACTGACAGATCTGTAAATAGATCTGCACACTGTGAATTTCTGTCAGTGAACTAGCCAAGAAATTGTACAAAACCTGAAAAACTAATTATCTTCGATTGTGATAACCCCACAAAACTCTAAAATACCACCGGTTCTCTGAGGACAGTGGGATCTAGAGTCTAAACAGTGCCTGTCTGTTTTTGTGTTTATATTTGTCTGTGTGTGTGTCAAATGGAAATTAATTTCACAGGGCAGCCAAGGACAAGGGGGAGGTTTGGTGTGTATTTGGGAGGCAAAGGGTTTTATTCTGCGTTTATGTGCGTTTGTTTGTTTGTGGTCTCTCAATGCCATCTGTTGAATAATGAGTCACCTGTGAAGTCTGTAACACCAGTGCGCGTGTGTCTCTGCGGGGCAATCATAATCACTGTCAGAGAGAATTAAGATTCACCTTATCAACAATACACACTTATATCCATACCAACACGTGTTGACTGCAGTTTAACAATTCCCAAAGAAATCAACAATAAATTCACTCTTTTTCTTAGGAAAAACAAAACAAAAGGAAGGTTGTCAAATTCAGGTTGCCGGGCCTTAAAGGGATAGTTCAACATTTTGGCAAATTGGCCCATTGCCATAATCCCTATAGTTATAGCAGTAGGTTTGTTACCTTTATTTGTCAGTGCAAGCTATTTTAAGAACGGCGGAGCAGAGCCGCAAGCTGCTCAGAGCTACGCTACAGAGGCTCATGGGATTTCTTGGTTTCCCCCATCAAACTCATCAAATACACAATCCGACAACTCCAAAACACTCTGGTGGACAAGTTGTGACCTGCACATTCACCACGCTATGAGATAATAACAGAACGTTATGAGACAGAGTCATTTTCGAAATCCCATTAGCCTCTGTAGCGTAGCTCTGAGCAGCTCACGGCTCTGCTCCACCGTTCTAAAAATAGCTTGCACCGACAATTAACAGTAACAAACCTACTGCTATGACTATAGGGATTATGGCAATGGGCCAATTTGCCAAAATGTTGAACTATCCCTTTAACCCACTACTGCATGTGACTCTGAAGGCATCACACATGAAACGTCTGAAATGTGAATGTGTTGGTGGCAAATCAGAGCCACAGTCTGGTTATGTGAGCTTCTGCCAAGTGTTTTGTTGTTCTAGTTTTGTCCATAATGAAGCACACAACTCTTAACCCATTTAGGCCTAAAACGCCTGGAAAAAATGCCTGTAAAACCTAAGGACGATTTTAAAATAACCCCCTAAAACCTGAAGTTTTTCTGGAAATTCAACATAAGTGTCAACGCCTACTAAATAATTGATTTCTCAGGCTCTGTAGCAGATAGAAATGAAATTCAAAAAGTATTTGAGAGCTTATACCTGTGGCTTTCATGAGAAGTTGAGTTTATTTGTCCAAACCTTCAATAAAGTTTTTTAAAAAATCAACAAACTCAGCAAATTGAGAAAAAAAGGCTTTTTCGCCTTTATTGAACAGGAGAGTTGACAGGAAATGGCAGTGAGAACCATAGCCTCAACACATGGGGCTAAACACTGCCCCAAGCAGCACTATTTTCAATCAAAAATGTAAAAAAATAAAGTGTCAGTACAAGAATAAGTGCCTGGGATTGGGCAGTGAGGTAGTTCAGGAACCAGCACATTTTCCAGAGCTTGTCATCTCTGTTCACATCTGCTGCCTGGTTGTTCTGGAGGTGTAGATACCTGAAAAAATATAGACACAGGTAAGCTACCTTGGATGAAAGCATAATATAAAACATAATATTCATATAAAACATAGCCTAATATTTATATATTCATATAAAACATAATATTCATAATTCTCATGTGTTGTGACTATGTGACATGTAGGCTACTGTCTCTATATTGTAAATTACATTGGACTGTAAGCTACTGTTTACAGTTGAATAAAAATCCTATGCATAATAGGCCTACCATCTATATTGAAATTACATTGGACTGTAAGATAACGTTACTGTTTATACTAGTACTGTATGTGATGATGACTGAATAAAAATCCTATGCATAATACGAATACATGCCCATTAGCAAGATGTAAACATGATACAACATAGGAAGAAAGACATACGGTAGCTCTCATTAGCCTACTGTAATAATAATAAACAATAATAAATACCTCCATCGGTGATCGGTGTTGCATCTGCAGGTGACTTTCGCCCCTGGGGTGCGGTTAAATCGCCTTCGAGGATTACGTTAGGGTGGTAATTATTCGTCCTACTCGGTTTCAAAACCTACAAAATCATCGTCCTCATCTTCGTCGTCTAAAAACATATTCTTCGTCCATAAATACCGGTCAATTGGTTCCAAGGGTTCAAAGTCCGGATCAGCAATAAAACTGAGTGAATAGTTTTCATCAAGATCGCTTTTTTCACTCACTTCGGAGCTCCCTCCGTCTTCCGCCATGATTTCAAAGTTTTTTTTTTTTTTTTTTAAAGTCCCATGTGGCATTGCGACGCTCCTACGTGTATTCTGATGCATTTCATTGGCCAAGAGACCGGAAATAGGCGGAAAAAACTACAAAGACTACAAAATGACGTATCCGCTTTCCCGGTTTGAAAGGTAGAATGACGCAACAGCGCCCCCGGTTTTAATGGTAGAAATGCGGTAATGCTGTCCCGGTCTAAATGGGTTAATATAAATGTGTTACAAACATAATAACAACAATTTATTGAGGGTCCCTCTGTGTCTAGTTTTCACCTGTCATGAGCTAATGGCGCATTCTCATTTAAAATCTCTGCTGTGTTAACCGTCAATTTATGAGGGTGATGCTTTATTTTACTTTAGGGGGAAAAGGAATGGTAAGGCAGTCATGAGGTAATGGTTTCCAATTACTTGTAGGGACTCTATAATAGCAACTAATGTGTACATAACTGGGAAATAATGATCATCTGTGTGGCATTTAGTCATTTGTCGGCTTGCAGTGGAGCCTCAGAGTCTAAACAGGGCAACTGTGAGACCAAAGCAGTTTATTTTGTGAAGTGAGAGAATAATGTGACATGGGGTGAAGATGATGCTGAAGGGTGGTGTGAGAGGTTATAAAAAGTGTTTTTAGCCATCCCTGCATGAACAATATTACTCAAAAGGTTGATTTTCACTTAAGTGTCACTCTAAGTCATGCACAATTTATCGTAATTTCCAGACTATAAGCCGCTACTTTTTTCTCACGCTTTGGACCCTGCGGCCTATACAACGATGTGGCTAATTTATAGATTTTTACTGGCTAACGGCCTCCAGGGGGCGCTCTAGCAGGAAGCGCAGGTGAGACAGACATGTGGGGAAAGATTATGCGCCGAAGAAGACACTAGTTTTGAGTGTTGGTGCAGTGTTTTATTTTCTAACCAGGCATGTTACTGTCTGTTGGTGCTGTGTTGATGCCGTGTTGGTGCCGTTCAGGTACAGTTTGAAAAAAAAAAAAGCAAGAGGAACTAAGCAGGATTTCTCCCGTGGCTATTGATCGTTAACTACATGACTTGTGACTTGTTACGAGTGAGAACAGAGGCTCTCTGTCTTCACCTGGCGTCTCATGGCTGAAAACCAACCTTACAACATCACTACAGCACCTGGCCACCGCCCCCGCTGTTCCAGCTCTCGTCTCTGCAGCACCACGACACAAACGCGCTCCGTAAAAAGTAATGTTTTGTTTATGACGGTTAAGACTACACAAACACACACACCGTAACATCGTATTATGTTATTTATGTAACGTTATCCACTGCTCCGTATTGATTTTTCGCCGGCTTCATTGTCAACAAATACACATGGCTGAGAGGAGCGTAACCGAAACAGCGGAAAAGCCAGTGGACTTGCATAGTTGCACACATCTTCTGTGTACTGTCTTTCTGTGTAAATAATATCAAATGTTACAACATGAAAAACCTGCGGCTTATATATGTACAAAATCTATTTTCTTTTCAGGTGTGCTCAATAGTCCGGAATTTACGGTACTTGTAGCTGTAAGAAGCTGAAGCAGGTTCACGTCATCTGATTTGGGTTCTGACAGTCTAAACAAATAGTTTGAACATACTGTTATCCTGAATGATGAGACGTGTTAATGGAAATGTTAAATTAGTACATGTTCTATTAATAACAACAGTCTGATTAATAATTACCTCCTTAATAGTATCTGTTGTTTTCATCATGAGGTCGCAGCAGAAGTCACGAGTTAATAATTTAATCTGCTGCCCGTCCTCCTGCCCACACCTCTTCTGTGTTTGTGAGCATGATAGACACACAAACACACACACACATACAAGCACACAAACCTAGACAAGACCATTCAAACACATAAACACACACACCCAGCAGTGATATGTGGTGGTGGTGGAGCTGCTGAAGCAGGAATTATGTCTATTAATCAAAGTAATTGTGTGTACTGTAGGTGTGTAGACTTGAGTGTGTGTTATTGGTGCTCGGGAGTGTGCATGTGTCACAGTATGCAATTTGTGTGTGTGTGTGTCTGTGGTTCATGGCGAGGTCAGCAGCTCTCTCTGTCACCAGACTTTTTCAATACCCATTTAAATGCAACTCTCATCACGCTGATAATTACACACACATGCGAGCGAAGAGGAGGATGTGGATTTGGGCATGTGTGCACGTGATTGCGCATATTTGTGTCTGTGCTGAAGGTGAACTCGGCACATAATGAGATGAGGAGGAAGAGAGACGCACTAATGCATCATGGGACGACTTGGATGGGTTAGGCTTAGGATGGATGTTTAGTGATTGGCTGCGTGTTGACAAAGATGCTTTCAAGGCTCTGATTCAACACAGCAACAGTCCAACAAAAGTTAACATCAATGAATGAATTCCAGTCTCTTTGAATAATGATAATAATAATCACAATAATCAATATTTAATTATTGAATACACGAATAGAGAATGTTATGATAGATGTCAGTTTACACCATGGGAGCATAACTATGGTCATTTTATTGATCAATGTATTGGAAAAAAAGTTTAGAACAAAAGAGGCTCAAAAGTTTCCCTAATACAATGCTAACATGCTACTTTTATTTTCAGAGTTAGGCTACCAGTTGTTGTAATTATCCATAAAGGCTGCAAATAAATACTTGTCAGAGCAGCTTAAAGGGATAGTTCACCCAAAATTCAAATTTCACTCATTATCTACTCACCCTCATGTCGACTAAGAGCTGGGAGAAGTGTCAGAGTCCTCTGTGGCTTCTCTGAGTTCCAGCGGGGCTCCGTGCAGCACTGCATGTCCATGACGGTTGAGAACGGAGCTCACTTTTCTTCGACACACCAAAAAAACATCCAAATACCTCTATAGTGCTCGTCTGTAATGTCCCTCTTGTATTGAAGCCCCAACATGAGAAATTGTTCCAAAAAAAATTAAATAAGTCTATATTTTAAGGTTGTTTGTAGCAGAAGGTCCCAGTGTTGCTCTGCCGGAATCTCATGCGATTTGCGGAGCCGTGAACTGGGTGTCAATGCAAATCGCACAAGATTTGGATGGACCAGGAAGAGCAGTGCTGGGAGCTTCTGCTACAAACAAGCTTAAAATATAGACTTATTAAATTTTTTTCGGAACAATTTCTCATGTTGGGGCTTCAATACAAGAGGGACATTACAGACGAGCACTATGGAGGTATTTGGATGTTTTTTTGGTGTGTCTTTTTGGACAAAGTAAAGTGAGCTCCGTTCGCAACCGTCATATGGACATGCAGTGCTGCACGGAGCCCCGCTGTAACTCAGAGAAGGCACGGAGGACTCTGAAACTTCTCCCAGCCCTTAGTCCACATGAGGGTGAGTAGATAATGAGTGAAATTTGAATTTTGGGTGAACTATCCCAATACAGTATGTCTCCAAAGGTGACACCAGGATAATAAAATTAAAAAATTCTGGCATTTTTAAGTGAATAAAGTTCATCTCTTGAGAGGAACAATAGAATAAATGTCAAATATTGATCTTTTAGTGTTTGGATAACTTTTACACACCAGTGTCATTAGATTAATTGAAGCACGTCAGCAGCAGTAGGAGGTGGAGAGAACAGAGAGGACGAGACTGGCACGAGACCAGCTCCCCAGCGTCCACTGGTATGTCCTAGCAGACAGGCTGCCCCGAAAGAAGAGACAGCAGCTGTGGGTCGCAGCTCGCTCTGTACTCCTGCTGTCAAACCAGCTGGCTGCTTGACTGGCTGTGTTGATACAGTCAGAGAAGGAGCTGCTGCTGAAGTAACTATAACAAGAAAAAATAAAATGTAGTTTTAGACTGCTTGGCTGGGATGTGCTGCTGCCTATACAAGACACAATACATGACAATTGAAAATATACACAACTGCAACATTACTAACAGTAACAGGCACTAACAGTAAGGTTTACATAGATTTGTGAATATCAGCCTCTATGTTCAAGACAAGTCCCTGTATCAACTGTACAGTACTGTGTGGTGCAAACAGGGAGATCCAGGTGGTCTCTGGAGGATTTACCTGCTGAAAAGGTTTGGTTCAGATACTTGCCCCCAAAGCTGGTGGGGAGCAGTTGATATGGCCTCAAATCAATATCACAATATATTGAGCAGTTCACCTCGATAACGATAAATGGACAATAACTCAGATTGTCACATTGCAGGACATGCATTCGGGTCAGGTAAATAAACTCAAACACACCATCTGTTTGATAGAAAAGGAACAGAAGAAGAGCTGACACTGTTAACTCTTTCACGACCACACTAATTGACCCTTCGCGTAAGCCCCGCCCCCTTGGTTACTGTTGCTACGCCGGGCAAGCTTTCACTCCCAGCCATGCTCCTGGCAATATTTGGTAGGGGTGTCAACAATAATCGATTGGGCGATGCATTGCAATGTGGGACATGCACGATTCAGCATCGATGCGGCAACGTGCCATAATCGATTATGTCACTGTTTATTTTCTGGCCTCAAATAAAGTTGTGAAGTTTCAATTACCTCCGGGGGCGTTTCCGGAGCAACGACATGCGCAGCCTGTAGCTACATGCTAAGCAGCAGCACCAGCAGTAACAGTGTTGCCGCTGGCTTTCTTTTTCCTTTTTTTTTTTTCACCCGCGGTCGGGTTGAGAATTAATTAATTAACGCTCGTGAGTCCGGCCGTGACGGGTCCGAGATTCAACAAGCCGGTCGGGTTTGACCGTTACTACAGGTAGTAGTTTTACCGTTACTACAGGCAGTATGCCCGTTCATCACCAATAAACACAGTAGAGGAGGGGGAGTGACTGAGCTCAGGCTGGGTGGTCTCTGATGCAGAGAAGGAGAGGCCGTGCCGTCTAAAAACAACCACAACAGAAAGTGTCACGACTTCCTGTATCGGGCCCTTCAAAATAAAAGCGTAGTCTTTCATATAGTTAAGTCATTGATTTTGAGTTAATATTGACAAGACACGGCTCCAAAGGTTTGTTTGTTTTTTCCTGCGACCAATCGACCAATGAAATTTTGGTCGGCTAATTTTTGGGGGCAGCCCTATAAGTGATCCTATGTTTTCTTTTTCAGGTTTGAAAATCCCATATCCAATACCTGTACCATTCAATTTTATTTTATTTTATGACATTTATGTCAAAGATACAGGAGAGTGATAATACATAGCAGCCGATAAAATCTGTTGTTCAATATTTCATGACTGATGAAAAATTTGCCATGTTGTGTGCAGTAGAATTTTGATGCATTGCAATGCATCGCAATGCATCGGAGAATCGAATCGAATCGAATCGTTACCTGCTGAATCGTAATCGAATCGAATCGTGAGGGCAGTGCCAATGCACACCCCTAATATTTGGTATCGAAGGAAATATCAGCAGATTTCTGGATAAACTGTTCTGAGATAATAGAGAGAAGAAGTCACAAAGATCATTCATAGTTTTCAGTGACGTGACTGGCGCAGGAGGATAAAACATCTGTTCAACGACACGACTGGACAATGTACAGAGCAGCAGTAAGGGCCTTGTAATTTTACCGTCTATCAACCTACGAAGACTTAGGTCATCTCACTGGTCATGAAACGTTGTCAAACTGCAAGTTTTTGGGCGATTGTGAACCACATACAGCTTTCGCTGCTGTTTTTTTTCTCTCCCACCGCTGTATCAGTCAGTGAAAGCATTCCCTGCCTGGAGGATCCCTCGCCTAAAAGCCCAGGTAAAAGCCGTAAAAGTACAGCGGTCATTTCGGAGGTGAACATATGGTTATTCCCATATTTACACTTGCTCAAGTCGAAAAAAAAGTCCGCTCGTATCTGAACATCTCTATATTGCTGCTGCCGCCGCCGCCGCCACCGTAGTAGCAGCAGCAGCAACAATATCCTTCTCTACAAACAAATGTTTTTCGTCCTAGTCTCAAAATGTGTCCACAAAAGCAAGCGTAATGACTCACTGCGGAAAGCTTGCCAGGCCTATAGTTACGGTTGCTAACGTAGGATTGGACAATAGCCGTTTGTGGGAGGAGTTGGCGAAGGGTCAATTGCTCAGCACATCCGCTCCGGACCACATGTTTTTGGCTATTTGTTTACCTTTTTTCTCACGTCGAACCGAACTCTGTACATCACCTAGAAACAAACGGTTTTCACGTGGTTGAAGAGTGACTTTCCAACGTGCTCCTCGAAAAAACGGCGAGTTTTTCCGCCATTTTGTTCGTGAGTAGGAAGGAGAAGAAGAGAGCTGGGTTTCTCCAAAAACGGAGCTCCCGCTCTAGTTTCAGAGAAAAATGCACTTTTGTGTCAAGTGGCAATCGGCTCATTTTACCGCTACTCTGCAGTGTGGCGTCTCCCAAATCATTTCTACGGCTAAATAAATATATTTATAGGCAAATCTGGGGGGTGCTGCGGCATGGAGTGCAGCGGTGTGGGTCTCTGGCTGCAGCGGAGCAGCTCCGGGACACTACTGTGTGACTGGCCGGCGATGAGTGCTCTGGGGCGGGGGTGGCCGGTCACAGCGCCCGCTGCTGCACGGTGAAAACAGCAGTGATAACGTGCGTTCAGGTCCGAATCTCCAAACCAGAAACGTTTGTAACAGCACCGGAAAAAGTCGCTAGATTTGTCGCCAGTCACTTTTGTCAAAAAAAAAGTCGCCAAGAGGGTTTGGAAAGTCGCCAGATTTAGCGAGAAAGTCGCAACACTGTAGCCGACAGCCGCACAGCACGCTGTCCCCAGAGCAGCATTCAAGGAGACCGATTACTCAAACAAAACCAAAATTACACACTTTTATAAAAAACATTATGTTTTGATTTTAGTTTAAAACAGTTTTACACATCAGAGGACTACCATATTCACACACAGGGTACCTCAGAGTGTCTATTATCATAATCTGTAAAAAAAATGGTTTTGACGAGTTAACTCGTCGATGGTCGTGAATGTTCGGCACGCTGTGACGAGTTAACTCGTCAATGGTCGCGAAAGAGTTAATATGTTACAAGAGAAGTCAGTCTCTATAATACGACACTATGCATTTGAAGATCCTTGAAAATATCCAAATATATTCCTTATGTCTTTATATAATATCCAGTGCAGTCTCATTTGCTTTTCATATCATATTCATCATCCCTGCTGTGGTTTCTGTCTCCCTGTCAATCCACAAGTCTGTTGGTTTTTTTCTCTAAGTTGAACCCTATTCTCTCACCATCTCTCTTTCTCTCTCTCCTTCCCTCTCTGTGTACTCTTTTCCTCTGAAGTTGCTCGACTTCAACAAGTTTCCCTTTGCTCGCAGCAATATTTAATTGGCATTTCCTCTTGGCAAGCCAATCAAAGCGACCATGAACATGAAATTGTCCCGTTTCCCCTGGTTACTGAATGAAATGGTTCCTGTGGTGTCGGGATGAGTGTGTTCCCATGGCGACCATATGAGTTTTTGTTCCCGTGGTTATATGAAACTTATTCAAGTTCTTTGATTTCCCAGCGGAGCAGAACACCAGAGACAGAGAGGGGAGCAAAAAAAGGAGGGAAAAGGAGGTGAGGCAGAGAAAAAGGTAGCTATAGAGTCAGACAAGAGAGTGATAAAGACAGATGGATCAAGAAAAATAGATTTTGAGAGGAAGGTAGATTAAAAAAAAAATTAAAAAGAGAGCGAGGGAGAGAGGGGGACGACTGCCATGGATGAAGGATAAAAACACCTTGCTTTTTGTTTTAGGCATCATTGAATTGAGCTCACTTTTAAGTTTATTGACAAGTTTTATTGCAATTCCATCCATCCATCCGTTTTCTCTCCATGCTTCCTTTTTGCTCTCTGCCTTGTGTTTCTTCTCGTCTTCCAAACCAAGGACCGAGGAAGTTATTTGGGGTTTTCAGGCTCAGTGAATTGAACAGGCCTTCAGCTATCTGCTGTTTATCACCAAGTTTCTCTGCAGCCTCCACTCAGAGGAGTTATCTTCAAACATTGTTTGTTTGACCTTTCCTTCTTTCTTTTTGGAGAAATAACCGTAAATTTAGGAAAAATAAATATGTAAGTTTGTACACCAAAACTGGCAGAAGAAATGTAAATAATAGTTAATTATTCGATTCTTCAAAGAGACAAAAGCTAAATCAGTGCAAAATAGTATTTGACATGAATAACAATCACTGGCTTAGTCTTGTAATTCTGGCCAGATTTGAACTCCAACCATGTTTCATGCATTGTCGGCTAACATACAGCTTGTTTGCTTGTATCTGCAAACACTGGCTTACTAGGGCAAATATACAGTATGTTGATGAGGACCAAGAGTCGGAGACAACGAGTGTAGAAAGTAAAGAGGAATGAAAGACAAAAGAGACAAAGGAGACTGAACATTTATGTCAGAGAAATCTCAGTAAAATATTTTATACGTTTAGTGTTAATCCAGCAGCACCATAATCGGCAGAAGCTGCAGACAAATTGATGCCATAGTTTCTTTAGTAGTTTGAAGACCGTGTCCCCACAGCAGTTTTTAATGATTCAGATTGATAAGACCTGGGGAGTCTGGGGTCTGATCAGGTGATGTGCACTGTTTTGTTTTGTTTTTTGGTCCACCTTGTTCTTTTTGTTGTCATGCAGTGAAAATGTCATCAGATAACATGAAGTTGTGCAAAATTCTCCTTGAATGAACTTTTTTTTTTGTCACAGGCAGGGTTGGAAAAAAAAATCCCAGCACTTTTACATTATTAGGCTTCCACTGCACTTCATCAATACAAATACATATACCAGTTTGATTTGTTGTATATGTTTACACAGATTATACAGATTTTGAGTGACACATGATGCCATTTTCCCACTAAATTGGTCTGAAACAGACTGTTTGTCTCTGGTGATAGCCCTCAGTTTAAAGCAGAAGTAAGTGGTCCGGTCGTTTTCGCTAATGCTGCGTTCCAGGCAGGCTTTTGAAATCGTAAATTACAGCTTCAAGTCACAACTTACGACTTTGTAGCGTTCCAGGCAACCCACTCGTGTTTTTCCGACCTGTTTTACCGGTGAAAGTCACTATAACGGCCACTCGTAACTTCCGACCGGTGAACTCGTACCAGATCGAACTGGTACGACTTCACAGGTCTGAAAAATACGAGTTTCCTTGAACGCACCATAACAGTCCTTGTCCCTACGTCGCCACATTCACGGCGTCCCTTGGCTGCACACACAGCCCTGCATGCCGTTCTCTCTCCTCATTGGATAAAAACTGTAGGATACGATAAATGTTTTCTCCTCGACTCAGAGCAGAGCAGAGTGACTGACAGACCCGTGTTTCGGTCCAAACACTCTATGTAAGTGATTGCTGTCGGAAGATATAACTATTTAAGACTTATATTAACACAAATACTGTATATCACTTACTTCTGCTTTAACTTGGGGATGGTGCTGTCTGCCCTTCTACCTGTACCTTTGCTTGTTTACCTCAAACAGATCAATTCAAACAAACAAGCCAAATGTACATTTATGTCAACGATAAAGCAGCAAGTTGCTGTCGTCTGCTTTTCATCGTCAATAGCTTGGCTGCTTCACCAATTGTTTGCCTGATGTTGTAACACTGAAACATGAAAGCTGATCCGGTATCTGATTATATAGATAATTGTATTTGTAATATATAAAGACACAACCGAGAGTCTCCATTAGCAAGTAAATCTGAAGTTTATTCTAACCATTTAGGTATAAATATAAGTTTGACAATTCTTCAGGTCCTTCATTGTTTATTTAGCTACGGTTTGTTTAAAAAAAAAGAAAAGTGGCCTAAATTGGATTGATTTCTACCCAAACACATCTTTGTGCCAATCCTGGTTAAACAGTCCAGAAGCTATTTGGAGTTTGTTATTCAGATTCCCTCTTCACTTTTCTCATTTGCACAAACAGATTCTAAATTAGGCTTAAAGCAAACTAAACATCCGCCGAAGGCCTCCTTTTGCCAGGTAATCTCTGCTGCATGTGCGTATGTGTGTGTCCTGTCTGTCAAATATCGAGTACATAAATTCAGCGCTTTCATCTGGCATCACACAAACACTGATAATTAGGCTGGTGCACACACACACACACACGGTCACATGCACACCTAATGCAGGCTGATTGGAAGTGTGCTCTTGTATACACCCAGAGGCTCTTGTGCACCTGCTACTGCATGAAATGAGCACACACACACACACACACACACTGGAGGCTACCTGGCTCCAAGATGTTACTAGCAGTTGTTTTTATTTACAGAATCATCTTGATTTTTTTATTTTTATAAACTGGCCAAAAACAGTAAGGATTTGTAAAAGACTCACTCATTTCCATTTTGACTCTGTATTTTTCTCTGGATTATCTGAATGGGGGTCTTTTTACACAGGTGTATGTAGTCAATACAAGCTGAGTGGTCATTGATAACAGGCCATCGGCCAAAGTGTTATTTTAAACATCCGTATCGGCCCAGAAATGGTGAATCCCTAACTACCACCATCAGCCTGGCTATATACTGTATAACAATCACAATATAATGATGAGGGCAGAATCAGGTTGAATAAGGTTGTATTCATAAGCAGGCAGGTAGATCTATTATTTTATTCCCCACAATCACTTTAATTGTAAATAAACAACAATAAACTTTTTAGATTTTAAATAAACTTTTAAAATTTTGAGTTGCCAT
This sequence comes from Trachurus japonicus, assembly GCF_045865225.1. Lineage (NCBI taxonomy): Eukaryota > Metazoa > Chordata > Actinopteri > Carangiformes > Carangidae > Trachurus > Trachurus japonicus. Next base: position 24,384,892 of record NC_140925.1, read on the forward strand.
TGTCTCTTCAATTCAATTCCAAAGATCTTCATCATATACCACCTAGTGATAGAAAATCCTCTTCACTTCAGGACTCAATACATACAAACATAAAAACCCTACCCCAATGAAAACCACATATGAACCCATGATGCATAAAATCACATAAAACAGCAAGCAGCTTGTTCTAAAACGCGGTATCTGCAGAGGACTGCAGTGGGAATAGAAGAGTTTTTGTAGTCCTGTTTTGGACAGCATAGCTCTTTAGTTTTTAAAACGTTTATTACCAGTGAGCTTTCCTGGAACCAGGAGGTGATGGAGTCCACAGACTGTCTGTATGTGGACAGAGTGTTGATCTGTCAGACTGGCCACCAAGGCCAAGGCCTCTCTCTGATGATGGTCTGTAGCTGAAACAACTTTGCCCTGTTAAAAAACAGTTCACTGAGTACCAGGCATTTCCTCCACCTTGTAGTCAAAAAAGCTTTTGCCAACACTTAGGGCTCTACTTTCGTGAACTAGAGCACTACAGCATACACATTCAGCACATCTATATCGATTGTCCCGTCACACTGATGACAGATCAAAGGCTGCACAGATGAAAGATGAGGATGGATTACTGCTGTGTTGACACTACACGATTATCTGCTATATTTATGTATTTACTTATTGATTTATTGAGCCGCATCGTCACGCGACCATAACAAATAAAACTGAAAACAAATAAACTATCATCTCTCACAGCAAACCACAATCAGCCTCGGCATCATAGTGAGCAGATATTCACATCTCCATCTCAGGTAAATTCTAAAGAAAAAAGAAAAAGAGAGACGCTCCGTGATGCCTCCGTTACGCACAGCTGTTTGTTTATGTTGTGATCTGTGCACACGTGTTTAAATATAGGTTACTAAATATGAGTGTCTTGGAAAAGGGGTGTGTGTGTTTTGTTTTTTGTTTTTTTTTACTGGGCAACAGCTCTCAATCTGTCAGAGCAAGTGAGACGGGAGGAAACTGATGTTCTGGTCCGGTCCAAGCTGGCAGTGTCCGGTCGCGCGAACAGACCTCACGGGCTGATGATGCAAAAGTAGTCTGGGAGGGAGGAGGTTATGATGTTATCCAGGTCTATCTATCTATCTATCTAACCTATATTTAAACACGTGTGCACAGATCACAACATAAACAAACAGCTGTGCGTGAAGGAGGCATCACGGAGCGTCTCTCTTTTTCTTTTTTCTTTAGAATTTACCTGAGAGGGGAGATGTGAATATCTGCTCACTATGATGCCGAGGCTGATTGTGGTTTGCTGTGAGAGATGATAGTTTATTTGTTTTCAGTTTTATTTGTTATGGTCGCGTGACGATGCGGCGCTGGCCCCTAATAAATCAATAAGTAAATAAATAAATAAATAGCTGATCATCTGCAACGGCACAGTGTGTAGTGTCAACACCTGCTCTTGGGACATCCACGGCTGTCTCAGTCCCTCCCTGGTTTCATCTGTGTTAATTCAGTCAGGCTGAGTTTCCATTACGCAAGCCTTTGATCTGTCATCAGTGTGACGGGACAATCTATATAGATATAGGTGTATGTGCTGATTCAGATACAATAAATAGGGGTTATTGTGATGATTATTGTTATTATTATTATTATTATTATTAATAATTGCATTTAAATGTGACTGGGACTGTGGAAATCTGCCTGTGAGGTCTTGGTGACGTGGGCGCACTGCGAGCTGGGCAGTCAAATTGCCACTGCGCTGGCTGCACTTCGCCTTGCGCTGAGATTAGACCAGGTTGGAGCTGGCGAGCTTTCGGCGCACTCTCCGCGCGGTCTATCTGCAACAAATTGTCACTGCGCCACGGTGAATCTGTCGACACCTCCCCCTGCTGCGCGACCACTCCCATCTCGGCGCACAGCAGTCTGCCAATTTACCGAATCCGCTGCGCACCTTGTTGCACTGGACGATAATACCACTGCGCCAGCTGCGTCAGGGCTCGCCTCGCTGCGCCCCCCTGAGTTGTGCCACGAAAATAGGGCCCCTAATCTCAATTTTCAATTTGGCTGAAAGTTTTCCTTGTAACTTTATTTTCATTTGAGACAATCTATTTTGAGGACTTCAGTAAAAGTAGACATTTTGACAACTTTCTCTTCTTCAGCTCATTTGGATATTTTCAGTCATTTTTAAAGTGTGATCTTTCACGAAACATCTTTTAAAAAAAAAACATACCTGACATGTTTGGTTTTGCTGTCATGTCGGGAGGAAATAGTTAATTCTTGATTTGCTTGTCTGTTCATAATTTGTATTTTTTGTTAAGTGATGACAAAGGCTTTTTGAAATGACAAGAACAAATCAAGTCAAACAGAGGTAGAGGAATCAATATTCAGTTTTGCAAAGACGCACCAAAACACTCTGGAGTCAGACAGAAATCATCATCACATTCAAGGACTTCCAGTAAAATGTTCACAAACAGTTTCTGCAGTGAAAGGCTCCTCCAATCAAGTCAATCATTTAAACCTCTTGAACAAAAAACACAATGGTACGGAAATGCCATTTTCATTCAAAATTTTAAGTAGTTAGTCTTTTAAATAGTGACATAACTTGTGTCACCTGGTAATTTGTACACCTTCTTTTCCACAAGCTAATGGAGGTCATGACCCCTGATCTAGAGACAGGAGGTTGATAAGCTTGAAATATTATTATAATACAGCATGCATTAAAGTTTATTCTACTATCCCAGTATAAATCTACAGTCCCTGACATGTTTCTGACATGTACTGGTGCCAAGGATGTAGCTAGATTTACAGGTTGGTGCGTTTTGTTTTCTTTGAATTGAGTCTGGTTGCTTCCCCCTGTTTTACAGTCTTTGGGCCCTATTTTCCTGGCGCAACTCAGGGGGGCGCAGCGAGGCGAGCCCTGACGCAGCTGGCGAAGTGGTATTTTCCTCCAGTGCAACAAGGTGCGCAGCGGATTCAGTAAATTGGCAGACTGCTGTGCGCTGAGATGGGAGTGGTCGCGCAGCAGGGGGAGGTGTCGACAGATTCGCCGTGGCGCAGTGACAATTTGTTGCCGATAGACCGCGCGGAGAGTGCGCCGAAAGATCGCCAGCTCCAACCTGGTCTAATCTCAGCGCAAGGCGAAGCGCAGCCAGCGGACTGGTATTTTGACTGCCCAGCGCGCAGTGCAGACACGTCACCAAGACCTCACAGGCAGATTTCCACAGTTCCAGGCACATTTAAATGCAATTAACAACAATAATAATAATAATCATCATCACAATAACCCCTATTTATTGTATCTGAATCAGCACATACACCTATATCTATATAGATTGTCCCGTCACACTGATGGCAGATCAAAGGCTTGCGTAATGGAAACTCAGCCTGACTGAATTAACACAGATGAAACCAGGGAGGGACTGAGACAGCCGTGGATGTCCCAAGAGCAGGTGCTGACACTACACACTGTGCCCTTGCAGATTATCAGCTATTTATTTATTTATTTACTTATTGATTTATTAGGGGCCAGCGCCGCATCGTCACGCGACCATAACAAATAAAACTGAAATGCCTCCGTTACGCACAGCTGTTTGTTTATGTTGTGATCTGTGCACACGTGTTTAAATATAGGTTAGATAGATAGATAGACCTGGATAACATCAGTAACCTCCTCCCTCCCAGACTACTTTTGCATCATCAGCCCGTGAGGTCTGTTCGCGCGACCGGACACTGCCAGCTTGGACCGGACCAGAACATCAGTTTCCTCCCGTCTCACTTGCTCTGACAGATTGAGAGCTGTTGCCCAGTAAAAAAAAAACAAAAAACAAAACACACACACCCCTTTTCCATTAATAAAGACACTCATATTTAGTAACCTATATTTAAACACGTGTGCACAGATCACAACATAAACAAACAGCTGTGCGTAACGGAAGCATCGCGGAGCGTCTCTCTTTTTCTTTTTTCTTTAGAATTTACCTGAGATGGAGATGTTAATATCTGCTCACTATGATGCCAAGCTGATTGTGGTTTGCTGTGAGAGATGATAGTTTATTTGTTTTCAGTTTTATTTGTTATGGTCGCGTGACGATGCGGCTCAATAAATCAATAAGTAAATACATAAATATAGCAGATAATCGTGTAGTGTCAACACAGCAGTAATCCATCCTCATCTTTCATCTGTGCAGCCTTTGATCTGTCATCAGTGTGACGGGACAATCGATATAGATGTGCTGAATGTCTATGCTGCAATCTGTATGTGCTGATTCAAATCTTCTCTTCCACGGTGAAATCAAACGTCCGCCTTGCGCGCGCGGCGGATTTAAAGGCGAGGAGAGGAGCTCATTTGATTGGTGAAGATCTGACTCGGCTGTGTCAAACCCACTCCACGCCTTCTCTCCTCCCTCTATGCCATTTGCGCCGGTGGGAGGGAAGTAGGCGGGATGCGCTCCGCTGCGTTTCGAAGGAAAATTGCAATTTGCTCCTGACCACTCGCCGTTGGCGAAGCGAAGGCGAGGCGCAGGCCTGATCCGCTCCGCCTGCACCTAGTTCACGAAAATAGAGCCCATTATGCTAAACTAAGCTAAGCTAAGATAACTGGGCTGCTGGCTTTATACTTTCAGACATGAAAGTGATTATTGTGTATCTCATCCAATTCTTGGAAAGGAATTTAGCACATTTTCTATGATGTTTGATGTTTTCATTCAATATTATCTAAGGCGAAAAAGATGCAGGTCTGTTAATGTTGACTTTTGAACTACTGCATTTTTATCTCAAGGAAACAAGCTTACAAAACCACAAACTACAAAACATTTTTGTACTTGTGCATTAGTTACTCTTAAGGGGTTGCCACCATGTACTTCAGTCATTATGTTGTGCTTAAAGAGATGTTAAGAGGCCAGGTGCAAAAAGTCTGCTCTTTTTTTTCCTTCTCCCCTCTTGCACACACCTCCATTCACCATTTCTCATATTCACTGTCTCATTCATGCATCATTATACACTCTCGGCAGATGATGATTATGAGTAAAAAGATGAGCGATAAGCTATTTATACTCAGGGCACATTCAGAGACGTACAAACGTACATACACACAGTCTGTGGTTAAATAATTATGAGGAGACATTGGAGCATAAAGTTGGCACAGATCAGTGAGTGATCACAGTTTGACCTTCACACCCACACATGTGCACACTTATAAAGCTGGACCTGCTTCACAGCAGTCTTCATCACAAGAACGGCAACTTGAGGATTGTGATAGTCCAAACCCCCACGCTGTGACCACCACATGGATTTGTGCTCTTTCCCCTGTCCTTCTGCTACCATCCATTACCTAGCCCAGAGGAGCTATGTGAGGCATTTAGAAATCAATATATTATCACCATATTCATTATGAGTAATTAGTCAAAGTGAACGAGCACATCAGTCAGAACAGATTGGCAGCTCTTCAAGTTTTTTTCATTGTGTATGTTAGTGCAGTACTGCCTCACCGTAAAACAAAGAGCTGCTTTTCAGAACATTTCTTTTACTTTTTCACAGGTTTCTTAGGTTAAATTAACGAGGGATAGAAAGTAAAATTACTTTTCAGAGTTTAATAGCATAATTTACAATCCTGGATTTACTTTGCAAGCATGACTCTAAAGAAATTTAAACATTTTCTCTCTGTGTTGTCTCCAGCTAACTAGACTACGAAGCTTGAGGCGACTAATAAAGTTTATTTTCTGTACAATTTGAACAAAAGTTTACAATATGAAGTAAGACCCTTTGACAAAGCTCCAGACATGCAGCTATGAGTCTTGCTGAGGTGTTTAGTGCATTCAACCTTTAAACTCTGCAACAAAGCTGAGAATAATGAATACATGAAATAAACATGTCGATAAACAAGACTTCTTGTGCTAAACAATAATTAAACTTTTCAAGTTAAATCGATTTATTTATTATCATTGTTTTATTTAAAGCAGAAGTAAGTGATATATTTGTGTTAATATAAGTCTTAAATAGTTATATCTTCCGACAGCAATCACTTACATAGAGTGTTTGGACTGAAACACGGGTCTCTCAGTCCCTCTGCTCTGCTCTGAGCCGAAGAGAAAACATTTATCGTATCCTACAGTTTTTATCCAATGAGGAGAGAGAACGGCATGCAGGGCTGTGTGTGCAGCCAAGGAACGCCGTGAATGTGGCGACGTAGGGACGAGGACTGTTATGGTGCGTTCAAGGAAACTCGTATTTTCCGACCGTGAAGTGGTACCAGTTCGATCTGGTACGAGTTCACCGGTCGGAAGATACGAGTGGCCGTTATAGTGACTTTCACCGGTAAAACAGGTCGGAGAAACACGAGTGGGTTGCCTGGAACGCTACAAAGTCGTAAGTTGTGACTTGAAGCTGTAATTTACGATTTCAAAAGCCTGCCTGGAACGCAGCATTAGCGAAAACGACCGGACCACTTACTTCTGCTTTAAGAAAAGTAAAAATGTCAGTTCTAAGTTTGCTGCTTTTACAGGAATCATTGTTTACATTTCTGGAATCACTGAAATGTGGAAGTATTAACTTTGATTGCATCATCCATGTGTTTGACTTTTATTAAAATATTTCCAACAGCACTTGAAGGCATCCTAATAGCTGAAATAGCGAGTGACATCATTACGCTGCCACACACTGATTTCAGCAGAACTGACACTTGTTGCCCTCGTGTCACAGTGAATGCTCCAAAATAACTCAACTGATTTTTGACATTTGGTCACATCTGTCTTCGGGTGAATTTTTTATTAATGAATTAATTTATCTAATCTATTTTCATAGCATGATTTGTTCCGCTGCTTTCCTGTGTTCATTTATTAGTTTGACTCAGCTATAATTAACGCCAAACACAAGCAGCCTGTCATGATCACCCCGGGTTCACGCACGTCAGGATGTGCCAAAGTAAAGTTGACAAGGTGAGGAAGACGAATCAGTGTCAACGTATTTTCTATTTCTAACTTTCTGGAGAGACAAAGAGCACAAAGACGATGTGCACACGCTCTTGTTTATGCATCAAGGAGACAGAGGAAGAACAAAACACAAATGAAATTGGCCTCGGAGGCACTTAACACTAATATTACATAAGCTGACAACTAAAAGAACATAGAGTCCATTGTTTATCTGCTGAAGTGACAATGGCAAACTGATGATAGTGCGTTCAGAGTAATTAACATCCACAGTATGGTTAAAGAAATGTGAGACAAACACAAAGGTTTGATTTTCCTTAGGCACTAATTAGCAGTAAAAGAGACACCTTGATGATTAATGTTTAAATTAAAGCAGTCACCGGTTAGAAAGCACTGGCGCTTTAGTGTAATGAGTGAAATGTGTCCATGTCCATGGCCGTGGTGTTTGGGTTATTTTTCCCATTAAATTCTTTTCCCCTGCTACACCACCGCATGCCACAGATCTCACACACTATGATCCCATGTGTGTAGATGTAGTGGCAAACCAGTCACCGGCTTCTCACACATTACTTGCGCGTTGTTTGTTTACACCAGTGGCGACACAGTCGGCATCCAGCCCCTGTTTGTGTTTGCATCTGATTGAGAGGGGGAAGTGAGAACCGCAGAGGAAGGTTCGCGGCTCTGTCTCTCTATATTAAAAGTTTCCTGCAGAAAAGGGACTGTTTTTAATTGTGTCTTGAGGGTGTATTTGTTTTGTGTTTGCTGACCTCCCTGAGTGCATGCAGATGGTGCCTGGAAAACCAGTAGCTGTCAGGGCTCACATCAGCCTCCTCTGGCTGCGTTTCTGTCTGTCTTTACAGTGTTTCAGCTCGTATAACTTCCTAATATCATAGACTGTTGTGGCTCCATCCAGGTTGTAGCACGTTTGTGGCCTTAGTTCTGGTTTTATGACATTAAATCTTTGAGTGGAAACTCAAAGCTTAAGTGCACATGCAGTATTAGACTTTTCAATGAAGGACATATATGTCCAGAAGTTCAGCTTATTAAATGAGTGGTATTTGCATATTCATAAACTGATTTGAAATTGCTAGACTAGAAAAGCCACATCAGACATAAATAATGAATTGTTATTTCAAGCAAAATGTTTTTTTCTGAAACTGTGATGGCCATTTTTTGCCGTTAAAATGGTGTGATAGAATTCATTTTGCAATGCAGTTGGATATGTAGGTCTGTGTTTCTCATGTACACAAACACACGTTCTTCTTTCCATGAATTTTATTTGAAACGCTCATCAAAACACCCCTTTCCATTCCAATAAGTTTTCTCATACCAAATATTCCTTGTGTATGGGCTCTCTCATTCTGCCTCTGTCTGACTCTTGGTGTGACTATGAAAGTGTGTTAAATTGTGTGTGTGCACGCAGGAGACTGTATGTGGTGGTATGCGTTTAATAATTGAAAAATGTCCTCAGGGCTCGGTAAAGCAATGTGAGCTGACGTGTCCCTTAGAGGACAGTACATTAATGTAAAACAGCATTGAAAGAGACAGCGTGGAAATGGCCAATATGAACAAATACAAGTGTACCAGATGAGACACTGAACTGGACAGCGCTCACCTGTATCACTTCCTCTTATTCATATGCATTTCAATTTCAACTTTTTCTTTTTTTATAGGAGGTTGATACAATATCCAGGAAATATGGAAATGTACTTATATAAATAGAGTGAATTTATTTCCTCTGTTTTTATATAACTCTTCAAACTCAGTGGCATGAGGAAGCCATGACTCAGAGACGTGGGTTTGTTGGACACTTGGGTTTACTTCACATGCTCTCTCACTGCCCCCCTCTCTCAGACACATACACACACCAACCTAAAGATCTTATAGTTATGCTACCCAACGGACGGTTCAGATTCACAAAGTCAACCAGGAGACGTCAACTTTTTATGTTTATTATAAAACACTAGGCTCCTTTCGCAGGCACATAACTTACAAGTTCTGTTTTATGTGCGTATAAAATACTTTGCATACATCCTTATTATTCCCTTAGGTCCGTGCTTATCATGTCATTTTAATGTGCTAAATATACTATGATTTGGTGGATATGAAGCCACACGGTGGCTGGCTTCCTTTGGTATTGTCCTGACTAATTAGTTTGGCATCGGCATGAAGGCAGCTTCATCTGATTGGTTAATCATTCACTCACTGTAGTGGATATTGCACAAAAGTATCACTTAAAAAAATTGAGCCATTTTGGACCTCTATTGACAGCAGAAGTGAAGATAGACGGGAACTTTCGAACTGGCGATCCACAGCTTTTTGGCTCATTGTGCCCATATGGGATGTGCTCTAACCACTCAACCACCCAAGCACTCAAAGTATTACTTTTTAAAGTCTTATTTAAGTCTCCTATGCCTGTGGTTCAGTTCACTGGGAAAGGAAGAGAAGGAAAAGAAAATAACTACAAAAAGAAAACATCTGGATGCAGAAGCCTTTTTTAGTTGTGGTCTGGTCAATTACAAATTAACCAAGAGCTGCATGAAGTCATTTGACTGACAGGTGACTGACTGGAACTATCATCCTGCATTATCAGCTCATCATCATTTTAAATGAAGCCACATGAGGAAATCAGTTTAGTGACAGTGACAGTTAGGGGTGGGAGAAAAAATCGATTCACATAAATATCGCAATATCTTTTTTGACGATTTTTAAATCGATTTTTTTTTTCTTGGAAAAAATTGAATTTTTAATTTTTTAAAATATTGTACAATGTGCATTTGTTAGCCTTTTTTACATACAGAGAGTAGGCTACAGGTTTTGAAAAGGGTTTAAGTTCACTTTATAATGGAGTATGTTAATTTATTGGCTCCTACCGTATTTGTGTGCAGATAAATGTTAAAAATGCAGACTAAAAATCAAGAGAATCGTCAATATCGTAGAATCGCAATTTAAATCGAATCGCCATCCAAAAAATCGTAGAAGAATCAAATCGGGAGAAAAGCATATCGTCCCAGCCCTAGTGGTGTTCTGAGATCACATCGCTATTCACTTGAATGGCAGACTTTTGGACCCCATGGACAAAACAAAAAATAGATGTGGATTAGCCCATAATAAATAATAATAACTTGCCCTTACACTACTGCATAACAGTGACACATATATTACACTGAACACATGTATACATATAGACTGCAAGTCAGCTTTTGAGTTTAAAATCTCAGTTGTGAAGTGTGATGGCTCTCTTCTGTGGTTGGTATGGCACCACTCGGTATGGACTGAGACTTGGATCAAGAGCTTGATTCATGACTTTCAAACCAAACCCGACCAATCAAATAAAATGGACAAACACACCAGACCACAGAGAAGAGTGGTGAACACGCTCTTTGCTTTCCTGCTTTCATTGGACTTTGACTGCTAAACAGCCCAGGATGGCACATGGGAACTAATTACCTACTCTGGTCACACCGCTGATTTCTCATCTCTGGTGCTGAATGTGTCCTATCACATGTCAGTTGATTACCAAAATTGGTAATTCAGTGTTTCTTCATTTTTCCTTTCACCCAACATTTCCTTGGGTCTCGGGTGGAGATTGCATATAAGCGGTCTTCACATGAGCTGGGCTCTGACAGGTGTGATGTGTCCTTGATGGCAGCAGTCACAAATTGCAAACACATCCGAACAAAAAGCGGGTCTTGTGGCTGATACGTCAAATAAATGCTCAGGAGGATTTTTTGACGCCACCAAATGTGTTGCCTGGAGCAAACTGTCACGAAAAAAAATGAAATGTGTCAGACTTAAAAAAACTGCTCAATAACAAATCAAATTGCTGTCACAAACAAGTAAGTTGAGAAGTAATGAACTGAGTGATTGTGTAACCTACAATTCTGTTTTTTCTTTTTCTTTTTTACAACAAAGATATTGACAAAAGTATTTTTTCTGAACTTTTTGTTGTCAGCCATGCTGTAGAACTATAACTGTAGGAATAATGTACCATACATTGCTGCATATATCACTGTGTCACTTTGTTTTCTCTCAGTGATGAATAGTGGTCAGAGACAAAAGTTTGTCTTCATGCAGCAGCTCTAGAACTTCTTATTCTTAAGCTGTCTTAACTCTGTGTTATGTTATTCTAAGTTTGTCGCTTTAACACCCACTGCTTCCGTCACCATGTTTTGACAGCTAAATGACATTTTCATGCAGGTTTAGAGTCACAGATGATGGCATCAGTGACTTGGCAGGCCGTGCGCTGCACAATCATGACATTGCCGGTTTAATTCAGCTTATGGACTTTATCACGCCATACACATTTCTTATTTGTCCATTTGCCTGTGCACAGAGATAAAGCAATGATGCAAAATGAGTAAATAAATGCAGATTACAAACAAAAAAATCCTTTTTATTTGCAAAAGACGGGGGAGGAAAAAAAGACAAGAGAGGGAATTAATGTCCCTTGTCTCTTCTTCTACAAACCCACCTATGCTTAGATGATGACCTGCTGGAGCTTGAAGGGAAAGGTTTCCTCCTCTGCATTTAAATTAATCATACTTACCGCAAGATCCCCTGACAAATCCCTTTAATCACCATTGAGTCAAAGTATTGTCAAGGCCATGCACCCCTGCACAGTACTGTATGTGTCAGAAATCTCCAGCCAATAACATGGGGCGTATACAGTAACTACCTTGTAGCAGTAACAAGAAAAAAAACCAGGGAGACACTTGAGATGTTGTGCGATTTTTGTGCTTCTGACTGTTTGTCTGTACTGCAGTAACTCACAAAAAGGGAAATTGCCCGTGTATGCAAATGGACCATGCAGTTAATATGATGTAAATGCACCTTGGAGTCTCATTTCCGTATGCGTGTGTGTAAAAGCCCATAGATAAACACCACCTCCCTGGCTGATTTTTTTTTTTTTACTTTTTCATACAGGTTTTTTCGCTCTTCCTCTTCACACTGAGGCATGATGCAGTAAAATGCAAAATACCTTAAGACAGTGAAATGGCTAAAACCACAAAATATAAAGCTTATATTGCAGTTTTGCCCCTAGGCTGTTCCATGCATAATTGCTTTGAAAAATGGCTGCATTATCCCTTTAACTGGAAAACTATTTTATGCCCTCGTCACTGGTTAAGTGTATGTGGATATATGCATGGTCACGAGCGTGGGTGCGTGTAACTGTAGTACAGAACGTGCATGCTAATAAGTAAATGTGCTTTTGTGCCTGTTTGTGTGACTGAGTGTATGAATTATTTACTAGTAATATCTCATAAGAAGCATATTACACAGACTGCACAAGACAAAGCCCTCCTGAACCCCATCACCGACTATAATCATAGCCCTCAGCCGCACAGAGGGAGAGGGAGGGGGGGCAAGCCAGTGAGAGGGAAATAAAAGTGTCAAAAAGAGAGTGAAAAAGGGAGGAAAGAAATAATTCCTCCTCACTCTGAGTCGTTCTGCCTGTCTTCTGTTTACCCACTTGTTTGTCTGCTTATCCTTCCTTAATCTTCAACTTCTTTCTGTATCACCATCAATCTTTATGCGAGTGCGTAGGTTAAAATAATTGATTCAATCTTTTCGGCCCACCACGACCAAACTGGACGGTTGCCAGTTTGAATCAGCTTTTTTCATGTTGTCAGATAAAGGAAATGTCTGTCTGCGTCCACGTTGTCTCTCTCTCTCTCTGTCATCTGTCTTCATCTCACATGGCATGTGACTATCTGGCTGACAGCTGAATAATGAGCATTTCACAGGTCACATCATCACTTCTCATACGTAGAAAATGACAAACTGGCCTCATACTAACAACCAATCTGCCTGACCGACCCCCTTACTCAAGCAATCAATCAATTAGGGCAGTTCCCATTGATCTGATCAGTGTTCTGGTCCACTTGTCAGATAATGATGTGAGGCTGAGTGTGTAAGCTGATTTTCATTTTCATCAGAGTAATGCTTTAAAGTGGATTTTTTTTCCCTTTGATACAATAAAATATGTACCAACCTGATTGCAGCAGCCTCCACAGTTGCCTCTTTGGCCTCCTTCACCTTCTGTCCCTGTCTTCGTTGCCATTTTTCTTCATGCTCCTTCTATATGATGAATAATGTCAGGTGGTACAGGGGTCCAGCCATCGCTCACTGTCCGTCTGTACCCCTTACAAAACTTACTATCCCCACATCAATGATTGATATCTTGTCTATGGCCACTCCTTCACTCCAGCCATCGATCAACCATAAGGCCTGTTTTCATCAGTCTGATCAACAGTGATCGACTGCTTTAGGATGGAGGCCAACTCCAAGCGTTGACGTTTAGGTGATCGTTACGAGGCCTGTCATAGTTTTTGATGCAGCATTATGCGGTCTAGTGATAATAGTGGCAGATTTTCCAGTTGAGATTGTTGGCAGTTTTTCAAACCATTGGTTTTTTGATTTGAAGTAAACAAAAATGCAACTTTTCACTTCAAGCAAACGTTGTAGATTTTTGTTGGCTCGAATAATGATCACAATCGGATTTTACTAGCTGTAGCAAACTACCTAATAAAGCACAAAATGACTGAGCACTCCATCTCCAGCCGAGGCCTTTTGGACACAAATACATACATAACATAATGCTGAAAGCCTAAAGGTAAAGCGACATGTCTCAAAATAATCAATGTCCAATCCAATATTTTAACTAAGTTTATTTGTTCTAGCTTAGCAAAGAAATAAGTATTTTGACAAGCAACACTGGGGCCAGATTTTCTTTTTATTATTATTATTATTATTTTTTAAAGCATAATAAGAGAAAAGACTAACCACTGAGTTTTACAAACACAATTCTTTCTTGACTAATTATTTGGCCACAATTGCTGAAATGTAAATACCCCCAATTTAAATAAAAGGTGAATGTTCAAAGGCTCTTTCAAAAAGTAACGGCACAAGTTTTAATGGCTTGAATTGCAATGTGACAACTTCTCCCATAAGCCCCAGGGGTAATACATTTTTGAATCTATATGTGTGACTTCACCCTCTATCTAATAATAAATGAACCAGGACTGTTTTTAATATTAAACCAAACTGACTTAATCTCTTGTCTGATAATGAGAGAAGGGAAACAGCACATCAATCATGCTGTAGAATTTAAATTCTTTATTCTCAGCAAATACATCCCTCAATCATCAGCACAACTAGTACATCCTCCCATGTGACTGTTTAACCCTCCATCCGTCTCTCTGAAAGGAAAAATGTTTATGAAGCCATGTGGGCTACAGTGCCCCCCACTATGGATAGTGTGTAGCTTTTTTATTTTCCTTATCTTCTTAATCAGTTTAAGTCTGCCTAATTGAGTGTTCATTTGCTTGAATCAAGATTCTGATGAGATTTATCCCCAATTAACCCATTTAACTCTCATCTAGAGCTGCAGAGACAAAAATCTTTCATTCTTTTGAGTGTTTACCGGGCATGATCAGATGTTGAACTCAGTGTTCTTTGGCAAAAGTATTTACTTTTCTACTATAGAGCAATCACTGGAGAGAAATAAAACCCCTTTCTTTTATTGTTAGATGGTAATATTAGGGCTGTCATAGTTAATGCGTTATCGCGATGCGATTAATTAAAAAAATAACGCGTAAAATTTTTTTAATCACTGTTTTGTCCTTGTCTTGTCCTCTTGTCCTCTTCTGGACTGGAGTGTGGGACCTCCCGTCCAGTAGGTGGCGGTAAGGCTCCTTCAAGTTGGTTGCCAACCGCCAGCCCCTAGACGGAGAAGAAGAACGAGAGCTGATGTACCAGAGCTCTGAGCAGTGTTGCCGGCTTTCTCGCTTTATCTGGCGACTTTCCAAACCCTCTTGGCGACTTTTTCCGGTGTTGTTACAAACGTTTCTGGTTTGAAGAGTCCGACGTGAAAGCACGTTATCACAGCTGTGTTCAACGAGCAGCGGGTGCTGCCATAGTTTATTTTGTAGCTCAACTTTAACTACGAGGTATCAGCAGGGTATCCGCGGGGTCTTGAAAAGTATTAAAAGGTGATAAATCAATTTTGGGAAAATTAAGACCCTTAAAAAGTATTAAAAAGTCTTTTCACGACTTTATAAAGTCTTAAATTTTGAAGGTATTATTTCTGAATTAAAGCAGAAGTAAGTGGTCCGGTCGTTTTCGCTAATGCTGCGTTCCAGGCAGGCTGTTGAAATCGTAAATTACAGCTT
>NC_140925.1:24404958-24406886 GCF_045865225.1 Trachurus japonicus
TGAACTTACATATAGCACCTTTACAAGAGGATTTGAGACGCAGAAAGATTATGTGTCAAGTTTGTGCAGTGAGTCTACTTTTAGTAACAGATTGACTTTGACTTTGATCATCACTCAGTTTTATCTCAGAACCAGTGCTGATCTCAACATTATCTCGATATAAACGATGGGCTCCATTAGCAGCAGTAGCACTTAGCAGTCATCTGTTTTTCTGAAGTTGCTCTACTCAAAGACGTTGTGAAAGCTGCGGCAGAATACTAGTTGTTGAAGTTATTGCAGAACAGAATCAGGTTTTTTGCATCTAAATGTAGATTGTTTGGAAATCGGGGCCTGTATATGAGGCAACAGTGCAAAATACATAAGCTAAGGTAGCAACGTCATGTGGGATTTATTAAAGGGATAGTTCAACATTTTGGCAAATTAGCCCATTGCCATAATCCCTATAGTCTTGGGAGTAGGTTTGTTACCTTTAATTGGCGGTGCAAGCTATTTTTAGAACGGCGGAGCAGAGCCGTGAGCTGCTCAGAGCTACGCTACGGAGGCTCATGGGATTTCTTGGTTTCCCTCATCAAACTCATCAAATACACAATCCAACAACTCCAAAACGCTCTGGTGGACAAGTTGTGATCTGCACATTCACCACACTATGAGATAATAACAGAACGTCATGAGACAGAGTTGTTGTTTGTGTGAGTTGGTAAATCTTTGTGCTCCTTGCTGTAATACTTATTGCTCCACCTGCAGCTTCCTTTTCCTGCTTTGATTTGTGAAATTCAACTTTAAAATTTTCCATGTTACTACGCAGTCTCAAGAGGCAAAACAAATCATAAATTCAGACTCACTCAAACTGTATATAGATGCTTTCCACCCTGTCACAAATACACAGACTAGTCTTTCACATCATCTTCTCAATTTGCACCGAGGGGAGAGCATTTCTAAGTTTTCTAAATATCACTCACTTCCCTCTCTCCTTCGGGAGAATTGTTTTTGCTTCATGCCTAAATGTGTTGGATATAACACTGCATCATTTTGGGCATATGTATGTACCGACCTCTCATGGGTATTTAGTAATGGATAAAAGTTAGACATTCAATTTCTAAATATTTGATGATGTTCTATCACTGATGTTTTGTTTTTGTTGATGCTTCCTCATACCTCATTTCATCATCTTCCGAGGGCAGAGCCGTCGTCAAATGTTGGAATTATTCTGTAGAAATGTGGTTGAAATGAGTCAGAGTTTTTCACGCTCAATTTCTGTCTTTGTCTCCCTTTTTATTACACTGTCAGTGGAGCTGAATGATATTGGCAGTCAGCACCTTTTTAATGAACAATGTGAAACATATGGACCCAGCTCAATCTCTGTAATTATATCCATATAGGATTTATTTAAGCAGCACACTCAAATCCATCTGGCCTCATTCAAGAACATTTGTTTTGTGTTTTATAGTATAATAACTCCTTCCTTTCAAACACTTGCAAGGGAATGTGGTTGACAGTGCAGATTGATTAAACCTCTGCTCCGTGCATTTGTAAAACACCCACTGCTTCCACCAACAGCAATTGTCCAGTGACTGCTTACCAACTAAACACAGCTGGCCTTGAAACTTTCTCCACATGCTGAAGCAGTGGGCACAGAGCTGTACCAGTGTCAGATTGTTCAGACAATAATGCAGGCTTCACATAGCCTCCTATAGTTCTGAGAGTGCTCCTGAATGCAAAGACACCGTCACTGGAAATAATCAAACAAGAATCTAATATGAATTTGCATCTGGTTTCAATTGATATGTTCAAAACACGTGCATAAAACAACAGCTCTCTGCTCTCAGTGAAACCAACCCCGCTGAGGAGAAAACTTTCCTTGTATCCTACAACCTTTATCCAATGAGGAGAGAGAACGGCATAAAGGGGCGGTACTCTCTGTGTGTGCA
>NC_140925.1:24406986-24425945 GCF_045865225.1 Trachurus japonicus
CCAAGGGATGCGCGTGAATGTGGTGACGTAGGGACGAGGGCGGGGACTGCTAACTCCATCGGCTGACAGGAAGTTAGCCAAAACCACCGGATCGCTTAAGCCTGGTTTATGCTCGACGCAGTCGCGAGTGCGCGAGGCTCGCGCGCCACAAATGACGTAAACGCGCACCTCGCGACGGCGTCGCGCGCTGGCGCGTCGCGCTGTCGCGCACCTCCAGGATTTTGAAACTTGGCGCGCGCCGCGCGAGTGTCGCTCGGTTCAAAATGGATGAATTTGAGGGAAGACTGGCTGAGCTGGTACGCTCTAGCATTTGTACAACTCGTAATTAACTTATAAAGACCATCAAATGACCCAGAACTCGAGGAACTATGCAAATCTGGTCCCTCCTCTCCTCCATGTGCATCTGTTTACAACAAGCCGGCGAAAAATCAATACATGGAGCGATCGATAACGTTATATAACTACTACACTGATGTTGCAAGGACGGTTGGTTTTCAAATCATGTAGTTAACTATCACAATTACACCGGAGCTTTTTAATTAAGGTAAATAGTAGAGCTACAGGAGAAATCCTGCTTACTTCTTCTCTGTTTTTAGTTGCTTCTGCTACTTCCTATTGTATTTTTTTATCTACCGCCCCCTGTCTTTGCTACGAATATTGCAACGGTGAATGCGGCAAGTATAAACGCCTGTGCGCTCTGCCGAGGTGCGCGCGCCAACTGCCAACGGAGCCAGGCGAAAGTATAACCTAGGCTTTACTTCTGCTTTAAGGAAGTAATGCAGCTACACTGAAATACATGAATAAAACTGTTTCTTTACTTCAGTGTCTTCTCCATGGATCATTGACTGGTGAAGATGCCAACTTTTTGCCTGGGGCTTGTAGCTTTAGCTTCAGTGGCGTAGCACAGTGGGTGGCCATCAAATGCATATTTAAAACTCCTTAAAGGACAATTCCGGGCAAATTCAACCTGGGGCTATAGTTTCCTAATATTTTAGGTTTAAAAGAAGGATTCTGAAGATTTTCTTTTTAATTGCTCCTGTTTCTCAGTAGTTGTTTCTGTCCCCACATCGCCACAGCAGCATATAATGGGAGCAGACCGTATCTGTTTAGGCTGTTTACATCCCTCAAAACTGCATTTTTTTCTCCACAGATGGCATCAGATGGCTATTCAAACATACACCGAGGGGTTTGTTTACTTCAAGCAAGCGGACATGTTTGTAAACTGAGATGTAATACAAAGTCTCGCAAAGTCGCCCGGAATTGTCTGGGTTTTTGTTTTTAAATTACTCAGCTGGAAACATGGGGCCCTAGTTTCGTCGACCGAGCGAAGTCTAAGTGCAGCGCAGCTTCGCCACGCCAACGGGGTGTGGCCCAGGTCCATTTCGCAAGTTTGCTGGGCCGCGCAGTCAGACTTAGACCAGCGCAGCCCCTCCCCTCGTCCCTCCCACCGGCGCAAACGGTGAAGAGGGAGGAGAGAGGGCGGGAGGGAGACAGGAGGAGGAGAGAAAGGCGTGGAGTGGGTTTGACACAGCCGAGTCAGATCTTCACCAATCAAATGAGCTCCTCTCCTCACCTTTAACTGCGCGGCGGGTGATGCGCGCTGCAAGTTTGTCATTTTATACTTGGACATGGACGGAGGAAACAGCGACGCCAGAGGCCGAACCTCTCCCAGGAGGAAACAGCTGTTTTGGTCCGGAGGTCCGAGCTCAGAGTGACCAATAATGAGTTTACTAATATACTTAACCAGGATTGATCTGATACACTGAGAACCCCTGCCCAATCTAAGAAACAACTAATACACTAATAAAGAAACTCACATTTATTCAAACCATATGTAAGCAAGATGACAGGTGTACACTAATCACAACATAAACAAAGACCATGTGGATTAAATCAGCGTGCGCGCTCTCTCTCTCCCTCTCTCTCTCTCTCTCTCTGTCCTCCTCTCTCTCTCTCTCTCTCTCTCTGTCCGTCTCTTTTTTTCTCTTTTTTCTCTGTGATAGAGATGCTGAGTATACTGTAGTAGGCTATATACTGACTATCTGATACCGAGGCTGTTGTGGTGGACTAAGAGAGATGATGATTTGTGTTTTGTTTTTCATTACGGCTGCGTGATGCGGTCGCTCTCCGCTAATGAATTAATAAGTAAATAAATAAATAAAGCGATCATCACAAGGGCAGAGTGGTATCTCAACACGGCAGCGACATGCAGTAATCCACCCTCAGTCCTGCTTGGGACATCCATAGCTGCTTTTCAGTGCCAGTTCGTCCCTGCTGTGTTAATTCAGGTGGAGTTTCCATTGCGCGTGCCACAGCCTTTGATCTCTGCTTTGATCTGACGTCAGATGTGACGGGACAATCTATATAGATATAAATTCACGTGTTGATTCCGTTAGTTGCATTAAATAGTGGTTATTGTGGATATTTATTGCATTGAAATGTGTCTGGAACTGTGGAGATCTGCCTGTGAGGTCTTGGTGACGTGTGTGCACTGCAGGTCAGTCAGCCAAACTTCCACTGCACCTGCTGCGCTTCGCTCTGCGCTGAGATTAGACCTGGTTGGAGGTGGCGAGCTTTCAGCGCAACCTCGGCGGGACATTTTCGCACAAAACTTGCACTGCACCAAGCTGAATCTGTGACGCCTCCCCCTGCTGCGCAGCCACGCCTATCTCAGCGCAGCGCGATCTGCCAATCTTCCAATCTGACTTTGCGCTAGGCTGCGCTGGTCGAAACTTGCATTAGACCGGCTGCGCTACCTTGCGCCACCTGCGCTGCGCCAGCAAACTAGGGCCCATGGTGTTTAAAGCACTGAGCAAGTGGCAAAACGATTAGTACAAGCTTCATATATGGTGTGTTAGAATGGTGAGGTGAACAGGCATAGCCAGAACAACAAAGGGAGCGTTGCTCTGTCAATGGTCTGTTGGAGATTAGCTCATGAATCCACTGCTGTTTTGAAACCAAATTTTAAAGACTTTTCTGGACTATATGTCGCACCAGAGTATGAGTCGCATCCGTCAAAAAATACGTTGTGAAGAGTTAAAAAAACATATATAACATCTGTCTATAAATCACAATTATTTTTGAAACATTTATTTCCTAAGAATCCAAAAACAAACATTTAATCTGGAAAGACTATTCAGTTAGTCTACACAATCGCCTGAAACAATTCTGCCAATCAGTTGCAGCTTGTCGCAATGGCAGTGCAGCCGAAAAATGTAAAATTGCTGGTGCCACTGCAGACAACAACCGTTTACACAGTGAAAGCAAGTAAGAAGAAGACTGTCGTTGTTACGGTTAGCTAACTGCGTCCGTGTGTTTCATGCTGAGAGACATGAGATCGTTTTGGAGTGCTGTGTGTGTGTGTGGAGGGAGTTGGGGGGTGTTTGGAAGAGGTTCATAGAGGGACCTGACAGTGTATCGTCTTGAAATGTCTGACCAAGTCGCAGACTTTACTTTCACTTTTGTCAACTTACCAAATGTAGCTTTAATTATGCAGGATAGCTTTTTCTTTTTGGTAGCATGTTATCTTGTGTTCTATCTGTCTTTATGGTTTAGTCCTGTAATTTTTTCGGTGGTTCAGTAGCAGTGTTCCCTTATCATGATTGTGGACGGTGCCCTCTTGTGGTCATGGATGACATGGCGTATATTTTTTATATGTAAGTCCCTTTGAAATATAGGTTGCATAACCAGCCAAACTACTAAAAAAGAAAGTGTTACTTATAGTCTGGAAAATACGGTACATACAACATAGAATATGAGTTCCTGACAAATCTACACTATAAAACAAAACACTTTAAGAAAGGACTAGAACAACAAGAACCTACTCATCATTTTGATTTGACATGATGTTTCTATAACACAAGCTGCGAGCAACATTGGGTTTTGTTTCTCAGTAATGTTCTGATGTCATATTAAGATAGGCAGTCTTAATTAACCCTTCTGGTCTGTGGCACTGCACCGCCTTATTTGTATCAGCTTTCCACGTCGACACCTTTCAGATGGCCTCAGCTGTTGATTTGTTTGTGTGATGCGTCCTTGTTGAAATGCAACGTCTGAAATCTTATCCACGCACTGATTATATGATTACTAAACCTAAGAAGCTCATTAATTTCTCTGAGACATTTTAATGAAGGTTCTAATTGAAAAGCATCCAGCGCTAATAGAGAAAGGAGACCCTGGAGGACTTCAGTGCCGGATAGAGACAATTCCGGCAGCAGAAATATTTTATTATTTTTTCTCATATCAATTAATTAGTTTTCAATTAAAGTGTTTGGTGAACAAACTTGGTCAGAAACGGAAATGACCAGAGATGGGAATGCATAGTTTATCATAGGGAGCATTTGAGGCTCTCAGGGTTGTGCAGTGGTAGACTGTGTTTCTCCATGCTGTTGTTCCTCACATCACAAACTCAGCCCTAACAATTTCTGTAGCATGTATATGTTTGTGTGTGAAAAGTATGTTAGATCCCCAGTATTTAGCCCCTTAAGCTGCGTTCACACTGGACCTTTTGTTTTTCGAACGAGCGATGAGTTTACATGTTAAATCAATGCAAACGAGCGATTGAGCGTTTAATCGCCCAGGCGAAAAAATGCTGGGGCTCGGAGCAACAGCGACGAAGTGTTTTTTCGCTAAAGTCGCTCCCGTCGCTCGAGATGAGAAATCCCAACTCTCCGGCCGTCACATGGCAGTGGGCATGACGTCATCAAGGCGAAAATGCAAGTCTTTGGCTCTGTGCCAAACTGACGAGCGACTGCAGCTGAGCGACGGGGCGTTATTTTTGGAGTGATACGAGCGACAGCGACAAAAATAAAAGGTGTGAACGCACCTTTACCAAGGCTTCCTCTCCGTTTAAAGTAGGGGTGTGTATTGGCAAGGACCTCACGATACAATACGTATGACGATACTTGGGTCACGATACGATATATTGCGATATCCAAATTTTGCGAAATATTGTGATATAATGCGATATTACATAGTTTGCTGAAAAACTAAGAATGTATTATGCATCTTAAAATCCGAGTTGTAGGCCTATATTTACATTAAATGATAGTAGTAATTCATCACCAAATGAAAACTTTGTTAACATCTGTGTTTCTAATAAGATAAACTTCTCAGTCTGTTTACCTCACTTCAATCATTTGTATTGATGCAAAATGGGCAAATATATGCATATGACAAACTGAACAGTTTGTATTTCATACTAGTTCAAATTAATTAAATACAAACATGTAGATTGCTGCACTACCACAAGTAAAAATGAATTAACCACAGCGTCCTGCACCACAACAACACCAGCTCCCGTTAGCTTAGCGGCTAGCGGAGCCTTTCGGCTCATGTAGCATTAGCTCCTCCAGCTGGGCTGCAACACTTGCGGTGCTCCGGTTCTACATGGTTTCCGTGACAACGTAAACACAGCGGCTCCTCCGCTATGCTGAGAAGGTCTGAACAGTCTGCAGTAATCCGTGTTGTTGACGAGGGAGCGGACGTTTGGTGGCATGAGTGCAGGCGCTGTTAGCATGTGTGGATTAGCATGTAGCTCGGCACACACGCCGCCTGGCTTGCCCCGTTTAGGTGATCTGACATGGTGCCTAACTGGATGCAACGCGAGCGAGCTTCCGACAATCGCGTCACATCTGGCGCTCTCGTTCCATACTGAATCCGTGCGTCTGTTGTCATGGAAACACATCAGCTGTGCGCTCGTCCGCTCGACATCAGACTTGAGACGTAACTATCCGGTTAAAAGATGGGTGAATTGCTTACGTTTGTACCTTTTAAACAGAAAACAAGTTTCTTTAAATATACAGTCAACAGCAAGTTGTCTCTATAGTGTAGGAACATGAGGAGCAAAAACATAATGCAGGGTTTTCTGTAACATTATAAGACGGCACACCAGCCCCCGCCCAAGATGAATGAAGAGGCTGTTTAAAAAAAAAAAAAAAGTCTGTTAGTCTCCTTAAAGCGGTCCTTATATGCCGCACAAGACGACCATCATTCAGGAAATGAATCAGCTGCTCCTCATCCATGGCGCTGTCAACTCGACGCGAGCGACAGAAATAGAAACCGGGCGTTGGGCTCCAAACGGCGCGTCGCGCTACGTCGCTCACGGCCAGTTAGGACATTACAATAGAAAACCATTAATTTTGCAGCTGTCGCTCGCTCGCATTGCATCCAGTTAGGACACAGTGTAACTCTCTAAAGTGGACACACAACTAGATTAACCTTTAAGAACCTTAAGAATGTTGTACACACCAATGCTTAGCTTTTTACTATCATGGACAGCTTTACAGTGACAATTGAATTAAATTTACAGACTCAAAGATAACAACAAGATAACAATTCTCTTGTCTTTTAAGTTAAATTTTTATTGCAGGAATTTAGCAACGATAAAGCAGCATCAGAGTATGAAACACAAACATATCATATTAATATTAGGCCTATCAATTTAACCCTGTCTCTGATGACCAATTACCATAAGAGACTATTTCATCAAAACTAACACAAATCTCAAAATAGCAAAAATCATCTAAGACTTTCTCACCCTAACCTTACCATTAGTTACAATAGTAAATCACATCTTTCCCTATCCTCACCATTGGTTACATGTCCGTGTCCAGGCCGTACATTTCCCAATTTGTTACCGTTATTACTATTGTTGGTTTTAATAATCATTACTTTTAAAGTAAGCAAACACTTATTTCATATAACAAACCTCTGCATTCTTAGAATTATTAAATTGATTTTAAGAGTCCAGTTTATGCTGTTATAAGAGGCCAAGTCCTGGGATCTCAGTATTATTGGTTATGTGTATCAGAGTTTGGCACTTAAATGACTAAATTTAAAGTTTCCCTTGTCTCCTCTTGTCTTTGTAATTTGTCACACTTACTTTCTGTTTTCTCCCATGACTTTGCTGAATGTCAAAGAAAAATATTGGCTTGAATTTTTTTTTATAAATTAACTTGTGCATTCATTTGTGTTTTTTTTCTTTTCTTCTTATCTACCTCTTATCTTTGTCTGCCAGCTCCTCACGATCATGCTCTGCTTTCTTCCTCTTCCTCTTTTCTTCCCTCCTTCATACCACTACTTGAACTATCCATCTATAATCAAGATTATCATCATAGCTACCATGCTGTAATGACCTCGACAACAGATGAATGGTAAATCAATAAGCACTGACCTTGCAGCGTAATTGGACTGGGCCTCTCTCACTCATAGAACAATAACTTCATTATAGAGGGAGACAACCAAAGTAATGGAGGTGTTATTTTATGAAATTACATACATAAAAAAGATCCACTTGAGCAAGACACTGCAGTTGCCACGAGTGGAAACCACAGACTATGTCATTTAAAATTATATAGACAATCTCTGTCAACGCTCCTGAAAATACCCTCACCCATACAAACAGGAAGCAGTCTACTATGGTGGTTGGATTCATCAATATCATCAATTAATAATAACAATAATGGGTAACACTTTACTTTAATAGGTATTCATAAGATTGATATAAAACTGTCATAACCATGACATAACAGCTGTCATAAACATCAATGAATACTTATGACAGCTGTCGTTAGGTGTCATTCTGTAAGTTATGTCACTTTTGATGCAAAGTTGACATTGTTTGAGATGTCCTTGTTATAAGAACTTGACATAATTTTTAAAGTTTGGCAATTAGGTCTGCTATGACAGTTTAAATTGTCTTTATGTAAAGTTGTCAGAACAAAAACATCTCAAACAATGTCAACTTTGCATTAAAAGACATAACTTACCGAATGACACTTAACGACAGCTGTCATAAGTATTCATTGATGTTTATGGCAGCTGTTATGTCATGGTTATGACAGTGTTATGTCAATCTTATGAATACCTATTCAAGTAAAGTGTTACCCAATAATGATAGTAAAAAAAATCAGTCATGACACTTTTAATGTACAAAGTGCAGCTCATGATGCTTTACATTAAGTGCTGAAAGGATCCAAAGACTGAACTAACCTTGTCTTATTCGTTTCATGTCTATTTATCTGTCGCGAGAGAGAGAGAGAGAGAGAGAGAGAGAGAGAGAGAGAGAGAGAGAGAGAGAGAGAGAACACAGTGACACTGTTTTCCAGCAATAACATAATTTGAGCATTAGAACACCTGAGCCGAGATAATGAAGTGAACTAATAGAGATAATTGAATTTTGAATCAGCCTCAGTTACGATTTCACCTTCACTACCTTCATTTACCAACTGTCTCACGGCCAGGGCATGAATTTAAGATTTGTCTGTCTATCTCACCTGCTTAATCGTTTTCTCTCCCTCCCTCTGGTATCACTTCCTCCTCCCTTTGTCCTTCTCTTTCTGTCTCTGTCTTGTAATCTCTACCACACCTCCCTCTTGCCTGTAAATTTCCCTCCTTTTTTTCCCCTTTTGTGCTTGGTTCCTTGATGCTTTTAAAACCACAGTTCTGTTCATGCATGTACACAAACTGGTCTTCAAGCACACATACACACACACACACACACACACACACACACACACACACACACACACACATTACACATGGCTTTAAGAGTAAATGATGGGTATTATGGGATTTGGGGGTGTAGCTACTCCATGTCTGACTGGTTGATTGATCTTGCGAATGGGGAGGTGGTGCTGCTCTTTTCGTGTTTGCGTGTGAAATATTGTAAATGTTGGTACTCAGCACTAAACGCTGATGAAGAGTGAGGGTTGTGCGACATACATGGTACACACATTTACATACTGAAGGCTTGATTTGTTTCTGAAGTGGCACTTCAAGGCTAGAAGCTATTCAATGTCACATTTCTTATATTGCACTTAAAAACATGACACCATTACAGTATTACACTGACTTTAAGAAACTGCTATCACAGAGCAAAATGTGTTTCTCATATGTTAACATAATAATGTCTGCTGCAATAGCACTATCATTAAAGCAGATATCAGTGGAATGTTTTTGTTAATATAAGTCCTAAATAGTCCTATTTTCCGTCAGCAATCACTTACATGAAGTATTTCAGCCTAAACACGAGTCTCTCCGTCACTCTGCTCTGCTGTAACCCGAGGAGAAAATTTTCCTTGTGGGATACAAGTGTTATCCAATGAGGGGAGAGAACGGCATGAAGGGCTGTGTGTGCAGCCAAGGGATGCGCGTGAATGTGGTGACGTAGCACGAGGACCAATTGATGCCTGACAAGGGCGGGGGCTGCTAACTCATGGTGCGTTCAAGGAAACTCGTACTTTGTGTTTTTCCTTCCTGTGAAGTCATACCAGTTCGATCTGGTACGAGTTCACGGGTCGGAAGTTACGAGTGGCCGTTATAGGGAACTTTCACAGACAACAGGACGGTAAAAACACGAGCTACGGGTTACCTGGAACGCTACCAAGTCGTAGTTGTGACTTGAAGCTGTAACTTACGGTTTCAAAAGCCTGCCTTGAACACAGCATTAGCCGAAACGGCCCTGCCACTGATAT
Source organism: Trachurus japonicus (assembly GCF_045865225.1). Classification (NCBI taxonomy): domain Eukaryota; kingdom Metazoa; phylum Chordata; class Actinopteri; order Carangiformes; family Carangidae; genus Trachurus; species Trachurus japonicus. The sequence continues at coordinate 24,416,463 of NC_140925.1, forward strand.
CTGCTTTAAACTATTATACCAGAATGTGGTGAGTTTCTAAGAGCTGGCACTATGCAGTGATAGTACTGAGCTAAAAAAAAACTCAGGCAAATATCGTATTGAACGTATTCCCTGCTTGGTTCCTCTATGGCTAGTGTCTAAAAGCTATAACCTATACAAAGATTAATGTCGCTTAGAAGCTAGCTGCTGTTCCGCTAGATTCTGGAGCTCGGTGCAGTCTGTCATTGAGAGTATCTTCCATTCGTCTTTCTGAAAAAGTGAACCGTGTTCCTTTTTTCCCATTCATATTCTAAGATAAATGAGTGCCTACCAAGGCAACTTGCTATCAAAAGCTAAAACCTCGTTAACCATTAATTTTCTAATGAAAATCACCAGCTCAGCAGCAAATACAGTACATATGTCATTGTAACTTGGTTTCCTCCAAATTCATCCCAGCCAGCCAGCCAGACTCTTGACTCGTCCAAAATTTGCCTCATTCTCCTTAAACCCCTCATGGCCCAGGGCTTACTGTATGGGAGCTACATGCTACGCACAAAATGCCATCCATCTTATATTATTATGTTTCTGACTGCTGTTTGTTATAACCAGTAAATATGATTTTGAAGAAGGTGAAATATTATGAACCAAACCTGAATGGATGAGCTTTTGCAAGCTCTCATTGCTGTGTGAGTGCACGCACACCTTGCTTGGGGTATGTAATGGACCCAAGTGACATCTTGTACATAATGGAGCAGAAATACTTGAGCAGAGGGATAGAACAGAGAGAGAGACACACACACATAAACCAAAAAAAAAAAACGTATTAAAACCATGTGGCTTTCAAAACTGTTGAATCATTGTTTGAACTTGAAAAATGTGTTTCATCATTTATTGAACTCATCACCTGAACTAAAACAAAAAGAGGTAGAGAGATGGAGGGTGGGCATAAGAGGCAGAGGGCAAGACAAGAGTGAAGAGTAAAGATAAAAGGGCATAAAAGTGCAGGATGGCTGAGAGCGAGAAAGGAGGCGAACAGAGGACGATGAGTGGACCAGGATTTGAGAACAGAGATCCAGTAGATTGAGAGAGGCAGTGAGATACATGTGATTGACAAGAAAAGAGAAAAATATATTATTCTGCTATTCGGTCTCTACGAGGAATATACAGTGTAACCTGAGGGAGCTGCTCTGGTTTGCTAATTACTTGACTGACGTTTTCTTCTGGTAGATTCATCAGTCGCTCACATACAGTACACATGAAGACAGCACACAAACAGTAGCCACTCTTCCTACACATTTCCAATGCCGTCCTCTCAAAGTTATCTCCTCTCTGCTCTCACTTTATCGCCGGCCTCAACTGTCACATTATCACAGAAACAGAAGAGAAATTGCATGTGTGTGTGGGTGTGTGTCAGAGTAGAAACAGTACCTTGTCATTAAAAAAGTCCAAGGGGGCTCTTTAACATTTCAGCCCATTTTAGACCCAGATCCAGCAGAGATTTTGGGGCTTTTATCTCACCATTCAGAGTGATATTAACCTAGATCCTGTGTATAACAATAAGATTGGTATTTTGTCCAGAGTTTTTTGAATGATGTAATGTAATTTTTTTCTCTAATCCGACTCATGGATCATTTTTGGATGCTCTGCCTCACTACAGTTCCTCATTTATCAATTATCATTTGCGTGGGAAATACTTGCCATGATTCTCATCAGGAGATGAAGTGCTCAGCTCAGCGGGTTTTCCTGGTTGTGCGCTTGATTAAGTGGTACTTCAAAAAATGTATCACAGAATTAGCTTTTTATACAAATTTTCAGAATTTCTGAACCTATAAGCATTTTAATGGCACTTGCGAGAACCTTAGAATAAGATACAGGAGTGGATGTATTTATTCATCTTGTCATGCTCAGTCTACTCTGCTATCCTTTCTCTCCTTTCTTCTTCCCCGTACTGTAGATCACATTTGAAATATTTTATGGACCACTACACCAAGTTAGTATTGCACTCCTACAGCATTGCTAGACTGACAATGGACAGTTAGAAGAAAAAAGAGAGGTACTTCTCATTTATTCCACTTATCCTTTAAGGCAAAATCTGGCCCTATACGGTATGTTTGGAAAGTGTTCAGACTCCTTCATGTTTTTCATATTTTATTATGTCTGAGCTACATGCAAACATTTTTTTCCCACTTGACTGTACAGATACGTGTCCGTTATGACAAAATGAAAAGATAACTTTAGAAAATGCCTTTGGCTCTGACTGTGGTCAGTGACAAAATCTGATATGGACGAACAGCCTGAAAACAAAGACCACGGGTGGGATGACTTAAGAAAGTACAGTTTTAGCCTTTTGAATACTCAGAAGTGAAGGAGCTTCTTGGTAGAAATGTCCATTTGCACACAAGGATCAACTGAGTCAGATGTCAAGGTAACTGTGACTCAAAGACTGATTAGAATTTGATGGTCAAAGATTAATGTCATGTTGATCTCAGAAAACACCAATACTCAAGACTTAACACAAAAATACAGACAAAATTTCACACAAATGGTGAACACTTTATGACTCTAGAGAAACAGTGATGTAACCTGAACCTAGTCTGGTGGTAGCTCTACTTAAAGACCCCCTCCCATGAAAATCATGTTTTTCGTGCTTTTCACATGTTCCTGTGGCATTTTTCTTATGTTAGAGGACATAGCAGCAGAAAAGGAAGTGCAAAATTGCATTTCTGAGTTTTTCTGCCTTCAAATTGCTGTGAACCAATGTTTCAGGGAGACTGGGGTTGACGTGTCACAACTCCAGGGGAGGGCACTAGTGCTACAAGCTCCCGCCCCGCTTTGCATCTGGCTCAGAGGTGAAAGGCTTGGCAGCTCGGTGTAGCTGTCAAGGTATAACAGATATAGCTCACCTGGTAGAGCAGCTTGCACCGTGAGCAAGGACTATGTTCCAGTCTGGGACCAAATCCCAGTTAGGGCTTTCACACTGCAGGGCTCCGGCACGGTTCTGGTTCTAGCACTGGTTTGGTTCGAACCTTGGTGCTGTCTGGCGAACCAGCCCGCTTTCACACCAGTTTTTGTTCTATAAGTGGAACCAAAGTGGGAGGACGTCATTCCGCGTCACACAGGCGGAAGTAAACACAGCAACGGCCAGAGCGGCCCTAGCAACGGCAAGATGGCTGGTCGTGTTGACTTTTTACGAGCGTTTGTGTTACTACTGCAGCTGTTTGCTCGCATACAACACAAAACCATGCAGCAACTGATAATGACAAGACGTAGAAGACGGTCACGGAGAAGGCGAATGGTATGTAAAAACAATATATGTTATAACGGTCGTAACGGTAACAGACGCAGCTAACGTAGCCTGGCTAACTGTGATCCAGCACCGTACTTAACAGAACACGGGAAGAATACATAATTCTAATGGATCTTTTAACTCTACAGGCAATCATAAACGCCATGACAAGACAGAGGGTGTGGGCATATCCCCGTTCACAGGAATGGTGGGATAGTGTTGTTCCTGGCTTCAACAACGAAGCGTTCATCAGGAACTTCAGGGTGTCACGGGAGTCTTTTAATTACATCTGCCGTCTTCTGAGCCCCGTCCTGGAAAGGAAGACGACCAACTACCGCCTTTCCATTCCCGTCAACAAACGGATTGCCATCGCCCTGTGGAGACTGGCCACCAACAGCGAGTACAGGAGTGTGAGTCACCTTTTTGGCGTTGGTCTGTCAACAGTGTGCCATTGTGTGCAGGATTTCTGCCATGCTGCTATCAAGGTGCTGCTACCTGTCCACATCAAGACCCCTGATGCCAGAAAGCTGATGGAGATGGCTACATTCTTTGACAACAGGTGGGGGGCACCCCAGTGTGTTGGAGCAATAGATGGCAGCCACATCCCCATTATAGCCCCAGAAATGTTTCCACGTGACTACCACAATAGAAAAGGATGGCACTCCATCATCTTGCAAGGCATTGTTGACGGCAAGGGTCTGTTCTGGGACGTTTGTGTAGGCTTCCCTGGCAGTGTACATGATGCACGTGTCCTACGACAGTCCCATTTCTGGGAAATTGCTAATAATGGTCAGTTCTTCCAACAACACACTGTCAGCATTGCTGGACGTGATGTAGGTAACTACATTATTGGAGACCCTGCCTACCCACTGAAAACATGGCTGATGAAGCCCTTTTCTGACACGGGCCGACTGACCCAGGAGCAGCACCATTACAACGCCAGGCTCAGCAGTGCCAGAGCAATTGTGGAGACCACCTTTGGGAAACTGAAAGGCAGATGGAGGTGTCTCCTGAAGAGGAATGACTGCCATGTCGACCTCACCAAGAAGATGGTCCTAGCATGTTGTGTTTTGCACAACATTTGTGAAGAGCATGGCGACCGTTACCTGGAAGGCCCTCCAGTGATGGAGAATGTGCAGCCACCTGTTCGCATGGTACAGGAACATCACCAGGAAGGAGCTGATGTGAGAGCTGCACTGCTCGAATATTTCAACTCATAACTGATGGATGGATTATGCTGTACAGTGTTTCATTGGTTTGTGTTCAGACAATGAAATCAAGAATGATGTTACCTGCTTGACAGTTTTAACTGTGACTCCAGTTTTCCTCAGAAGCATCATCCAACGTGCTGCTGATGTGTCAAATGACACTTCAGAGGAAGACAGGAGTCACAGTTGAAAATGCCTAGCAGATAACTTCATTCTTGATTTCATTGCCTGAACACAAGTGAAAAATATACAGTATGTGAAATGAAAATATGATAATGATTAATCTGTACATTATTTCTTTTCTATTGTATTTCTTGAATATCCTTACCTGACCTGAACATGAGGCCACATTTTGATGTCAAAAAAGGAAATGACACAAGTTGACATGAGTGACTTACTTTGAGAGACTATTAATTTGTTAACATTAATCAGTTCTCACCAGGTTTATTTATTAGTTATGATGCAGTTGTCTGCACATACTGTAGTCGTTGCTGCAATATTTTTTGTACTCACTTATCATGAATATGTCAACAGCTGACTGGATCCAACAGAGACCATAATCTCACAACATTGGTGTAGATGTTGGTGTACTGCTTTTTATGTTGAGAGAGAGAGATGTGGCATTAATGTTAATAAATTATTTTATTAACAGAAGGTCCTTTTTCATACATTGCCTTTGTTTCAACAACAAAATGTAAGTAAACACAAACAGCAAAGTTCTGCTTTAAAAAGTAAAAGTGTCATGTCTTTCTTACAATAATAAATACAATAATTCAAATAATATAGTGTGACAGATGGTGCAGCTGCCTGTCAGGTAAAATATTCATTTTAAACATAAATATATAAACATATATTGACACCATCTTTGCATCATATAAAGTCACACACAAATGTAAACTGTACACTTTCTAGTAAGGCAATGTGAACTTTAAACTTTCAAGTTTAAAATGTAAACAAAAACATCGCTACAAACTGAACAGTGAAAGTAAAGTGCAAATGTCAGTTTCACTCTTGTTCCTGGTTTGGGTTGCTGACACCCTCTATGGCAGAGACCATCCTTTCCACCAACCCCAACAGAGAAGTGGTGCTCTGCTGCATCTGCTGCATCATCCTCTCCTCCCTCGCCTCCGCCCTCTCATCTGACTCCTTCAGGTAACCAAGGATGTCCTGGTTGACCTCTCTCTTCCTTTTTCCTGGGTAACAGAAAATGCGTATTAAGCAATGCAGAAATCATTTTCCGTGATGGCGCCTGAGGTCAGGACGACAAGACGGATTGAATATGCACCTGAACTATATGTTACTTCATATATAACCAGGGGTGTTTTACATTAAAATCCATGACAATCTTTATAAATAATCATTATTATTATCACTGAATTCTAGCCCCAAATACCTACTTCCTTTTTTCTTTGTTTGACTCTGGTCAGGGATTTCCTCAGAAGCAGCACTGGTGTCATGTCTGCTGGTGGAGGGCTCACTGTTGGTGGTGGTGTCAGATAATTCTGAAGGTGATATTAAATCAGATGAGTCATTAGCCTTTTTGACACACTGCATGTTGTTATATTATTTCGACAATATCCTCTATTGCCAAGTCTTCATCTGTGCAATACTGCAATAATCTCCACGACAATTAGTATAACTGCAATGATTCTTATTCATATTCATATTCATATTCATGTGTGGTCAACCTACCGCTATCGTGTGAGCCTTTGGACGACGTGGACTCCGCAATTGTTGTGCTGGCTGTGGCGGAATTAAGTGCCCCTGTCACCTCGTTGGCTGGTCTGTGACCCATGACGCCGTCCAGCAGCTCATAATGATCACTTGTGTCGCCACGTCCAGCTCCACTTTTGTTCATGTCTTTCCTCGTGTCCCTGTAATCCTTCTTTAGTTTTTTTAGTTTATTTATGATTTGGTCAGGCGTACGGGTGAACCCAGCCACGGCCATCTCGTCTGACAGTTCCTTATAAAGTTTTCCCTTCCTTGTGGAGCTCTCAAGTTTTTCCTGGAATTCAGGAGAAGCCCAGATCGCCACCAAACACTTGGTTTCCGTCTTTGACCACGGGGAATTTTTCTTTTCCATGATCACCACCGCTGTCTTTCCTCCTCGTGCTTGTTTGTTTGTTTTCCTTGTGTTTCTCTCCTGCTCTCGCTCGACACGCCCACTTATGATGTCACGGTTCGCTAGGACGAACCAACTATTTTTGGTTCCACTGCGAACCGACTTTTCAGGCACCGAACCAGTTCTTTTTTCAGTCTGAACGCGCCGGCCGGTTCAAAATCACGTTCGGGAACCAGAACCGTGCCGGAGCCCTGCCAGCGTGAAAGCCCAGTGTGGAGTTTTACGCTAAACACTCTGAATCGGTAATTGTACAATGTCCAACTGTCAGGGAGCGGTGTCGGGGGGTGGCACCCTCCTGAGGTGCATTCCTAATGAGCTGCTGGTTTTAAAATAACCAAAAAGGGTCGCGGAAGGGGGACTTTAAAGGATTAATGATTGATAGAATAACTGAAATATCACATTGACCGCATTGCTCATCAGGTTGATTATCTTTGAGATATTTCTACAACTTGATAGGAGTCCACCTGTGGTTAATTCAGTTGATTGGACATGCGTTGGCATTGCACATGCCTGTATAGTCTCACATCTGTCAAAGCATATTGAACCATGAGTGGGAAGTAAGTATGTCGAGGCATGGATCCAGGCAAGGTGACAAAAAAAAAAGGTTCCCATGAGGGGAAGTTTGGAACAACCAGAACTTCCAACCAGTCAAGATGAATAACTGGGGGAGATTTGCCTTGGTTAGAGAGGTGATTGTCAACCTTGTTGTCACTGGGAGAGCAAGACGGATGGATACATTTCCAGAAACCTACTCACAGTGCAACCCACAGCTAGCCTCAGGGGCAGGCTACAGAGGTCTGTTAGAATCACAACTCAAAACTTAAAAAAAAAATTCAGATTTAGCTTATTGCCTTATCCAGAATAATTGTGTTGTCTAAGCCTCAGAGAATGCTACATCAGTGAATGATATTTGGCCTTTTTTAATATATACATATATATATATATTTTAATATTCACCAAAAAACTTAGCCTAAATCCAAATGTGCTGTTACTGTATTGATTTTCATGTTATTGTGAGCAGTGATGCTCTGCTGCCTACAGATTCATCCTGGAACAGGTCTTTAACCGTGAAACTCCGCGAGTGATCTCATCTGGCACTTCCAAATCCAATCTGTTCCCCGATTCCCTTCCACTGATGGACAGTATTGTGGCTATGTGGTGGTAGAGGAGTCCTCCAGATGGATTGGCAGCTGTTTACAGTCACGATTTTCAATGTGGGGCACCATAATCTGCACAGATGCACAATCCATACTGTTTGAACTCAGTCTAGCCACTGTGTAAGCAGTCAGTGCTGTGATGCTCTTGGAACCCCTGCCAGTTTGAAATAGGGCGATATAAAACTTAATTCTAGCAGCTCTCTGTCGGTACACAATGTAAACTGTACAGTATGTGATGTTTGCTCACATGTTTCAAATTAAGCCTTTTGCTCAAAGTGGAAGTCTGTGTGATCCTTGTTTTTTATATATGATACAAGAAAACTTGTAAAACAGAGAGATGACAAAGAGAGTTTATGTAAATTTAAAAAAAAAAAAAAATGCAGCTTCCCCTCTTGTATATTTGACAACAATCAAAAGTGAATAATGTAAGAGGGAGGTGCATGTTGTGTCTGTTTGCTTTGGCTTTAGTCTGAGAATGAAAACAGGAAGGATTTAGAGGATGACTTAGTCAAGAAAAGCTCATGTTTATTCAGCCACGCCAGCTGCATGGCTCTAGGGATGACAGTGTTGATCTGTCTGTCAATCACTCGGTCCTGACTGACAGATCTCAACTACTACTACTGGATACATTCATTTGACCATGAGATCAAGTTACTGTTTCTTGGGTAGAATCACAACCCATGATCTGACTGATATGAGAATCCTGACTGCTTTAACTTAACTTTAATTGTTTTGTATATGATTGTATGGACATACAGGAGCCGGTCACAATGTGAGGCCAAAGGCTGCAACCCACAAATCTTTGCATCCTGTTTATACTCTGATTTTATTCTGAAAGTCATGACTGGAAGTTAGGATAAGTATCTCTCCGTGGCTTTGACACTTCTTTCAAACAATGGTTGGCCTCGGCATTTCTGTTCACCCACTATTTCTGTCCTCTGTTTACAGATTCTGTCTTAGCCAGTCACTTTTTTCTCTTAGTTCATATGCAGCATTCACTTGGACAGCCCTGTTTATTTATTTATGAGGTTTGATATGTAGGCCCTTTAATTTGAAAGTTCAGTATCTCCCGCGGCTTGTCAGTGTGTGCAACTTTGTGTTTCCCTGCCCTGAGGCACGGGCTGCAACTCCACTGTGTTGAACTGCAGCTGGTGACAGTGGTTCTTGTTCTGCTCAGCTGGAGAACTCATGCTGAACCTGCTGCTACATCCAGCTCACAGAGTAGAGACTTTTAAAGAGCCTTTAAACCCTAACAATACACTGCTTAGCATTGATTGAACTTTTAAAATTAAATATCTTAATAACCTTTTAATGATGCAATCTGTATGATTGGTGTGGAGAGCAGAATATATGTCAATGTTAGATTGTTCATGATACAAGGTCATCTGATTGCACAGCCCCAATGGATTCACATGCAATTTGGTATTGGATACACACACACACACACACACACACACACACACACACACACACACACACACACACACACACACACACACACACACACACGTACAGGTGAAGACAACCATAAACTGGGACAGTCAATACACACATCATCTGTCATACAAACATTTCAACTCTGTTACTCCCTCTTCAATACACACCTTGTCCCACATTCACCCACTCATGCATCATTTCACTCGGTTATCCCATTCTCATTCAGGCACACACATTCCCTGCATTCCTCTCCGTTTCCATTTCTCTGTCTCTACACACACACACACACACACA
>NC_140925.1:24426045-24452538 GCF_045865225.1 Trachurus japonicus
CCAAGGGATGCGCGTGAAAGTGGTGACGTAGGGACGAGGGCGGGGACTGCTAACTCCATCGGCTGACAGGAAGTTAGCTTCAAAACCCCACGGATCGCTTAACTTTCTGCCTTTAAGGAAGTACATGCAGCTAACACTCGAAATACATGAAATAAAGCTGTTTCTTTTACTTCTGTGTCTTCATCCATGGATCATTGACTTGGTTGAAGATGCTCAACTTTTTGCTCTGGTGGGCTTGTAAGCTTTAGCTTCAGTGGCGTAGGCACACGTGGGTGGCCATCAAATATGCATATTTTAAAACTCCTTAAAGGACAATTCCGGGCTAATTCAACCTGGGGCTATAGTTTTCCTAATATTTTAGGTTTAAACCAGGACGGATTTCTGAAGATTTTCTTTTTAATTGCTTCCTGTTTTCTCAGTAGTATGTTTTCTGTCCCCAACATCGCCACAGTTAGAGCAGCATATAATGGGAGCAGACCGTATCTGATTTAGGATGTATTACATCCACCATAACCGCATTTTTTTCTCCACACGATGGCATCAAGATGGCTATTCAAACATACACCGAGGGGGCTTTGTATTACTTCAAAAGCCAAGCGGAACATGTTTTGTAAACTGAGATGTAATACAAAGGTCTCGCAAAGTCGCCCACGGAGATTGTCTGTGTTTTTTGTTTTTTTAAATTACTCAAGCTGGAAACATGTGTTTAAAGCACTGAGCAAGTGGCAAAACGATTATTCCAAAGCTTCATATATGGTGTGTTAGAATGGTGAGGTGTAACAGGGCATAGCCAAAGAGCAGAACAACAAAGGGAGCGTTGCTCTGTTCAATGGTATGTTGGAGATATAGCTCATGAATCCCACTGCCTGTTTTTGAAACCAAATTTTAAAGACTATTTCCTGGACTATAATGTCCGCACCAGAGTATGAGTCGCATTCCGTCAAAAATACGTTAGTGAAAAGAGTTAAAAAAATACATATATAAACATCTGTCTATAAATCACAATTATTTTTGGAACATTTATTATACCTAAGAATCCAAAAACAAACATTTAATCTGGGAAAAGACTATTCAGTAATAGTCTAACACAATCGGCCTGAAAACACTATTCTGCCAAATCAGTTTGCAGCTTGTCGCAATTGGAGCAGTGCAGCCGAAAAATTGTAAAAATTGCTGGTGCCACTGCAGACCAAACAACCGTTTACACAGTGAATGAGCAAGTAAGAAGAAGGGACTGACCGTTTGTTTAACGTTTATGCTAACTGCGTCCTTCGTGTTTCATGCTGATAGACAAATGAGATCGTTTTTGGAGTGCTGTGTGTGTGTGTTGGAGGGAGTTGGGGGTGTGTTGGAAATAAGAGGTTTCATAGAGGGACCTGACAGTGTATCGTCTGGAAATGTCTGACCAAGTCGCAGGACTTTTACTTTCACTTTTGTCAACTTACCAAATGTATCTTTAATTATGCAGGATAGCTTTATTTCTTTTTGGTATCATGTTATCTTGTGTTCTCATCTGTCGCGTAAGGTTTAGGTCCTGTAGATTTTTGCACGGTGGTTTCAGGTAGCAGTGTTTCCTTAATCATGATTGTGGGACGGTGCCCTCTTGTGGGTCATAGGATGACATTAGGCGTATATTTTTTATATGTAAGTTCCCCTTTGATAGTATAGGTTGCATAACCAGCCAAAACTACTAAAAACGAAAGTGGTACTTATAGTCTGGGAAAATTACGGTACAATAACAATAATAGAATAATGAATGTTACCTCGACAAATCTATCCTACACTATAAAAACAAAACCACTTTAAGAGAGGACTAGAACAACAAGGATAACCTACTCATCAATTGATTTGGGCATGTTGTTTCTTATAACAGCCAAGCTGCGAGCAATACATTGGGTTTTGTTTCTCAGTAATGTTACAGATATATTATGAGTTATATTAAGATAGGCAGTTCTTAATTAACCCTTCTGGTCTGTGGCACTGCATCCGCCTTATATGTATCAGCTTTCCACGTCGAACGACCTTTCAGATGGCCTCAGCTGTTGGATTTGTTTGTGTGCATGCGTCCTTGTTGAAATGCAACGTCTGAAATCTTATCCACGCACTGATTATATGATTACTAAACCTAACAGAAGCTCATTAATTTCCTCTGAGACATTTTAATGAAGGTTCCTAATTGAAAATGCATCCAGCGCTAATAGAGAAAGGAGACCCTGGAGGACTTCAGTGCCGGATAGAGAACAATTCCGGCTTGCAAGAAATATTTTTATAATTTATTTTTTCTCATATCAATTAATTAGTTTTTCAATTAAAGTGTTTGGTGGATACAAAACTTCGACTTAGGTTTCAGAAAAACGGAGAATATGACCAGAGAGTGGGAATGCCATAGTTTTATCATAGGGAGCATTTGAGGCTCTCAGGGTTGTGCAGTGGTAGACTGGTGTTTCTCCATGCTGTTGTTCCTCACATCACAAACTCCAGCCCTAAACATTTCTGTAGCATGTATATGTTTGTGTGTAGAGGAAAATGTATGTTAGATTCCCCATTATTTAGCCCCCTTAAGCTTGCTCGTTCACACCTGGACACTTTTGTTTTTCGAACGAGCGATGAGTTTACATGTTAAATCAATGCCTAAGACGATGCGATTTGGGAGGTTTTAATCGCCCAGAAAAGAGCGAAAAATGCTGGGGCTCGGAGCAAACAGCGACGGAAGTGTTTTTTTCTGCTAAAGATTCGCTCCCGTCGCTCGAGATGAGGAAATCCCAACTCTACCGGCCGACACATGGCAGTGGGGCATGGACGTCAGTCCAAAGGCGAACTGCAAGTGTCTTTGGCCTCTGTGCCAAACTGTCGAGCGGACTGCAGCCTGAGCGACGGTGGAGTCTATTTTTGGAGTGCTACGAGCGACAGCGGACAAAAATACAAAGGTCGCTAATTGTGTAACGCACCTTTACCCAGGGCTTCCTACTCTCCGTTTAAAGTAGGGGTGTGTATTGGCAAGGACCTCACGATACAATACGTTTTTATGACAGATACTTGGGTCACGATACGATATATTGCGATATCCAAATATTTGCGAAATATTGTGATATAATGGCGATAATTACATTAGTTTGCTTGAAAAACTAAGATTGTTATAATATGCACTATTAAAAATCCGAGTGAGTTGTAGGCTTATATTTTACTTTAAATGATAGTAGTCAATTTCATCACCAAATGATAACATTTGTTTTTGTTAAACATCTGTGGTTTCTAATAAGATAAACTTCATTCCGTCTGTTTACCTCACTTCAATCATTAGTATTGATGCAAAATGGGGCAAATATATGCATTATGACAAACTGAACAGTTTGTATTTCATACTAGTTCTATTTAATTTAAATACAAACATGTAGATTTGCTTGCACTACCACAAGTAAAAAGGAAATTAACAACAGGCGTCCTGCACCACAACAACACCAGCTCCTACCACACGTTTAGGCAAAAGCGGCTAGCGGAGCCTTTCGGAACTCATGTAGCAATAGCACCTCCAGCTGGGCTGTCAACACTCGCTGGTTGTGTGCTCCTGGGTTATCTACATGGTTTCCGTGACAACGTAAACACAACCGGATCTTTCTCCTCCGCTAGTGCTGAGAAGGTATATTGAACAGTCTGCAGCATCGTAATCCGTGTTGTTGACGAGGCGGAGCGGACAGTTTGGTGGCATGAGTGGCATGGCAGATGTTAGCATGTGTGGGATTAGCATGTAGCTCGGCACACACGCCGCCTGGCTTGCACCGCTTTAATGTGCGATCTGACATGGTGCCTATCATTTGGATGCTAACGCGAGCGAAATGCTTACCGGGACAATCGCGTCACATCTGTCGCTCATATAAATAACTATTCTTCGTTCCATACTGAATCCCGTAGCTGCGATCTGTTGTCATGGAAACACATCAGCCTGTTAGCGCTATCGTAATCCGCCTCGACATCAGAACTTGAGACGTACCATATTCGGTTTAACAAGATGGGTGAATTGCTATTACTCGTCTTTGAGTACCTTTTCATTCACAGAAAACAAGTTTCTAAAAATATACAGACAACAAGCAAGTTGACGTCTATCGTGTAGGATACATGAGGAGCAAAAACATTAAATGCAGGGTTAGGTTTTTTTCTGTAACATTATAAGACGCCACACACAGCCCACCGCCCAAGATGACTGAAGAGGCTGTTTAAAATAAAAAAAAAAAAAAAACGTCAGGGTTAGTCTCCTTAAAGCGGTTCCTTATATGCCGCACAATACGACCATCTTTCAGGAAAATGAATCTGCTGCTCCTCATCCATGGCGCTGTCAACTTCGTATCTGCGAGCGACAGAAATAGAAATTCCGTGCGTTTGGCACCAAACTGACGCGATCGTCGCGTTTACGTCGCACACTGTGGCTCAGTTTAGGACATTACAATAGAAAAAACCAATTAATTTTGCAGCTGTCGCTCGCTCCGCATTGCATCCAGTTAGGGACCACAGTGTAACTCTCTAAAGTGGACACAACACAACATAGATTAACCTGTTAAGAAACTTATTTATGAATGTTGATACAAACACCAATGCTTTACCTTTTTTTTACTATCTATGGGACCAGCGTTACAGCTTTAACAGTGACAATTTGAATTAAAAAATTTTACAGACTCAAGGAACTAACTAAGTTAGAATTTTTATTGCAACGGAAATTATTGCAACGTTTTTTAAAGCAGCATCAGCGTAATAAAACACAAACATATCATATTAATATTAGGCCTATACTATCAATTTTAACATTACTCTGATGACACAATATACTCATTAGAGACTATTTTTACAGTCTAAAAAACTAACACAAATCTCATAAATAGCAAAAATCATCTAATACTTTCCTCACCCTAAACCTTACCATTAGTTACCTACATAGTAATAGTAAATCACTATCTTTCTCCTATCCTCACGCATTGGTTTACATGTCAGTGTCACAGTGGTGGTCCAGGCCGTACATTTCCCAATTTGCAGAGGTGTATAAAAGTACTTTGAATAAAAAAGTCAACTAAGTAAAATTAGAAAATACCATAAATGAAAACGACGAGATTGGTTAAAAGTAAAGTAAATGTCACCCATTGAGAAAATTTACTTGAGGTTTGTAAGATGTCTTAAAGTAGCTAGCACATTATATGTCATTTCTTAAGTATCAAAAGTATCTTGTGAAAATATATTCTCAAATCATCCAAAGTACAAGAACAAGTAACATATGTATTTAGTCATTTTAAAAAGAAGCCAAACAATCCACTTTTATTTACTTTTTTGTGTTGTTTTATTTCACCTACAATTTTCAGGTGAATAGTATTGTTGTACTATGATTATAATAACCAATAAATGCATGTAGAGTGATGTGATATTCAAGTGTCTTGTTGGGTACTGCCCTGAGTATATAACGCAGGCTCGTCTGTCTGATGAAACCGTAAATTGACCATAAAGTGGCCCAGGCGTTTGATATAGCACAATCTAATCCTTTTGCGCCCAGGAGGTTTATAAGAAACCAGGCGGGGGGAATTTTGCAACAGGGCAAGCATCATGACATAGTGGTTGCGATCGGTTTAAATAAAAAATCCGAGCAACTTATCAATCGGCGCTTGTATGAGAGTGGATCGAGCAGTTCTGTTACGCATAGAGGACTATTCTTTGGATCCAGTCTAGCGCCAACAGCTTTAAGCTAGCATCAGCCAGCAGCGGGTCTTGTAAGTGACAGAAGAGGACAGTGTGATCTGCTTCAACTATCGCATGGATTCAAATACTAGCCTAGTTAATCTGGGCACCGGCCGGGCATTTAACTTGATACAGGCTTTTTTAATGAGGTGGTCGGAACCTCCGACGTAGCTTTTTAGAGCACATGCGCATATTTTGCACAGCAAGAGCGATTATTTTGGGTCATATAGGCTAGCCTACAGGTAATTATAATTTTCTATTTCAACATTTTGTAAACGGTAGTAACGAGGTTGGTCGACGGGAAATCGATAAATGTAACGGAGAGTAAAATGTTTACATTTTTTAACCTTTAAATGTAAGTGAGCGAGTAAAAGTAATAAGTCCCTGATTAAAAAAAGAACTCCAGTAAAAGTAGCAAATCCTCATTCAAAAAAAACTGACTTAAGTAGTTGTGTAAACGAAGTACATCTACTTCGTTTACTAAAAGACCACCTCTGCCAATTTGTTACTGTTATTATTTTATTGTTGGTTTTTAAAATAATCATATACTTTTAAAGTACACAGCAAAAAACTTATTTCATATAAACAAACCTCTGCATTCTTAGAATTATTAAATTGATTTTATAGAGTCCTGTTGATGCTGTTATAAGAGACCAAGTTCTCATGGAGGGGATCGTCTTAGTATTAATTTGGTTATATGTTATCAGAGTTTGGCACCTCCGTTAAATGACTAAATTTTAAAGTTTACCTTGTCTCCTACCTTGTCTTTGTAATTTGTCACACTTACTTACTGTTTTCTCCCATGACTTTGCTGAATGTCAAAAGAAAAATATTGGCTTGAATTTTTTTTATTATAAATTAACATATTGCAGTTTTCATTTGTGTTTTTTTTCTTTTCCCTTCTTATCTACCTCTTATCTTTGTCTGCAGCTCCACACGATCAATGCTCTCGCTTTCTTCCTCTTCCACTACTATGATACTATCCATCTATAATCAAGATTAATCATCATAACTACCATTGCTGTAATGGACCCTCGACAACAGGATGAATGGTAAATTCAATAAGCACTGACCTTGCTAGCGATAATTGGACTGTGTCCTCTCTCACTCTTTAGAACTAATAAACTTCATTATAGAGGGAGACTAACCAAATGTAATGGAGGTGTATTTTTTATGAAATTACATTACAAAAAATAAGGTATCCACCTAGAGCAAAGACATTGCAAGAGCCAACGAGTGGAAACCAACATACTTTGTTCATGATTTCAAATTTATATAGACAATCTCTGGTCAAACTGCTTCCTGAAAATATTCCCTCACCCATACAAACTGGAAGCAGTCTTACGATGGTGGTTGGAATTCATCAATATCATCCATTTAATAAATTAAACAAAAAGGGGTAACACTTTACTTAAATAGGTTATTCATAAGATTGATATAAAACTGTCATAAACCTATGACATACCCGCTGTTCATAAAACATCAGTGAATACTCTCTATGAGACAGCTCGTCAGTTAGGTGTTGTCAATTCTGTAAGTTATGTCACTTCTTGATGCACATGAGTTGACATTGTTTGAGATGTCCAGGATATAAAGAAGCTTGACATAAATTTTTTTTTTTTTTTTTTTAATTTTAAAAGTTTTGGCAATTAGGTCTGCTTTTGACAGGTTTGTTGTAATTTTATAGTTCTTTATGTAAAGTTTGGTCAGAACAGATAAAACATCTCAATTTATGTCAAACTTTGCATTAAAAGTGACATAACTTACCGAATGACCAATTAACGACAGCTGTCATAAGTATTCATTGATGGTGTTTTTTTTTATGGACTGACTGTTAGGTCAATGGGTTTATGACAGTGATTAATGTCAATCTTATGAATACCTATTCAAGTAAAGAGGTTAACCCCAATAATGATTAGTAAAAAAAATCAGTCAATGACACTTTTAATGTACAAAGTTGCAGGCTCATTGAATGCTTTACATTTTGAAGTGCTGAAAGGATCCCAAACGATCCTGGAACTAACCTTGTCTATTATTACGTTTCATGTCTATTAATCTGCTCGCGAATGAGTATGATAGAGAGAGGGAGAAGAGAGGACGAGAGAGTGGACGTTGAGAGAGAGATATGTGAGGATTATGCGAGAGAGCGAGGGAGATTGGAAGATGGGAGGAACATTTGAGAGAGGAGAGGAGAGATATAAGAAGATGTGGAGAGAGAGAGAACACAGTGACACTGTTTCCAGCAGCAATAATCATTTAATTTGATCATTAGAACACTTTGAGCCGAGATAATGATGTGTAATAATAGAACGATATAATTGAAATTTTTGGAATCATGCCTCAGATTATCGATTTCACCTTCCACTAACCTTTCATTTTAACCAACTGTACTCACGGCCAGTGCTTGTTTGAAAAATTTAATTTTTGAGAAATGTCCTGTCTATCCACACCAAAAAAAATCTTTGCATTTTACTCGTTTTCTCTCCCTCCCTCTGGTGATCACTTCCTCCGCAATTTGTCCTTCACTTTCTGTCTCTGTCCTTGTTAATCGCTATCCACACCTCCCTATTGCTCAGAAAAATTTCCCTCCTTTTTTTCCCCTTTTGTGCTTGGTTCCTTGATGCTTTTTAAAAAAAACCACAGTTCTGTTCATGACTTGTACACAAATCTGGTCTTCAAAGCACACATACACACACACACACACACACACCCAGCACACACTACACGACAACCCACACACACACCACAACCACCACCACCACCACTCAACAACACACACACACCAAACCTACACAATGGTTTCTTTAAGAATAATATGATGGGTATTATGGGCGGAGGATTTGAGGAGGATTTTGTAAGGGTGTAGCTACTCCTATCTACTCCAAGTCTGACTGCTTTGTTGAATTGATCTTGCGAATGAGGGAGGGTTGGGGGGATGGGTGGTGCTGCTCTTTTCGTGTTTGCGTGTGAATTTGAGGAAGAATTTTGGTAAATGTTTGGTTATCAGCTACTAAACGCTTGACTGATGAAGAGTGCAGGTTGTTGTGCGACACATACATGGTAGACCACATTTACATTTACATTTACTTTTACATGTTGCTGCCCTCTTGGCCACGTCGCCCTTGAAAATGATGAATCTCGAACACAACGGGTCTGTTTTTACCTGGTTAAATAAAGGCTAAATAAAAAAAAAAACATACTGAAGGCTTCTATGATTTTGTTCTCAGTAAGTGGCACTTCAAGGCTAGAACGATATTCCAATGTCGACATTTCCCTTATAGGTTTTTAGGCACTTAAAAAAAAATGACACCATTACAAAGTTAATTAACACGTACTTTAAGTAATACAGCTATCACAGTGGCAAAATGTTGTTTCTCATTATGTTAACATAAGAATGTCTGCTGCAATAGCACTATCATAATGTATACTATTATTCTAATTTATAACCAGAATATTGTTGGTGAAGTTTCCTAAGAGGTTGGACACTATGCAGTGATAGAACTGAGCTAAAAAATAAACTCAGGCAAAATTTAGTATTGAACGTATTCCCTTCTTGGATTCCTCTAATGGCTAGTGTCTAAAAGCTATTAACCTTTTTGACAAAGATCTTAATGTCGCTTAGAGAAAGCTAGCTGCTTCTTGTTCGCGTACTAGATACTGGAGCATCGGTTTTTGCATTTGCCGTCTGTCATTGAGAGTATCTTCCCATGTCGATTACTTTCTGAAAAGAGTGGAACACGTGTTGGGTTCCTTTTTATCCCATATCATATTCTAAGATAAATTGAGTGTCTCTAACCAAGGCAACTTGCGGTATATCAAAAGCTTAAAATAACCTCGTTAACTCATAAATTTTCTATATGAAAATCACCAGCTCAGCAGCAAATACAGTACATATGTCCATTATTGTAAACTGCTTGTTTTCCTCTCCAAATTCATCCCAGCCAGCCAGCACAGGACTCTTGACTCGACCAAATAAATTTTCCTTCCATTCTCCTTATAACCCCTCATGGCCCCTGAGGCTTAACTGTATGGGAGCTACATGCTACGCATCAAAAATGCCATCCATCTTTATAATTATTATGTTTCTGACTGCTGTTTTGTGATATAACCAGTAAATATGATTTTTGAAGAAAGGAAGGTGTAAATATTATGAACCAAAACCCTGGAATTGGATGAGCTTTTGCAATGCTTTTCATTGCTGGTGTTGGGAGAGTGCTACGCACACCTTGCTTGGCGAGTTTGTAATGGACCCAAAGTTGTGGGGGACATCTGTAGTACATAATGGAGACAGAAAATCCTTGAGTCAGGCAGAGGATAGAACAGAGAGGAAGAGAACACAACACAACATAAACCAAAAAAAAAAAAAACGTTATTTTTAAAAACCAATGTGGCTTTCAAAACTGTTATGAATCTTTGTTATAACTTGAAAAAATGTGTTTTCATCATTTATTGAACTCATCACTCTGAAACTAAGACACAAAAAGAGGTTAGAGAGATGGGAGGGTGGGCATTAGAGGCATGAGGGCCAAGACAAAGGGAGTTTTTGTTGAAAGAGTAAAGATTAAAAGGGGCAATAAATAAGTGCAGGATGGCTTTTGGAGAGAGAGATTAGGAGGCGAACAGAGGACGAATGAGTTGGACCCAGGAGGATTTTGAGAACAGAGATCCAGTAAGATTAGAGAGAAGGCAGTGAGGATACATGTGATTTTTTGACAAGGAGAAAAGAAGAAACAATATAGTTTATTCTGCTGTATTCGGTCTCATACGAGGAAATATTATATACAGTGTATACCCTGAGGGAGCGTGCTCTCTTGGTTTGCTAATTTACTTGGACTTGACCGTTTTCTTTCTGGTATAAGATTCAATCAGTCGCTCACATACATTGTACACATGAAGACAGCACACAAAACAGTAGCCACTCTTCCCTACACTATTTCTCAATGGCCTACCTCATCAAAGTTATCTCTCTTCTCTTGCTCTCACTTTAACGCCGGCCACTTAACTGTCACATTATCACTATTAGAAACAGAAGAGAAATTTGCATGTGTGTGTGGGTGTTGTGTCAGTGTAGAAACAAGTACCTTGTCCATTTTAAAAAATGTCCCAAGGGGGGCCTCTTTATACAATTTCAGCCCATTTTTTTAGACCCTGGATCCAGCTGAGAATTTTTTTTGGGGGCGTATTATACTCACCTTTCAGAGTGATAATAACCTAGATCCTGTGTATATACAATAAGATTGGTATTTTGTCACAGAGTTTTATTTTTGGGTATTGATGTAATGTAATTTTTTTATTCTCATAATCCGAAACTCATGGAATCATTTTTGGGCATGGCTCTGCCTCATTACAGTTGTCCTTCCATTTAATTCAAATTACTCATTTGGGCTGTGGGAAATTAATTGCCCATGGTTTCTCATCACGCGAGTGGGATCGATGAAGTGCTCCAGCTCAGCGGGTCGTTTCCTGGTTGGTTGAGCGATTTGATTAAGTTGGGTACTTCAAAAAATTGGTATCACAAGAATTAGGCTTTTTTATACAAAATTTTCCAGAATTTCTGAACCTATAAGCATTTTAAATTGGCACTTGCGAAGAAAAACCTTAGAATAAGATACAGGAGTGGATGTTATTTAATTCATCTTGTCAACTGCATTGCTCAGTCTACTCATGCTATACTTTTCTCTCATCCTTCTTCCTTCCCCGTACTGTAGATCCACATTTGAAAATATTTTATGGATACACACTTACAGAACCAAGTTAGTTATTGCACTCCTACCAGCATATGCTAGACTGGAACAATGGACAGATTAGAAGGATAAATAGAAGGAAAAAGAAGAGATGGCTACTTCTCATGTTATTCACCTTATACCTATTAAGGCAAAATCTGTGGCCCTCCCTATACGTTATGGTTTGGAAAGTGTTCAAGGACTCCTTCATGTTTTTCATATTTTATATATGTCTGAGCTACATGCAAACATTTTTTTCCCCCACTTGACTGTACAGATACGTGTCACGTTTTAAGACAAAATGAAAATGATTAACTTTAGAAAATGCCTTTGGCTCTGGACTGTGGTCAGTGTACAAAATTCTGTATATGGACGAACAGCTGGAAAACAAAGACCAACGGGTTGGGATGACTTAAGAAAGTACAGGGTTTTAGAGCCTATTTTGAATACTCAGAAGTGGTGAAGGAGCTTCTGGTAGAAATGTCCATTTGCACACAAGGATCCTATCTTGAGTCAGATTGATCAATGTAACTGTGACTCAAAAAAGAACTGATTAAGAATATTTGATGGTCAAAGATTAATGACATGTTGAATTACTCGGAGAAAACACCAATACTCAAGACTTAACACAAAAATACAGGACAAAATTTTCACACAAATGGTGAACACTTTATGACTCTAGAGAAACAGTGATGTAACCTGAACCTAGTCCTGGTAGGTGTTAGCTCTACCTTAAAGACCCCCTCCCATGAGAATCATGGGTATTTTTACGTGCTTTTCACCATCGTTCCTGTGGCACTATATCTTATGTTTTAGAGAGAACATAAGCAGCAGAAAAGGAAGGGCAATATTATTGCTTTTCTGAGGTTTTCTGCCTTCAAATTGGCTGTGAACCAAAATGTTTTCTGGGAGACTGGGTTGTCAATTAGTGTTGTTGTCACATCTCCAGGGGAGGGCACTAGTGCTACAAGCTCCCGCCAGCTCTTGCATCTGGCTCAGAGGTGAAAGGCTTGGCAGCTCGGTGTAGCTGAACAAGGTATAAACAGATATAAGCATCACCTAGGTTGAGCAGCTTGCACCAGGTGAAGCAAGGAACTATGTTCCAGTCTGTGACCAAATCCCAGTGTGGAGTTTTAACGCTAAACACATCTGAATCGGTAATTGTACAATGTCCCAATCTGTCAGGTGTAGACGGTAGCGTGTTTGGTGTCGGGGTGGGGTGGCACCCTCCTGAGGTGCATTCCTAATGAGCTGATGGTTTTAAAATAACCAAAAAGGGGTCGCAGGAAATGGCGGGACTTTTAAAGGTGTTTATAATGATTGATAGAATAACTGAAATATCACATTCGACCGCATTGGCTCATCAGGTTGTATTATCTTTGTAGATAGTTCTACTACAATTGATAGGAGTCCACCTGTGGTTATATTCAGTTGATTGGGACATGCGTTGGCAGTTGCACAATTCCCTGTATAGTCTCACATCTGTCAAAGCATATTGAACCATGAGTGGGAATAAGTAAGTATTGTCGAGGCTTGGATCCAGCAAGGTGGACAAAATAATAAAAAAGGTATCCCATGAGGGGAAGTTTGGAACAACCAGAACTTCCAACACAGTCAAGATGAATAACTGGGGGGGAGATTTGCCTATGGTTAGAGAGGTGATTGTACAACCTTGTTGTCCACTGGGGAGATGACATAGACGGATGGTTTTTCAACATTTCCAGAGCACCAACTCAACAGTGCAAACCCCACAGCTAGCCTTCAGGGGCAGGCTACAGAGGTCTGTTAGACATCACAATTGTTTCCAACTCAAAAACTAAAACAAAATTTCCGGATTTAGCTTATTGCCTATATTCCGCAGAATAATTGTTTGTTGTCCTACGTCCTCATAGAATTCTACATCAGCTGAATGTAATATTTGGCCTTTTTTAATATATACATATATAATATATAGTTTATTCTTCACCACCACAAAACTTAGCCAAAATCCAATTGTGCTGTTACTAGTATTGATTTAATGTTATTGTGAGCATATATGATTGCTCAGGCTGCCTTCACCAGTTTCATCCTGGGAACAGGTCTTAAAAAACCGTGAAACTCCGGCGAGTGATCTCATTCTGGCACTTCCAAAATCCAAATACTGTTCCCCCGATTCCCTTCCCTACTGATGGACAGTATTGTGGCTATGTGGTGGTAGCTTAGGGTTTCCCTCAACCCAGATGGGATTGGCCAGCTGTTTACAGTCCACGATTATTCTATGTTGGGGCCACACATAATCTGCACAGATGGCACAAACCATACTGTGTTTGTTTGGGTGTTTTTTGTTTTGAACACATGTCTTAAGCCACTGTGTAAGCAGTCAGTTGCTGTGATGGCTCTCTGGAACCCCTGCCAGTTTGAAATAGGGCAGGATATAAAATCTTAATTCTAGCAGCTCTCTGTCGGTACAAACAATGTAAAACTGTACAGTATTGTGATGTTCGGCTCACATGTTTCAAATTAAGCCTTTTGCTCAAAGTTGGAATGTCAGTGTGATCCTTGTTTTTTATATGTGATGACAAGAAAACTGTGTAAAAACAGAGAGATGACAAAGAGAGTTTTATTGCTATAATGTTTTAAATAAAAAAAAAAATATTTGCAGCTTCCCTCTTGTATATTTGACAACAATCAATAGTGAATAATGTAAGAGGTGAGAGTGGAATGTTGTGTCTGTTTGGCTTTGGCTTTAGTCTGAGAATGAAAACAGGAAGAATAGGGATTTGTTTGAAGATGACGTAATTCAAGAAAATTTGGCTCATGTTTATTCAGCCACGCCAGCTGAAATGGCTCTAGGGATGATCAGTGTTGATCTGTCTGTCAATCACTCGGTCCTGACTGACAGATCTCAACTACAACTACTGGATACATTCATCTTGTGAACATGAGAAATCAAGTTACTGTTTCTTGGGTAGAAAAACACAACCCATTGATACTGACTGATATGAGAATCCTGAACTGCTATTAACTTAACTTTAATTGATTTTGTATATTATTGTATGGACATACAGGAAGCCGGTCACATGTGAGGCCAACAGGCTGCAACCCACAAATCTTTGCATCCTGTTTATTACTCTGATTTTATTCTGAAAGTCATGACTGACATGAATGTATAGAGATATAGTATCTCTCAGTGGCTTGAACACTTCTTTCAAACAATGGTTGGGCCTCGGCATTTTCTGTTCACAGACCACTATTTCTGTCCTCTGTTTACAGATTCTGTCTTTAGCCAAGTCACTTTTTATTCTCTTAGTTCCATTATGGCAGCATTCACTTGGACTGGCCACTGTTTATTTAATTATGAGGTTTGATATGTAAGGCCCCTTTAATTTGGAAAGTTCAGTATCTTCTCCCGCGGCTTGTCAGTGTGGTGTCAACTTTGTGTTTCTCCCTGCCCTGAGGCAACTGCCTGCAACTCCACTGTGTTGTAACTGCAGCATGGTGACAGTGGTTCTTGTTCTGCTCAGTCTGTGATGAACTCATGCTTTGGAACCCTGCCTGCTAACATCCAGCTCACAGAGTAGAGGACTATTTAAAGGAGCTTTAAAACCCCCTAACATTAACACTGCTTAGCCATTGTTTGAAACTTTTAAAATTAAAATATCTTAAAAACCTTTTAATGAATGCAATCTGTATGATTGGTGCTGGAGAGCAGAATATATGTCAAATGTTTTAGATTGTTCCATGATTACAAGGTCCATCTGATTGCACAGCCCCAATGGATTCACATGCATTTTGGTATTGGATACACACACACACAACCAAGCAACACACACACACACACACACACAAGACACACACACACAAATAAGACAGACAGACACACACACACACACACCACACGTACAGGTGAAGACAACCATAAACTACTGGGACAGTCAATACACACAATCTTTCAGTCATTACAAACATTTCAACTCTCTGTTTACTCCCTCTTCAATACACACTTGGTCCCACATTCACCCACTCATGCATCATTTCACTCGGTTATTCCCATTCTCCATTCAGGCACATCCCATTCCCTGCATTCCTCTCCGTTTCCATTTCTCTGTCTCTACACACACACACACACACACACACTACAGCCACACACACACACACACACACTACAGCCACACACACACACCAATAGGGGTAAGATGGGGACCTGTCAGGCCAAGCTGCCTAGTAGGGGTCTTTCGGTTTCTGCTTATTTTGGAAAAACCAAAAAAGAATATAAAATAGGACTTTTAAGGTTTTTTTACCATAATATTACTGAAAATGTTGACTTTTTTAAATATTTTTAAAGAATTATTGCCAAGAGGGGACTTGGAATCTCTGAGCGACATGTTTAACCTATCAAAGAGTGGACCTCCACATACTGCATGTCGGAGCTGTCTGCACCCATTCATTCATCTAACGACCCCATTCACCTAATGGAGATCCTTTGTTTAACAACAATGACTAACTATCAGGTTTCTTTCAAGAAATGGATAATATAACTTGAGGAGTTATATTACTTATTTTAAAGTCTCGGTAATACAAAATTATATATATACTATATAAATAATCATGGCCACATTTTGAGAGTAAATATTTTTGTCATTGAAATTTGCCATTCAATTCTGAAGTAACATGGCTGCATGCACTAATATCAAAGTTCTGCAGTATAAGCAACAACATTTACTTAAAACCAGCTTTCTGTAAGTTATATGAATTCCTTTTTTCTTAACAAAGATAATTTGCTTGTCCTGTCTTTACTCATCCTTAAAGTGTTGTTTTTTTTTTGCCATCTGTCATTCTTTAGCAGACCAGATAGGGGAACCTTACTATCATGCTCAATTTTAATATAGTCAAAATTGCTCCATACATCTGGTTTCAACCAATTACAGTAATAGGAAAAACATTAATATTTTAACTAAGTATGATATAAGAAAAGAAATTAGTGCAAAATTAAATCTTTCTTTAAGATAAATGTTTTTATCATCAAAAACTTAACACAAACATTTCTAATAAAGTAGCACCAATAAAATGTTGTCATTAATATATTTAAATTTTATTTACTTGTTTTTACATTACAGGGGAAAAAGGTCCACACTTGGTTTATATGGAATTGACAGGGGTCCACAGTTTGGTTGGTGCATAATGATAACATGTGGCCCACTTAGTTTAGCATGAAAGTGAAATACACACTCCATCATGTATGAATATAGTAGAAATAAGCAAATGGTGAATCATACGTAAGAGAAAATTTTTTTTATTTCCCCCATCAAAACTTAAACACTACATTTCTAATAAAGTTAAGCACCAATAATGATGTAATTTATTTTTTAAATGTAGGGTGTACTACTGCAACACACAAATCTACAAGTCTATTTATATTTTCCCCTAACAAGAGTTTTATACTCCTTGACTGCATTGTCTGTTATAGGAAAAACATTTGTACGGCATAAAACTCAGGGTTTCAGGTCACATTTAATGTTACTTGCATCATGAATCTGTTATTTAGTCGAGGATGTATTTTAGTTATTGTGTTTACATCACAGAAAAAGGTCCACCACTTGGTGTTTATTTGGATTGACAGGGGTCCACTGTTGGTTGGTGCATAATGAATACAAGTGCCCACTTAGTATAGCATGAATTGAAAATACACACTCCATCATGTATGAATAAGAAAGAAATAAGCAAAAGTGATCATCCGTAACAGAAATTTTTTCTTTCAAATTTTAACACAAACATTTCTAAAATAAAGTAGCACCTATAAATGTTGTCGTTATTTTTTAAATGTAGGGTGTACTAATGCAACACACATACTGTATCTACAGTCTATTAATTTTTCCCCTAAAAGAGTTTTTAAACTGCCTTGACTGCATTGTTGTTATAGGAAAAAATATTTGAATTAAAACTCAGGGTCTTTTAGGTCACATTGTAATGTACTTGCAATCATGAATCTGTTTTTATCAGGATTGTATTATTATTTACTGAATATTTTTAACATTACAGAAAAAAGGGGTCCACACTTGGTTTAATATGGAATGACAGGGGTCCACAGTTGGTTGGGGCATAATGGACACAAGTGCCCACTGAGTTAGCACGGAGCGACATACACACTCCAGCATGGGTGAATAAGCAGAAATGAGGAGAAATTGCTAAGTTTTGAGATACATTTTAAATCTAAATTTAATACAATCATTTTGTAACTATAAATACACACAACACACACTACACATCACACAAACACAATGCAAACACACATATTTAACACTAAAATAGCAACTGGTGAAGTTGTCATTGGTAGTTTTTTTTTTTAAAACATGGGATGTACTGTGAAAACTCAATGGCTACCCTATCACGATACTTAAGGGAATATTTTCAGTTATTGACATTCTATGGCTCAACAATAAAACAGTGTATGGGAAAATAAAGGAGGCGCTGGGCGGGTCATCAGTTTTGTCTGACGATACAAGGTATAATTCTTCTAAGAGGATGGATTAAACCCTCACTAAGTAATAGTGATTTAACACCTATCTTCTACAGATCCTGTCAAGTTTGTGACTGTAATGCAGTTTCACCCTCCTTGACTGCTATTGTTATCATGGGAAAAACTACTTTAAATAACTAAACTCAGGATTCATAACATGGTCTGATGGCCCAGAGCCACAAAGTGTAATTTTTCTGTAGTCAACCAAAAAGACCCAAAAATAAGAGAAAGCACCATGTGGTGGCCACCTATTGTCACTCTTCTACTTATATAACAGCACATGGTTTTCAATCAATTTTAATGTACTAAGCATTCTATATCTATATTAATAGGAAAGAATTTTACTGTATTGTTTTTGCATTGCACGAAAAAAAAGGGTCCACACTTGGTATTATATGGAATGACAGGGGTCCCACTGTTGGTTGGTGGCATAATGATACCACAAGAGCCCACTTAGTTAGAAATGAAGTGAAATACTACACTCCATCCATGTAATGAATAAGAAGAAAACAGCTCCACTTATTACCCCTTGTTCCAGCCTCTGCCCGTCGATTTTTTCTCTAGAAAATAGAAACTTTTATCCAAACTTTTGTATCTCCGTAGCGATCGCTACTCGTCTACTCCTTCTTCGTCACTTCTTTGCTCTGATCTACAGTCTCATTCGTTACTACACATCCCAGTTGGTCCCCCCCCCCCCAAAAAAAAAAATGATACTAATAAGTGTGGGCGACAGCGTCCCATTTACCATCCGCAGAAAAACTGCGTTTGACGTATATTGTACGTCAATAGGCACTCAATGAGTTAAGTGGGTGGTACACAATAAAATCTAATTCTAATCTAATTCTAATACCATCTATTGAAAACAAAATCTAGTACGAATAGCAATCTGATTCAGTGATTAATATGTTACACATTTGGGTTGCTTCCTAATGATATAATTTTGATGTATATAGTACTCCAGCTAAACACAAGTGTGTATATATCCTTACTATCAACAGTATGTATGTGCCTTGTAGGCACTTTACTTGCCATGTTGTGTGTATGCAGTGTTTTTAGATAATCTGAATTATTTTGTTCATCACAGTCTACCCCGACACTTTAGAGCTCTTCTGTCTCGACGCCGTGTTTGCCTTCGTTCTGACCTGAAACATGGCATGTGTTGGTTGGATATAGAAATACATGTACAGTTTGCAATAGGCAAAATAAAGCTAAATCGATTAGCGGAATCTTTAAGCATGGCATAGCACAACAATCCCAAGTGAAAATGAATAAGTTGGGAAACCAGTTCTGAAGAGGAAAACTGGTTCATCAATTCCCACCCATAGACTTCAGTTCTATGATGTTGACACAAAAGGCCATTCTCTACATTGAAGTAGTGAAGTCATCAACACTCAATGTATTTCCACAGATCCTAAATCCTAGATACACACATAAAGAATCCTCTAAAATTTCAACCCAATTTTTTTTATCTGTGAATAGACCCCACACATGAAGCTTAAAAAATCTGTGATTGGAAACAGTTTTGATGTTATTGTGTTGTGGTAGTGCTGTGATAATATCCCAAAAGCTCACAGCTCACCACACACATCTTAAGATTTTTCAGAATCTTGATCCCCTCCGGTCAGAGAAAATCATGAAAGAGAATCCGTATTGTTGTAGCTTACTCTTTTTCGGGTCTATTTCCGGGATTGGACCAATGAGGAGCGATGTAATTTTTTCTAAAATGAAAGCGGGGACACTTCAGCCTTTACAATCGATACCCATCTGTGTGTGTCTGTGTGTCTGTGGCTTCGGACGCCGAGCAGTAAACACAAGCGGCTCGGTGAGCAGGCGGTCACATGATCGTTTAAAAAACAATGGCCCTGCTCTATTTGCCGGCTGTTAGCCCGGCTATGATCGCTCACCGTCTTTGCTATCGGCTATCTAGGAAATCTTCCCGTAGTATGCTGTGAATGTCCCTGTGTGAACCTCAGGTAAAAGCCAGGGCTGCACCGTGGCTCTCTGTGGGATTGCCGGTGGTTGTGTCGAGAAGTGGCTTGACAGCGAGCCAGCAATGCAGAGCTTGGCAAGCAGGGCACTTCTTCAGTCCACATACACCAGCTCTTCCACACGCGCAAGATGGACTTTTGATTTGTTAAATTATTGAACATGTTGTAATATTTTCGATTAATTCGGCGCCAAAACAAGTTTTTCCGAGGCGATTGTTGGTTTAGAATTATTGAACATCTTACTTGACACACTACAAGAGAAACTCATTAAATAATCTTAAGACCATAGGATAATCGGCTAACCGATTTTTGTCTTTGGTCGGAAGGGGGGAAATCGGGGCTAAAAATCAGCCCGATTAACTCTTATGTGTGTGGTAGGCTTAACTCTACCTCCACTCTCCAACTCTAAAGGTGGAAACTGGCTTCTGAGCAGTGAGTGTAGGGCTTTAAAATCTGTGCCATACGACTTGTGTCAGTCCTTGACTGTTCAGCAGTTGTGGGGGATGGAATAATTGTAGCTGACGATGGTCGTTAGAAACTCTGAAGGGCAACCTGGAAAAAGACTAACATCCTTCAGCCATGTTCTATATATCCAAATCTGACTAACTGGACAATGGAATTACCCCAGTACTGGGTGGGCCATGTGCAACACCACCTATGGACTTCTGTGGCAAACTGTAAAGAGTGGGTTGTCCCAGCAATAATCCAACCCTGTCAAGTCTTTGGATGAGTTTTTGTAAAGGTGTTGTGAAGTCCTTGTGGATCAGTATAATATTTGTGTCAGCCTTTATATGATTCTACCATGGTGTGCCAGTAGAAATGTTGTCTGAAGTTAGGATTAATCTGATTTCTTCAGAGATAACAGGGGATAAATCAGTCTATAGTGGAATGTGAATAATTTCAAAATTCACACACTGTTGAAAACTTATCTGCAACACAAATTTTTACTTTACCAAACTATTAGGGCTCAACTGGAGTTCATTGTATACCTGTCTGAATATTTTTGGTCCACGCAACAAAAATGAAATAACTCTTAAAACTAAATTTGTGTTTTTTTTTCCTTCTGTATTATTACACACTGTTAACACATAGTCATAGATGAAATGGGTGTATGAATGTTTGAAACCCTAATTTAAAGTTGTCAAAAAGGTACAGGATTGGACACAGGATCAGAGAGTTTACATGTAAGTGGGAATGTACACACTAAAATGCTGTATTCAGTTTCACAATGTTCGGTCAGCAGAAATGGGTCTGGATTGCTTTCAGGTTGTGTGGATTGTACCTTGACTTATAAACAATCCCATATGACCTCTAATTCATAGCATCTGAAGTGGATTATAAAACAACTTCAATTAATTGTGTTCAGAAGTTGGTAAAATACGTTAAGTCATAATTTTATATATATTTTTAAGTAATTCATTTTGTTATCTATTTTGGTTGTTTCCCCCCCCCCCCCCACCACACCCCAACCACACACCGTGGGGAAAAAAAAACAAATAATGATTTTCTTTCGTTTCAGTTAACCAAGCTAAACACAATGCTGTCGGTATTCCTTATTATCTAGGTATATACCTTGTGCATGTTGTAGTAAGCCAATGTGACATTCATTACATTTACACACAGTTTTCTAAGGTAGAGCTTGAACATTTTTAATGGGGTTTCAGTTTATATGAGTGTGGGCACAAAACATTCTCTACATTGAAGTAGTTAAGTCCACCAGCACCTCATGCTATTTCACAGATCTCCTAACTTTAAGGTTAGAGCTGTTGAACTGGGATCTGAGAAAGTGGATTGTGAATGGTGTGTAGAGGCGGAGTGGAGTGCCAGATGACCTGTGTACAGTCCTTGTGATGTGGGCAGTGTGGTGATGGGGTGTCGTAGCTGACGATGGTCGTTAGGTATTTTTCAGGTTGGGCTTTCAGAGGTTTCTACCTTCTTTCAGCCAATATCTTTATCCAAATCAGAACCGACTGAAGACACAGAATTCCCAGGTCTTAGGTTGGCCATGATGCTACCCTACGCAACCCAAATGGCCTTTGGTGACTCAACTTCATGTGGCAACTGTAAAGAGTGGGTGTAACCTGCAATATACCATTTGGTCTAAAGAAATTGTCAGTTCCTTTGATGAGTTTTGTGAAGGTGTGAAATTAACCTGTTATTAATATTCTGTCTGTGACAGGGCCTTTATATGAGCCCACCATTGTCCTGCTAGTAGTAATGCTGTCTGAGAACAACATTTAACATGGAATAAGAAATTAGGATTCATCAGATTGTCATGGATACAGGGAATATGTCGTTGTGTGGGACGGAATAACCCCAAAAACCCCCCTGTTAAACTACTCAATTAAAATGTATTTAGAAAATTCAAGGGAAACAAAGGAAACGCATAAATATAAAAACCACATGCAAAGCCTTACAAAGTATTGTAAAAGGACAATTAGGACTACTGGCAAATGAACTATATTCTCAGACTACGAGAACCTAACCACTGTCAACTTTTTTTTATGTGCTGTATGCACAGCAGTTCAACATTGAGCTGATTTTGGGGTTTTTCCATCCACTACAATGCCTTATCCCATTGTATCTCTGACCAATCTGATGAATCCAAATGTAGTGTCCCATGTTAAGTAAGATGTTGTTCCCATACAACATTCTCTGGCAGAGAATGGTAGCTCATAAAAAATGCTCTGTGACTCTATATTGCATTGTACCCATGTTTCAGTCAAGTCTGTTTTGAATGTAAGTAAGATGGAGTGAAAATGCACACTCCCTCATAGGATGAATAAGAAAGAAATAAGGCAAAAGTGATTCATTCCTTAAGAGGAAATTTTTCATCAAAATTTAACACAAACATTTCTAATAAAGTAGCTCAGGATAAAAAACAGTGGGGCCAGGCCGTTAAATGCTTAAATTTTTTTTTTTTGTCTTTACTATAAAAACAAGACATTAAAAGTTTAAAAAATCATCATCTAGTCCTGTAAGGGGACAATGGGAGCCAGTGAAAGGGATGTTAAGAACAGGAAGTAATGGTGGACTTCGACGTCTATTAGTGTTAGTTAAAAGACGGGCAGCAGCGTTTTGGACAAGGTTGGAGGCGACTGAGCGAATAGGTACTGGGAGACGCAAGCAAATAAAGTGCATATTGCCCATTAAAGTTCCAATTCAAGAACTGAATACTGCAAACGCATGGATGGCATTTCTCCGATTGTCGAGTGCAGTTTAAAAAAACATATAGACTGCTGGTGATTGTGTGTTGGCAATAGTTTAAAATAGGGATTCCCTCTCAATGATTTATCCCTGGTACTATCTACAGTACGTTTACATGCAGAGCTTAATCGAGCTATGCTCAAAATTATGCATTTTGGCGTCAAGTCGGACTTCTGCCCTATTGTCTCAATATACATGCAACTGAGAAAATCGAATAACTGACGGGTCCATCGCACCCTCATGCGCCGTCACCCCGTTGTTTTCACAGCAGGTTATTATTACGCCGCCTGTCCATAGTTTGGACTTTTTCTGTCACCTCGTTAAAAAAACTGAATATAAACAACTTAGTAAGCTTAATACATTAAATTATCAACAACTGCAGTTCCCCGACCGATAACGCGTCAGTCTGGGCTGAAAGCGCGCTGAGAATAGGTATTACGGGCTTCCTTTTTCCTCTCTCTCTCTCTCTCTCTCTCTCTCTCTCTAATAAAACAATCTGGCTGGTTGCGCTGTGTATGTGTGAAATGCATTGAATCGGCTCTGAGGGTGGGTTATTTTTTTCCTTTACTTTGGCGGGATTCAGGCGGCTTCTCTGCTCCATCTTGGTTGCCGTCTCTTACTGATGTAGGTGGCTGCGCACCATGCATTGTCCAGTTTATACTCCGACTAAGGCGTAGTCACATGATGCTGAGAAAGAAAATCGAATTTCCAATCGCATTATCTTGGGTGTCTTAATCGGAGTTCTCAACTCCGAATTTTACAGTCGGACTATAAGGTTGTTTTACCTGCACTTTCAAGGTTGGTCCAGTTATAGTCGGTATTAAGGCAATAAATTCGGTTTTTTCAAGTGGTTCATGGTAAACGTACTGATTGACAAAACTGATGATCCCCCTATTCCCTCTGTATTTTCCCATATCAAATTGTCGTATATTCCAGTACCTCTTTGATGGTTTACGTGTACAATAATCATCGTAGGTTGCCATTGAGTTTTCCCTGTACAACCGCACATAAAAAAAACACAACATTACCATTGCTAACCTTCATTATAAATGTTGTGGTATTAAGTTTTGATTAGAAGTTTTGATCTTTTGAAGGGTAATCCATCCTCTAGAAGAATTATCCATTGTAGCTCAGACAAACTGATGACCCCCCAGCTCCTCTTTCATTTTCCGCCATTACATGTTTAATTGTTGATCCATAAATGTCATAACTGAAAAATTCCTTAAAGTTTACATGATAGTGATTGCCATTGAGGTTTCACATGTAAACTAATCCTCACCCCATGTTTATAATTCAAAACAAAAAAAATAACGAACAATTACAACTTTTACCAGTGCCTACTTAACGTTGAAATTATGTGTGTTTGCATGTGTATTGTCGTGTGTGTGTGTTATGTGTATAAATAGTTACAAATGTATTGTATTAAATATAAGATTTGAAATTGTATCTTAAAATACTTTTAGCAATTTCGCTCATATACTGCTTATACCACCCATGCTGGAATGTGTATGTCGCTCGTACCCATCCAACAGTGGCGGAACCCCTGTTCATTCCATAGAATACCGATAGTGTGGACCTATTTTCTGTAATGTAAAACAGTATAATAAAAATATCATCCTCATAAATACAGATTCCTGATGCCAGTACTATT
The DNA here is from genome assembly GCF_045865225.1 of Trachurus japonicus. Lineage (NCBI taxonomy): Eukaryota > Metazoa > Chordata > Actinopteri > Carangiformes > Carangidae > Trachurus > Trachurus japonicus. The sequence continues at coordinate 24,450,823 of NC_140925.1, forward strand.
AAAATGACTCCTAAAAACCCTGGTTGAGTTTTAATTCAAATATTTTTCCCTTATAACAACAATGCAGTTCAATGTAGTATAAAACTCTTTGTAGGGGGAAAATTAATAGACTGTAAAATTATTTTTACAACATTATTGGTGCAACTTTATTAGAAAATGTTCACTTCTTCACATCACTTTTGCTTATTTCTTTAATATTCATACATGATGGAGTGTGTATTTTTCAACTCCATGCTAACCTAGTGGGCACGTTGTTTTTATTATGGCAACCAACCTACAGTGGACCCCTGTCATTCAAATTGTTATAAACCAAAGTGTGGACCATTTTCCTATAAACTTAAATCTAAACGAATAAATTTCACTATACAGATTAAATGACCGCAAATACTATTAAAATTAATTGAAAACACTTGCATTTAAAAAGTAACAGTTGGACCATAGGTGGCCCCAACAGGGCTTCATCTATATGACGATGTACATGGGCCCAAAAAGTAACTTTTTGTTGGCTCTGAGCCCATCAGGTCCATGCAAAACTGTGAGTAGATCGTATGCATTATTTTTTACCCATGACAAACCCAATGCTGTTAAGGTAGTATATAAAACACCAAGTACGAGTGAGAAATTTAATTAGACTGTAGAAATATTGTCTGGCAATAGATTAATTAGGGACTTTTGTGAGATTAAACTCTCAATGAATTATCCCTTGTATCTATGACAAACTAGATGATCTCCCAAACCTCCTGTATATTAACCCAAAAGATAACAAGATTGCCTTGCCAATACTTTATATATCAGTATAATCTTTCGATGGTTTACTTCTTAACATAATATATCATCATAGGTTGCCCAATTGAGTTTGCATGTTAATATTAAAACAGTAAATAAAATACGAATCCTTTATATGAATTTACAGATTTATGATGCAAGTAAATTAAGATTACCCTAAAATCCTAATAACCCACTATTAAGATAAATGTAATAGTACTGTAGAAAATGTGTGTTGTCAGTTAGTACAACCCTACATAACAAAAATTAATTACAACATTATTGGTGCTAACTTTATTTGAATTGTTCACTTCTTTCTACCATCACTATATGCTTATCTTCATTTCTTATACATACATGAATGTAGTGTGTATGGTCACTCCATGCTAACTACAGTGGGATCGTGTGTTCATTATTCCATCAACCCACAGTGGACCCATTTCATTCCATATAAACAAAGGTGTGGACCTTTATTCTGCAATGTAAGTCAACTTATAATTCCTATACAGATTGAGAACACATGTAATAATAGTTACAATTGAAACCTGTGCCTTAAAAAAAATGGACAATCGAACAATAGCAAGGTCAATTATTTTTATATGTTATAATCAGAATTCAAACAGAAATTATCTAAAATTATGTTTCATAGGTACAGGTTTGTTCACTAAGTAAGCTGTTTGATAGCCTCTCTTAAAAAAAAACAGTTCTGAAAGGACTGCCGCGGGCTGCAAGTCGTTCACACTATGGAGGAGTGTAAGAAACGACGTGTGTGAATGAGTCGGTTTAAAACCCCTGCTCCAACCTGCCGAGGGCAGTGCTGAATATGGTATTTTTACACACACACACATCTCCGGTCCCCTCTTGGCTAAAGTTTTATAAAAAATTAACCAGAAGGTTTTTCACATGATTTTAAGTATGATTTAAAGCATGAGCCACCAGGGGACCTAAAAA